>NW_027071848.1:2233474-2688474 GCF_038088225.1 Cyrtonyx montezumae
AATCTAATTCAATTCAGATTAACTATGCTTTGATGGCATTTCCATTACATAAAAAATAAATTTATTAGCCAAGTATAATGTGTTTTGACTGTAGTTCTAATGCTAATAAGGAGGATATTTAACTGCTTTAATGCTGCATTTTAACCACAGTTATAAGCTATTTCTTCAAAATTTATAATCGAGGTGTGCAAATATTACACTAGAAACTCACAGAAAGAAAAATGATCAGGATTTACAGGTGAGCTGTTAATATAATTTTATAATCCACTGGGTTTAAATCCCATCCGTTACGAATTTTCATAGCACGCTTTCATCAAAATCTCTTTCCAAGTGCTTTGTCCTCAACTAATAGCACGGTCTGTTGAAAGGTGGCAAAAGTGATGGGATCAAATTAATGTTATTAATTTAATGATTGTTAATGACTCCTTGCAGGTATATCTGATCCACAGACGCCTAATCTAATTATAGCACAAGAGCTGTCTCTTTATGTTCTGTGAATGGACTTTAAGCCTTTTTGTGCCACCAGACTCTCCAGCATCTTCCCCACTGAGTTCCTGATGAGCTTATCATCTGCTCATTGTTCATAATCTAATATCTGCTGTGGACTCTTTAGAACAAGGTGCTCACCATCGCCCACTTTCCCCTCTGAGCGAATGGAAAGAGAGTCCTAGCAAATCACCCATTCTGATTAATGGAATGTGTATTTATGATACCACCCAGGGTTTTAGGGCATGCATTTGACATATTTCACATGAGAACCCCAAGAAACCTTCCATCCAACCCAGAACAACAGCAGAGCTGGATCATTTTGCTGGTCTTCAAGTCATCATTTGTCTTTTGGCAGATTGTGCACAGGATGCTGGCATGGAGCTCAGAGGCTGACAACTCTGCCATTCACCGAGATGCAGGAGACTCTATAGAGCAAGACGAGCTATAAGACTGTATGCTAGGAGGAAATACACTCAGCCTACACTCACCCCATTTGTTACAGAAAAGACCTAACTTAAGAATCCATTTCGCAGTACATGGCATTTATTTCTTAGCTTGCACTTGAACTGAAACTGCCACTGCTTGGGCAGCTTGCTTTAGTCAAGGAACAGTTGTCTTTGAATAAGCTAGATCCCTTGGCTCTGGAACCACTCAAAAATGGATACAGTGACAGATGGAAAATTCTGATTACTCCAAACTTATATCTATGAAAGCTCCTTTTTAATTACATTCCATGGTGACAGAAAACCAGACTCCTGCTGCACTTATGAATTACTCTTTATTCAAATTTACTTCTCATTGATGTTGTTAGTTTATGTGAACAGAATTTAAC
Source organism: Cyrtonyx montezumae (assembly GCF_038088225.1). Lineage (NCBI taxonomy): Eukaryota > Metazoa > Chordata > Aves > Galliformes > Odontophoridae > Cyrtonyx > Cyrtonyx montezumae. Next base: position 2,234,796 of record NW_027071848.1, read on the forward strand.
GTTTGATTTCTTTTTCACAGTTCCTTTCCAGAATGAAAAAATTATATTGGGAATTCATTGCTGAATTAAATTGTATCCGGGGATAAAAAGAATAATAAAAGCACCAAAAAGACAAAAAACAACCCAGCCCAATCTTTGAAGTAATGTGACTTCCAAGAAAACAGAAACGTCAAAAGGAATTTGGACCATTAGTCAATCTTCTCCAGTTATATATGATGAACAACTTATCCACCCTTTTTAATACTCTCATGGGGAAGCTCATTTTCCACAAACAGATCAACAATTTAATATTTAGGGTTATTTTTTCCTCAGCTTAAATCTTTTTTTTTATTGCTTAATACACATCTGTACACAATATATCTAACCTCCTGAGTCTGACATTTTTTTTTTTTGCAAGTGCTTTTCTTTACATGAGAAAGAGATTTATTATAGCAATCTAAAAGATCAAGAAACAACAAGATTTAATGACTGGACTCTACAGCTGGATTAACTGACTCTGCATATGCTGATTGTTTTTTTTTCTTTTTTTTTCTTTTTTTTTTTTTTACAGCTAGAGCAATTAGTCATCCAGATAACTTATCTGGAGATAAGGCAGGTTGCCTATCATTGCAAATCTCTGAGACAAGACCTTCCATCTAGAAGGGAAGATGGGAGCTACCTGTCAAGCTCTATGACCTTGTGATTGTAAAATGTCAGATTAGATAATCATAATGCTACTTTCTGGCCTTCAAATTTAGAAAGTATTTTTTAGAGTTGGTCTGTACTAGTCACCTAGGTCAAATAATAAGTCAAACATCTGTGAAAAAGTAGACATACAGATACAAGCATCACCATGGAGCAGAAAATGGCAGTTTTCACCCTGTTAAATACATCAACCAGATCCTCAAAGTGACGACCAGACAGCTGAGGGCAACCTGCAGCTCTAAAACAGCAACTCAAATGACAATTTGAGGGGAAGCAACTAACACTGGAACAAAATATTGCCACCTTAGGTGGCAGGTCACATCTGTTGAAAAATCTCTCAAGTCATTTAAGCATTCCTGGTGTAAATTAGACATAAATTTACAGCTGATATATAACAGAAAACCAACCAAACAAATAAAAACTCTTCATTTTAGAGTGCCTAAACATAATCAGTGTAGGTTTCTGTGTGAGGTGGTAACAGCCTCTCCTTTCATACCCGGTGCCACAGCATCTGGAAAAGTGTTTGGTGGAAAGACCTAATTTTCAGAATGAGCTGGAGGAACTTCAGAGTCATTCACTCAAACAATTAAGAGGTGGGAGGGCTGATCTGGGTGGAAACTACTTCTGGGAAAGTAATGACTAAGGCATTGTGTTGGTTCTTGGACTTTTATGGGAAGATTTACAGACATTTCAGCGGGATTTAGATAACGGATGGAAATATGTTAATTACAGGCAAATGCTCAATATGAATGAAAAAGAGAAGGAAAAGGAATATTTAACCACTGCACAGAGTAGAAATGAGATGAATTTTAAAGAAAAGGTAATAAAATCTAACTTTCCTAAAGCATCAAAATTTACATTGAACAAACAATGAAAATAAATATCCCATGGAGCTGAGTATGCTTTTTGTTAAATTTTAAGTTAATTTCACTAGTGGGAAAAATATTGGGAGTTGATAAGGCATAGCCTGGAAATTGAGAATTCTTAGATGAGCTCTAGTTCATATTCAATTTTTCCATTAATCTCAAGACAACACCTTCTGCTCTGAGCATATTCAAAATACTTCTTCAAAATCTCTTTGTTTGTCTCTCTTTTTTTTCCAACTCTTTCTTTAATAGAGCTTCAGGGCAAAAAGGATTCATATATATCTCTTTATTTATTTGCAGTTCTTGCTTTAGAGGCTTCTGTCTAACTGCCCATTATAGGAAATTGTCTTCTAAGTATGGAGACAAATTCAGTATGTGATGAACACTGAGCTGCAGAGTACCTGAACTTCTGACCTTCCCAGGGAAAAAGACCCATGCCAGTTTTCATCTTTTGCCTCCTCATTATGCACTGTTACATACTTCTAGCCAGAGCACTCCAAATATTTAAATTATGAATAATGAGGAGAGAAAAGGATATCTAGTCCAGTAATACTCTCCATTGAGATTAACAAAACATGCATTTTTGTTTGATATTCCTACCAGTTTTTATTATTATTATTATTAATTATCATTATTTTTATTTTGCTTCTTTTTACCTGGAGGATGAGCACTAAAAGAAAAAATGATCAACTTTAAGAGGGGGCAGTTATTATCAGCTTAATTATCAATGAGTAACCAGATCCTGCAAGGACCTAAACGCTCACAGTTCAACATGAGTCAGTGACTAATAAAGATAAACAACTGTTCTCAGTATCAGTTATTATTTGTACAAATCAAAAAAACACTTGAGCAAGAGAAACCGTGCTGAAAGTAACAGATGTTTATGGTCTCAAGGAGCTGCTGTTCCCTGGAGACCTATAAGTAACACCTCAAAATTTCTTCTCTCTCTGCAGCTATTACAAATAGTACAGAATTTCAGTGCTGGATATAGAAATATTTTAATAGATTTAATTTTAATATAGAAATATATTGAGACTCTTTTTTATGCACCCTCCCTCTCTTAGCACATACCTTGCCTTTTATTCTACGTAGAGGTGCTGGATAGTGCATGGAATGTACTCAAGTAGTTCTTTCCAAGAAATAAATGAACAGGCATGCATGAGGAAAGAAAGAAATGTGACGAGAAAGGGAAAAGAAAGAAGTGAAAATGAAAAATAAATTGTATGATGTTAAAATAACAAGAATCTTCTGAAAATGTTTTATAGGAAATAAATGTAGTCTTTTCTATATTAAAGCAGTATTTCTGTGTGAATTGCTTGGAAGTGGACTCTAAGCAAGGAGTAATGATTAATCAAGAAGAATCCCTCAAGATAACATCCCACAAGGAAAGTTAACAGAACTGCTGTAGACCTCTCTATGTCTCACGTCAGCCAAACTGCACAGACTTGTTGGCACATTTACACCATGTTCAAGCCTCTCTACTACAAACTTGTGGTGGTCCTTTCTGTGTTTGATTCTGTAAAACCATCAAGACCTTAACCCAGCTGTATACTTTCTATACTTCCTACTGGGCCCATTGCAGCATCTGTGCTCTCTCTAAGCACTCATCAAGAAAATGTCCTGAATATGCTGGTGATACCTTCTGCTAAACAATAAACAACAGAAGACTCTTTAAATGATGACCAACCATGGTTTCTGTCCTAGTCTTCTGGAAACTCAGGTGTATCATCCTCAGCACTTTCCTCTGACTACAGAGTGAGCAAAGGTGGGATTTTATTCTGAAAACACCAACTGTGCAGAAATCAGATGCACAGGGGAGGAAAAAGAAAGACTTACATCCCCCTAGAATCAGGTGCCAACGTAGGCAGTTACTTCATAGAGCAGGGAAGTACTGAGCCTGTGACAGACTTTATACTGCCAGAAATGGGAGCTTGCACAGCACACCTATAGCATGAGAAATGGGCTGTGGAGGGACTTGGAGGAAGCATGGACAGGAGTGTGCTGAACAAGCAAAGAGGAAATCATATAATCAGGTTACAAAGGTATGGCCCTTGGCAAGACCTCTGGTAGTAAAATCTATGTTAACAATATCACCTTGTAAATTTGTTGAATGCATGTAACTGTGCTTCCTCTGAATAATATTTTTATTATGAAAAAAGCCGACCTCAAAAGATAAATGTGTTTCAAACCAAGTTTGAGTGCAGTTTTAACATATTGCTCTCATACTTTCATAAAAGGAAAAGAAATGCAGCATTCAAATAGTTTGAGTTACAAATGAAAAATTAGTGGCCAGCTGCAAGTCCTTTTGTTTTCTTTTCCAAATTAACAATAAGGAGGGCAGCTCAGTTTACTTTTCTGACATCACAGCCAGGGAATATTTTTTTTCATGCAGGTTGGCTGTTGCTTAGGGGGGATATTAAACCATTTGCATTAATAATAATCAAGGACTATCTACCATCAAAACAAGTTGTAGACTCGACAGTCTGATTACATCATTTTGGAGAGAGGAAATGAAGTTTAGCATTTGTTTAAACACAGGGAAATGAATTTAGGAGGTTACTAAAAAAAACATTAAAACTCATCTCTCACTCATTCAGTTGCATTATGGATAAGAATCAGCAGACAGGGAGAGGAGGGGGGCTGACATACACTGACCTTTGAGAGTGTTTTGTTAAGGGTGACTCATTTAGTAAAAAAATGCATTTCAGTTCAGAGAAATGCAAGACCGCCCATCGAGGAACTAGGGATATAGACCATACTGAAGAGGCAGATATATGTATACTGAAACAAGATATATGGCTTCATCCTGGATAACCAACTGAAAAGAAATATGGTGTGATGCTGTAACAAAGTATGCAAACATAATCTTTGGATGCTTAAGAAAGCTTTCTTTTCTAAAGAAAGAAAAGGAAAGGAAAGGAAAGGAAAGGAAAGGAAAGGAAAGGAAAGGAAAGGAAAGGAAAGGAAAGGAAAGGAAAGGAAAGGAAAGGAAAGGAAAGGAAAGGAAAGGAAAGGAAAGGAAAGGAAAGGAAAGGAAAGGAAAGGAAAGGAAAGGAAAGGAAAGGAAAGGAAAGGAAAGGAAAGGAAAGGAAAGGAAAGGAAAGGAAAGGAAAGGAAAGGAAAGGAAAGGAAAGGAAAGGAAAGGAAAGAAAAAAGAAAAGAAAAAAGAAAAGAAAAAAGAAAAGAAAAAAGAAAAGAAAAGAAAAGAAAAGAAAAGAAAAGAAAAGAAAAGAAAAGAAAAGAAAAGAAAAGAAAAGAAAAGAAAAGAAAAGAAAAGAAAAGAAAAGAAAAGAAAAGAAAAGAAAAGAAAAGAAAAGAAAAGAAAAGAAAAGAAAAGAAAAGAAAAGAAAAAGAAGGCAGAAGATGTAGGCTTGGCACAGAAGTTATCAAGTGCTGGATAGGATAGCACAGGAAGTACTAATGCAGGACAGCACAGGAGAGGAGGAGATCTACCAGAGCATCATGTCTCCTGTGGACAGCTGTGACACTGAAGGATGTAGGAGAGTGTCCTTATCCCTATTGCCTGTGAAGATCCAGAAACACATCCAATCCCATGGCATAAAACTGTGGGTTACCTCTGAGTTCTTTATCTGTCAATTCTGATACTACTAATCATCCAAGAGAACAGCTGGCCCTAGTATGTGCATTCTTGCAGCAGATGACAGCCTTCTGCATTGTGTAACAGTTAAAGGACTTGTTCCTCTTTCTACCTCTTCCTTTCTAGTTCATATTTCAACAAAGCATCTCATATCTTGCAAGGTTTAGGGAGGAGGTGCTCAGCTCTGTCCTCCACTGCAGTGCTGGATGACTGCCAATTGTCTTCACACTGACTTGCTGGGAAATATAACCAATTAATAATACTGGTTCTCATTCACAATTATTTTGCATCTTAAAAGAGGACAATTCACTTCCTTTTTCTTTTATTCTGATACTAAGTCGTTTATATGGAATGATGGCTCAGACCAAAGAGACATATCTGTTCATAAGAATACAAGTTTAACTGAGTAGTAATGCATGATCCTTTTTTCTTGTTGGATAGAAGGAAAATGCTCAGACAAAAGCTTATACAATTTTCTAACTTTGAATAAATTACTTTTGGTATGGCATAATAAGTGTATTATGCAAGTAGAAGTTATTATGATCCTGTATAAAGGTTCTTATCCATTTTAGTTAATCCTCACTAAGACATTTGATTAGATTTGCATTTCCTTATTTTACTTTGTTAAAAGCAGATTCAACCATGATGAGTATTTTTTTTAAAGCAGGATGGTAATAAAGGACTGACATTATCCACACATAGAACCTGCTATAGTCAATTCCAATACTGCAAACAGGTTTTGAGTAGATCCGTTGGAAACATTTAAGAATGAATAAATACATCAAGGCATTTTGTTTCAGACACAAGCCACCACATAAAAATGGACTATGGTATTTCACGAGATGAAAATAGCTCAGAAGATTTTGACCTTGCAGAGGACATACGGAATCATTCTGGGATTTCTAGATCAGCTGCAACCAGACTCCCTCTCAGAGACTCAGGGTGATACAATCTCTATCTTTGTAACTTTTACCTACATCTGCACCCCCAAAAGTAAAAAAAAAAAAAAAAAATTAAAAAACAATTTAAAAAAGCTGATCTATCAGCTTTCTCCTCAGTCCACATCAGTTGAATAGGTTCTGCATTTTCTAGTATTTGGTTCTAAATGGAAATGCTGTTCTGCTTCTAGACCTGCCATATATTTTACAAGTGGTTGCTATCTATTTTCCTTTTTGTATAGCATGTTTGTACAGTAATGCTGTGAGATTAAGAGTGTCTGTGTATGTATGTGCACCAGCACATTCATAAGTTATGTTGGTATCCAACACATTCTTCTGCTGACTCTCTGAAAGGACCCTGCTTTGCTCTAAGTCTGGGCAGTCACTACTTGAGGATTACAGGTCATAAAACACCCAGTGTTCTTCACCTGCTTTCTCATGCAGTTTATCTTGCTCCACAGCTTCTGCCCTGAATAGTTTTTCTTTGTATTCCCACATACACCAAGGACACAATACTTGGTAGAGTAGCATGGAAAACTTCATATTTCAAGCATCTTGCTTAAATAAAAAATTATATCAACAAATGCAAGTCATTAAGAGAGAAACCTGCAGGCAGCATGGCTTGTTCTTAGGCCAGCTGATGCTCTGGTATTATTGAGTAGCTACTCCTGTCACAAAGGGAAAAGTGACACTGCCTAAGGTCAGAGACAGGGATAGTAAATGGTAAAATTGGGATCTGTACTACTACTCAGTACTCTTGTTGATTCTACTCATCATTCATTCCTTAATTTTATACACTGATGTGACTGCTTCCATAAATTACCACATTTTATGTTATTATTGCTAGTAAAATAAACTTTGATGGCATCTTTAAAAGATGTCAAGGATATGAAAATGAGTTTGTATTTGCAGAATACTGGCAAGTTACAGTATTTTCAATATATTACAGTCAAAGGGGGAAAAAAAAAAGGTGTTTAAATAAAGGTGACACAGTGAAGGCTATTCTGGCCACATATACCCACAGACACATGCAAAAATGACCTTGAAATGTGTCCCATCTGCCAGGTCTTTCCATCTGACTGAAGCAGGGAGTTGCTTTGCAGCCAACCCGTGCTAAATAGAATGAATTCAACAAAAATGTGGCAGGCAGCTTCTTGTCAGTCTAACTAATTAAAAAAAAGCAAACAGATGGACAAGCAATGACTCTTATTCAACAGGATTTGGGGAATTTGAAGTGAGAAAGCACTGTCAGAGATGTAAAAAGCAATGTCCTTACTGATTTGCTTCCAGGTTCTAGATCTTAGGGCTTAATCCTGTGCTTCTGACCACAAACACATACACATTCCTATTGCTCTCATACTGAACTTGCAGTGCAGGAGTATGGATCTGAGTGCTTCTTGGAGAAATGAATGAGGAAAAGGGTAAGAGAAACAGGATATCACAGAACTGGTTTGATTATGCTGTTACATTAATCTCTTTGAATCCTCTTTTGATGCATTCAGATTTTGTGCTTGGTGAATTATTACCACACGCGCAGTGGGTTGGAGGGCTGTGAAGGTGGGGGAGGGCAAAATATTTGAGGAGCAGTTGAGATCCCTTGGTTTGCTCTGCTCAGAGAAGAGGAGGCTGAGGGGTAGTGGCCTTCATCTCCCCATGATGGGTGCAGCTCCTCATGGAGGCCTGCAGCTCCTCACAGGGAGTGGATAAGCAGCACTGAGCTTTGCTCTCTGGTGACAGGGCCTGGGAGAATGGCATGGAGATGTGCTAGGTTTGGGTTGGAGGGTGTGAGGAAAAGGCACTGCCCCAGAGGGCAGTGGGCATGGGACAGGCTGCCCAGGGAGAACGTTTGGACAATTCCTCAGGCATAGGGTTTGAATTTGGAGCGATTCTCTGTGAAAGTGGACTTGATGAGGGTCTCTTCCAACATGGGATGTTCTCTAATTGTTTCTTCCCCAGAACAGTGAGACTGAAGAAGGACATTGAAAGAGGATGAGGAGACACAATTCTTGCAACAGCCTCTGGGATGAGAATAATTTAGGTAGAATTGGAACAAAGCAACTGGAATCTTCATATGATGTTAAAAGTGAAAGGAGAAGGGAGAAAAAAGGGATGTTCTATATTGCTTCCTGATAGTCTGTATCAGGAGGCAATGACTGCTTTGTTTGTAGTAGTTAAGGGGAACTGAACTGGAAAGGTAATATTTGAGTATTAATGGCAGACAATAAAACTTGATTACTACTTTTTCAAAGGATGATGAGCCTTTAGCACACTGATATGGCAAGAATCAGACAGAAGTATTGGTAGAAAAATTCTGCGTAAAAATAACGCTAGCCCATAACTGAAAACATTGAAACACATGCTTTGCAACTGATTTTTCAACATTCTCTCCACAAGCATAAATAAACCATCTTATTTTAACCTTTTGCATCTCTGTAAAAGACTATGCAGTTTAAGACATAAGTTCTGCGAAGACTCAAAGACATGTTTAAATCCATATACAGGATAATGTTTCCAGGGCTTTATTTAGTGTACAGCAGTAAGCATGTTTAAGACTTTCCTAGGCAGAATAACTAGAAATCCCAGGAACTCAAGAATTGATGAGATGAACTGACAAAGTCATGAGATTTGGCCTGAAAGTTGTTTAATTTTCTGTGTGAGCCTCCAAAATTTTGTTTTTTGACTTTGTGCATACGAGCCAACTTGCAACAGTTTCTAGCATACAAGGCCAGCTTTCCGGTCTCTTTGGGAGCCCTCACTAGAAGAACCAGCTGGGACTAAATCACAAAAAACCTGCCAGATGGTGTAGCCACCTTTCTCCCTCCAACCAAAATACCCAATGAGAAATAATTATGTGCTTCTCTAACACAGTATCTGCCAGCCTTTTAATATTGCAGCAGCTCACTCTGTATCCCTCTTCCCTCCACAGTATCAATTTGAGTCTTCATCATTCACTATATCAATTCATTTCCCACTCTTCACCTTAACACATTCACAGTTTCAATATCAAAAATAACTTGTGTACTCCAGGAGCTGGAGGACCAGAAAAACATGAGATACACCGGGTATCTCAACATATCATTCCTTTTCTGTGGCAATAATGCCACCTACTCTTTCTGCCTAGCTCATCCTAAACACTCCTAGCAGTGCTAGATGGGGAGAAGTGACACTGATCTAATTTAACACCTTCAGTTGCTTTGCTTTGCTCTAGGAAGTCATTACTCCTAGTTAGTATGTCCAGGACAGAGCAATTTCCTCAGCAATTTTGACAGTAAATACAGTTGTGATATTGACAGAATACTGCTAAATGGGAAACATATATAACAACATCTGTGGGAATATTTTCCTTATTGCAGTTTCATGCTCCTATCCTTAACAGTTTGCCCTTCTAACTGATGTAACAACTGCAGTATAGTTAATCTAAAATATCCCCAAATCATGAATTGCTCTCCAAAGAATACCATTGAGCCACTGAAAGTCTGCACTGAAGTCATACTTTTAAATATTCCTTTTATGCATAATTGAAAGCTCAGGACTTTCTGAAGGTGCAGTGTCCACAAAATTGACAAAACAAAGCAAAATTTTCATCAAAATCATGACAGTTATATTAAAACTCTATGCAAGTCTTAATTTAGACGGATCAATGGTTTTCAGCATCAGTTCACAGCCTACAGTGGGGTCTGCAGATAAGTTCTAAGATATTTGGAGAAAGAAAACCAAAACCCCAAATAAATGAACAAGTGAAAACAAGTAAAATGCAAATAGGCAGCTTCTCTTAGGGAAGAATTTTCCCAACTGAAGATTTTAATGATTCACATATTAAAAAATGTTAAAAATCTGTAGAATAGATTATTTCCTTGTTTACAGTCCAACTGGATATATTTTATTCCTTTTAAAAAGCAACAACACAAATCCCAGCAACCAAATTTCAGGGAAAAGCTGAAACCCAGATGTCCTGGTCCTGATCCCAATTATCTGAGTGTTAAAATGAGGAATAACTTCATGAATGCAAATGCAGTTCAAATCACCATCAGCTCTTGAAAAGTATCATCTGTGGGAACAGAGTACAACAGAATCAATATCTACAAACTTTGGAATTTTACCAGTGTTATCATTAGCAAAACCAAACTGTGAAATTCTCAGCCTGCTCATTCTAAAGCAAAACTCCTCTAGGCTTTTATAGGACTTCAGAGTTAAGTTTTTGCAGAAATGTTTGACTCATCCTTGGTGTCTCACCAAAGTCCATGCACAGCCCTATCAATGGGATTTTCAGGTTGATAACTCTTGTATGATTCTCTCTGTGGGTAATGCCTCCTCCATAGGTTCAGATTCAGAATGTGCCTTTCCTCTAAAAGTCCACTAAAATATTTTTGAACTTTCCTATATGAAGGTCTAAATGGATCAATGAATTGGTGACCCACTCCTCTGCAACAGAGATGCCTTCTATCTTTAGGAAGTGATGAATACGTGAGGGATTAACACAACTCCAGGACTACAGCAGATCTTATTGTCTCTGTTTCATATATGACCACACTTTGTGCAGTCCTATGCTGAAAGCTGCATGTACATTATGCATTTAAAAATATTAAAAAAATAAAAACAAAAAGAATAGAAAAACCCATATCCTGACAAAATAAAATTGTCTCCTGCACATCAAATGCTTCCACTTTGTGAGGGGTGTGGTGACATTGGAAAAAGTGACAGGGAGAACAGATCTTGATGTGACAGATGTTAGTCATACTGTTCGATGCACTCCTGGAGAACGCTCTGATCGTGCAGTGATAAAGACTGGGTCTGAAGCAGAGCAGAACATAATTATTTCTTTTTCTGTTGTGTTTTGGAGCTTACATCTTCTGCTCTCTCATTCTCTTGCAAGGTGATCATCTTTCTCATTTCTCTGATATTCACACTTATCAATTTCATTTGTTCACTCATCTGGGTGTGCAGGACTAGGGAAGTGATCCCTGGTGGCCTAAATCATACATTTACACTTCAGTTTGTGTGTATGAAAACCCTAAAAGCTCACAGCTCCCACTGGATTGTAACAGCAACCAAACAATAACATGATCTCACCTGTTCTTCCCATGCATCCTACTCTTCTTCATGTTTCAGATTGCTGTTATTAATTACTTTTTTATTTATTCAGCACAGTCAAGGCACTCAGCTTAACAAGACACAAATGTAATAACAATCACTAATCCCTAAAAGAACTTCTGTTAGTAAAAACAAGGATTACATGTTACTTCAATTCTGCTGACTTATGACAGCAGTCCTGTCTCTTGCCATGTTTTGAATAATTAGTAAAGGTGCTATTTGCAACATTAATTGCATCATTACATGGTATAGCAAAGACTTTTTGGCTATTGCTGCACACTGGGCTGCCTGTACTATCATTCTGGGAAAAATAACACCCTCCATCAGACAAAGCCATTTTTAATACAGTTGAAATTTTAACCAAGTGATTTGAATTTATTTCACTCTGCATTTGCTTCATGAAGGATTTGCTGTAAGGCAATGCTTTTTGTTCTCGAAATTTTTTCAGTCCTATGCTCTGTTCCTATTTATATTTATTAGTGGTTTACACCATTACATCTGCAACTACTTTACATGAAAGAAAGAGTTATTAGTGATGCTTCATGGATGGGGAAAGGTTGTGAAATGAATAAAACTTCAGGTTATTAGATTACGTGATACTGAAGAAAAAGTAGCTATGGAAATTTATCAGGTAATAATAAATAATATTATGCTGAGACTGTTTTTGAACAAACTGATGTGTCAGCTTATTCTCAAGAGAATTTTTAATTATGAGGCAATTAGAGTAATGATCACACTCAGTATTAACTTCACTGAAAGGAAGTATTTAGTCATTACAAGGCTTTATGTAAAAAATAAGATTTTGCTGACAAAAAAACACCAACAACAGTGCAAAAACATTAACTTTCCTAACATAAATTGAACAGGATGATTTGAGATTGTACAGAGAGATTGTACTTCATGCCCTAAGTGTCATATATAGATAGTAGTTCATTCTGGATTTTCTCAAAATTATTTATTTATTTATTCTGTTTGATTTTATATTACTTTATGTTATTTTAATCTTTTTTTTTTTAGAGCTCTTCAGATTCAATGACTTTCATTTAGAAAACAAAAGATGGACATGGCCATACCAAAGGACCATCCTGAAGAAAACCTACATCATAACTGAAGTCTAGTCCATCCATTCCCTGAACATTAATTTATGTCTTAAAACAACTCTGTGCATTCCAGCCTTCCATCTAAACTCTGAACCAGCTGACAATTGAATGCACCCATGAACAAATGAAAGAAAGGCAGATTCAACAATGACTGAACAAAAATGAGAGGTGCCAATGTTGTAAATCTAACGTGACATTTAAAAACATCCCTCTTTCTTGCTCACTTCTGCAGGAGTTCTCCCGATCTCTTCCGCTTTTTATTTATTCAACCAGCAAAGATCTATTTTTTTAAGGTCAAGGGACGCATTTTATACTCATTGTCTAATAAAAGTGAGACCTAATTCTGGGCATTTTTCTAGTATAAAGGCTGCGATCAACATTGTCATTATTAAGAAGGATTCACTTTCAGGGGGAAGCTCTGGCAGTCAGCAAAGCTGCTCTGTTATCTATACTCTTGATTAAACTGTCAGCAACTCTCTGTAGATGCATGTGCATGCAAGTATGGTACTTGAGAAACAACGTAGGAGGAAAATTTGGAGGCCCAAGAAGTGGGACTGCATTTTGGCACAAAAGACAAATCCCTGGCACCAGTGCAATTCCTGAGTGTCTCCTATTAGCCAGCTCAGACCAGCAGAAGGCAAGACAGCGCCAGCCCAGAGACACAACCATGCACACACACACAGTTATCTCACTGCTGCATCACACTTGGTGTCTTCATGGCACAAATCTCCCAGTGTCACATAACCACACTGGCTCATCTACATCTGGCTTGAGGCTACAGTAAGATACATCCTGCAGCCTTATCACCTAACAGTTGAATTAAGTGGACAGAGCTCAAGATGAAGATACCTCAGGCTGCTCATCAGAAGAAAAAGCTGATGCAGGCATCACCTGCAACATGCTCTGCTGAAAGCAAGAGTCACTGCAGAAGGTTAAACTGTGTGAGGGAAAAAAACAAGAAACATGTGGGGTCTGTCCAGAAATTCTGACTAAATCCTGCTCAGCACACAGTGATTGAAAGCAAGAGGCAAATCCATCTCCTGTCCTGGGTTAAAAAATAAAAATAAATAGTTGCAGGAGTGAAGGAGAAGCAGTTCTGGTGATAAAGAGAATCAACATCAGGCAGAATAACTTTATGAATACCAAGGGTTAAAGTAAATTCTTCTTTTCTTTAGTGGCTGAGTTTAGAGGGCAAAGGGAGTTCCTAAGCCTTTCTTTTGTTGTTCTTTCTGTAGTGAAAAAAAAAAAAAAAGAGCGAAAAAGTGAGAGAGACTTCTTGCTCAGGATTAATTATTGAGTGTTGTAGGGCTTTATAATATATTTATATACTCCCTAGAGCCTGCTGTGCTCTCTCTCCCCCTCCTTCTGTTTTACTGTGTCGTCTCTATCCCAGCACTTTTTGCTCAAATGCCTCATGAGACTACCTGGTATCAACCGAGATGCAAGCACTGGGGGAAATACTGGCTCGCCGTGCAGCTCCCACTAGCAGTGCTCCAGCAAAGGGCTTCCTGAGCACCTCCTTCAAACCAGGAGTCCAACACCAGGGCTGCAGAGGCTTCTAATTATACTGAAGTCTAATATTTAAACTTGCATTTCATCTAGAAACATGTTTTACTACTTTAATTATGAACCGCTGTAGAATTTGATTTCCTTGTGCTTCCTTAACAAGCAATTTGTTTTTCCTTTTAATCTGTTCCCTCCCTTTGATTATACTGTAAGAAGCAAAGCCAGGTTAGAATGTATTTAAGGTGGCAGGAGTATTTTTATTAATATCTGCCACAGGAGAATTTTATTTGATGGACGTGCTGTTGCCGGTCAACTCAGATGACCTGAAGGATGTCACAGAGTCGAGGGACAAATACTGAGAGTGGAGAGTGGAGAATGGAAAGTCTGAGCTTCCTATGGCCAGGAGTGGGGACACAAACTCCAGTGTTTGCCACTGTTAATGAGTGCTTTGGTGGTACACTGCCTTGCCAAAGCCCTAAGCAAACATTAATTAATACATTCATTAACAGTCCTCCACTTGCAGAGACGTGGAAAGAGGTGAAGAAGGTGAAATCTTGGTCTTGTTGACCTCAATAATGGTTAGGTCAAGCTAGCCAGAGCTTTAGCCCAAAGTGGTTTTCTATAGACTACACAGAAAATACAGCTCACCCCAGAAGCATTGCTATGGTTTCCCATTGTTGTTAGGTTGGTGATAGTGAGTGCCCTGGTTTAAGTGGCTGCTTTGTCAAGAAGAACACTAGAGTTGTTTCTATATAAATCTTCTACAATTTTAGTTTATCCCTGGAACCTCTGAGAATAATAAGAAAATTGTTTTTTAATGGAAATGAAGCCAACTTTGTTTCCTTGTTCTATACTTGGTGTTTCCTACATCAGATATTGCATCTGGACTTTTTGACTCTTAGTAACATGAAAACAGCAAATAAATATCTGAGACATTGGCTACAGGCAAAAACTAGGAACATTTCTCACTGTTAAAATGTACCCTAAATAACATTTTATAAAATTAAGATATGTAGAATTCACGTCACTTGTATGTCAAATCAGAAGTAAACCTATACATTGGCTATTGTGTAACCTATATACACTTCAACACAGGTTGTAGCGAACACTATGTGGATATTTTGCAATCTATTGAATAAATGGCATGAATTTAAAAATTACAAGATCAAGCAGTTGTACGAGGGATATCAGCTTTATTGACCTTCCAAATAAGCACAGTTTACAAGTTATTTAACTTTTGCATGTGTAGGTAGGGAACCTATTGTAATTCTGTTATCTTAGGAATATAGATCTGGTAATGAAGGAGGAATATTTACCCAAATGCAAACATTTGTGATGTGCAGATGTCTTAATCTGAGCTAGCTAGCCTGGGGTTCTTTTGTATTTCTCAGGCTTCACGGAGAGGAAATATGCCTCCTGAAGGAGAAATCTTTTGTCTTAAAACATGCCTTTGAAAAAACTTAGATGTATCTTATCTCATTTTTCTCTACTCATTCTGGAAGAAATCCAGTCAACCAGCTTAACTATAGTCACCGAAACAGTAGATATCTAAAATGAGGGGAAGCAAACTTTATCCCTGTTAACTTCTGATACTTCCCCAGCAGCATCTCAAAGCAACTATCCCCCATATTTTCAAAATACCTATCACTGAAATAATCTAATTCAAGCTGGACAGTGTAGAGAGATAACTACTTGCAGACATCTACTCAGACCACCTGAGATACCATCCTGTGGAGTTACATTTCATTCTCTATCTCCTCTGACTAGATAAGATACTTAAATTTCATGTGGCTACGAACAGGGAAAAAAAATTCCCTGGGGCTGAAAGTCTTCCTATGGTTCAGTGAACCAGTGGCTGATTTCAGTTTAATTACATCTAGCAATGTTTTGAGGAGCATGGAATGGTTTACCTTTATCTCTGATATACCCTGCCTGTCTTAAAAAGGATATATCACAACAAAAGATAAAATCTTGATCACTTGATCTTTAAAAGTAAGACAGCATTACTTGAGGTCACATTTTGAAAACACAAATGAACTTGTATGGATCAGTTTTCAGGAGTGAGACTTGGAACCAGATCTATTTTCAGAACTCCCCTCTGGTCCTGGTAAAACATGGTAGTAATTGTAAGGTGTTTTGGTCTTGGTGCTCAGAATAATTAATTGTTTTAAAAATGTAGTTCCTAGTATCAAGTACTGTCTATGGATACCTGGAATAACTCCAGGCACATTACTAACTCTTTGGTTATATTTGTCACGTGTCAATATTTTAAAAGCATTTAATTTACAGATGGCTGTATCCTGACTTAATTAAAGATGTGATTCTTTCTAAATACTTAAAAAAAACCCTCTCAGAACAGGTAGCAGGAGGAAATATTTTCAGTTACTGTAAAATCAGCATTAAAAGTTCGGTGTCCCCTGTGTGATCAAACCCGTGAGATCACGTGAGGGCAAATGGGGTAAAGTAGGATCATATACCAAAAACACTCCTAAGAAGACACAGCTGTCTGTCATAAGCAACACTAATCCTCACATTAACTTTGCAGACACTGCTTCAGAAGATTCCTTGCTGCCCTTACACTTCCATCTCAGTCTGCTTTCACCTTCTGATAGCTGGATCTTCATGTAAGAAAGAATTTAGCCCTCTGGTTTCTTAGTTTTACTAATCTCAGATACATTTGTTCTGTTATCAGCCTAAATCCACTGTAAACCGAATAGATTCAGCTGTTTTTGTTTTGCTATAGATAAGTAAATAAAGTATTTTTTGTTTGTTTTTGTTCTTTTTTTTTTTTGTCATCAAATCAACAGAGATTGGTCCCTATTCCAATTTTAATGTTTCTATTAACCAGTTGAGATCAGATTCAGACTCTTCAGGATCATGCAATAGAGTTATCAGGGAATATCCATAACTCAGCCGTTATAACATGAACGTTTAATGCTGCACATTCCAATAAGAAATTGGAAATTTTACTCCAGACTGGAGTAAATCTTTGACATGTATGACTTTATATGCAGTATCATGAAGAATCCTTACTATTTCAAGTAATAACAAGCCTGTTGTCTTTTCAGTTTAAATTCCATCAGCCTGCATGTTTATTTTAGAGGACAAGACTATATTCAGTTATAGGTCACAGTGGTAATCCCTTTTAATATGTTCAATAAATGAGAAGCATATATCCTATCTCCCTTTCTGATCCAACTTTCAAGATCAACGTAATGTCAGTATTTCATTCCCGATAATCGTTTTCTTAACCACTGAATTTTTCTAAGTAGACCTCCTGGATTGCTGCTTTGTTTTTGTGTTTGCTCAGTCTCCGTACAACACATAACCTTATTTAGTCAGGCACTTCTCTAGCTCCATTGTTAGCAGGCTTAATGGAAATGACCCATTCTCCTTCCAATAATAATTCTGGAGTGTACCTAACTCATGGGAGTGTCAGCTCCTGACTCCACTTTTCTTTTTCCTTTAGAATGTACTCTTTTTTCCATCGAGACAAGGGTTTTGTGTTTCATTCAGTACACATTGACTGCTGAGACTGAAGTAAAAAATAATCAGTGTGAGAAGCGTTAAAATCCAGATACTGATAATAATGTATTTTCCTAGAAAGACTTAACAAATAACTGTGCTGTTTGTGTCAAACTGTGTCTGTTTGCTTCTAGTGGAATTTTCTGAACTTCTGTCTTAAAAGTCTTACAGCGAATAAATCTCATACAATGCCAGGCTGAGTTCAGCTTGTAATAACACAGTGTATAACTTTGAGCCAAAGGAGGCTTGCATGAGCCAAAAAGAAAGCCTGATGGAAGATCTCAAATCCTGCTTCCTTTAGGCATGTCACTGCTGGCCTGAGCCAGCATGGGACAGAGCTGGTGCCAGAACAGCCTCCCACACTTTAAGATGGAATCAATGAATCACAGAATCATAGAATGGCTTGGGTTGGAAGGGTCCTTTAAGATCATCTAGTTCCAGTCCCCTTGCTATAGGCAGGGACATCTTCCACTACACCAGGTTGCTCACAGCCCCATCCAGCTTGACCTTGAATGCTCTGGAGGTGGATGCTTCCAGAGAGGGGACATCCAAGTTATTTCTTTGACTGTGGACAATTGGGTGAATGAGGGTGATTTCTATCTTCCCCTGATTCAGCATATGGGAAACTTGGATCAAATAACCATCACAGCTTGTGGAAAGTTCAGTTCATAAATCTTAGTCTACGTCAAAGTGCCCAGATCATATATAAGGCTACTAAAGGTGTACTATATGGGCCTGCTTAAGGTAGGACAACAGACAGGGAGACAGCGAGATTTGGATGGTGGGAGGTAAAGCAAGAAGGATTTCATAGCCATTTGGTGCCAAGAGTACGTGGCAGGAGAAAGGAGCCCTTATCTCCAGTTCCTATTCTGTTTTTATAAGTCACAGTTATGTATTTCTGGCAGTAAACTATATGCTAAATGGTCTTATTACTGCAGGAGTGGCACAGTGCTGATAGATCTAGAGAACTCTCCAATATAATGCAGTTTCCTACATCAAGTTTCCCTGTGTTAAGGGAACATCCCTTGTGCAATGCAGGCAGCTTGACATTTGATTTGATTCCTGGGTTGTTCACAGGGATGTCACCACTAAGACCCAATGTAAGATAGGTATTAGGTGCCTGAATTCTTGCTGGATGTAATCCTCTAGGCTTCACCTCTGATTATCCAACATACTACAACACAGTGAAAGAGAAGTTGAGTGAATTGCCCAGTGTTTAACAAGGAGACTGCTGGAGAAAAAGCACTGGATTTAGTGCTTGCTGTCATTTCCATGAGCAGACTACCAAGCTCTACTGCTTTATGAAGCTGAAAGTGACACGGCAGTAAACTATGTGAGAGGCAAAAAGAGCAAGCTGGGAAAACTTAGAGAGAACAAAACTAGAGTTTTGTTGTAATTTTTTTTCAAGAATGAAAATTACTGTTAAAAAATACTCCTACTCTGTTACAAAATACTAATGATTTGATTTGGTTTTCTTGGATATGTAGATATGGAGAAAAGATGAGCAAGATGTTGTAAATAGAAGGACTAGATAAATATATTCAGATGCATTTCAACAGTTCGTGGGTACTTTTGAGCTAAATCTGGACTGGTGGCTTTGTCATCATTCCAAAATATACACAGTGAAAGTTCTTTTTTCAATCATAGTATTCAAAATACTATTTTAATCAGGAACAGGTTACCCCATCCTTCAAAAGTGGAAACAGGAGTGGAATTCAGTAAATTTTGTGGAGTCTTGGAGCTTTTTATCCTTGTCAGCATTTTAAACTCATCTAGAAGGTTGAATATATTTCTACACTGGAGCCCTGTGAACAAGAGTGGCATAGCATTAAGGCTAATCATACATGTGCACGGTGTCAGTCATCCCCTGTTGCCAATGAAAAGCTTACACAAAGACCAAGGATAAAATGTTTTCTCATAATAAATAACAAATGTCTTTTATCAGTTACCCCAATTTTTGAAAATACTTTTACCTTCACAAGAAACAGCTTTTTAATCTGTCTTCCTTTTAGTACTCTTTTTCTCTATCTCTTCTTTCATCCCTCTCCAATATTTTTATGCTTTAATTTTTCTTTATTATGCTATTTCCTGGTTTCTCATCTTGGTCTTTACCTTTATCTTATAAAGTGATCAGTAGGAAATTATTACGTGGAAAAATCTTATACTCTAGTGCAGCATCCCAAAGAAAACAGGTGAGAAACACGCGTATTCCTAGATCATGGTTTTAGGCTGTTGACTGAATAAAATAAACACTGAATCAGTGGCTCTGTACATTTGGAAGCTTTCCTCCAAACTAAAAAATATACTTCAGATATAGATGCGAAAATAAATAAATAAATAAATAAATAAAAGGAAACAAATAACCTTCCAAATCTGAATGTGCCATAAACACATGAAGCAGAATGGAATCAGCCCTCAGGAAGGATGTTTAACACCTCTGCTCTTCATATCATCTTGTCTCTACTCAATTCAGGCAAACTGCAAAAAGCTCGCTGCCAACCTCATAGGACTCTTATTCAACTGCGTTTATTCAAGCATTTTGCAGAACTGATCTTCACAACAGCTGGGTGCTGTAGACACACAACTATTCCTTGTTTTACAACTGGGAAATTGAGTCTTGGTGAAACTAAATGGCTTGGCCAGAAGTCATTCAGCGAAAACAGTAGCAGAGCCAAGCGGTCTCAACTCTGTCATTATCATGGACCAATTGATTATATTTTCTCCCTCTCTGCCATTCTTCAAGGACACTCTAAATACGTTGAATTTTGTTTTGACACTTTTGAAATATGACTTTTTTTTTACTGAGTTCTTATATATTCCAGTTTTACCATCTGCGGAAATTCTCAGAGCTGCAGTTTAACTTGGCTTTTGTTGTATTGCACTGAAATAGAGAAGATTTAATGAAACTCATATTCCATCCCATTCATAGTGAAGAATGAATCTAACTTTACAGTGCAACAATTAATATCGATTGTATTACTTGAAAATGTAAGGGACTGCGCATATATATTTTCTGTAAATTGGTGTTCTAGCAAGAACCTCTATGTATTAAATCTATTGAATATGATCAAAGAAGTGAATCTTTAAAGTAAATAGTTCAATGTATAAAATTAAATATCAAGATTCATTCTTTTTAGAGGGGTGGTACATCTATCTAAAAGGCAGAAAGTGGAGAGAAAATCTGTAGTAAGAATTGCTCATGGTTAAGTGAACAGTTTGGAATACAGCAGAGAGGAATTAATACTTTGCTAATTACGTGTGTATGGGAAAATTTTAGTCAATCTGCTTCTCAGTTAGCTGTATTCAAGTAATGTTTCATGGTACATCTTTAACCCAGAGGATACGGTGCCAATTTACTCAAAACATTTGTACTAATGTTATAGATGTATCTATTCCCAAACTGGGAAGATTGCCTGTGTTTTCTGGAATACAGTTGGGAAAAGAGGGATCCACTGGATCAGGTCTGAGGGTGTAGTTTCAGGAAGATGGCAGACAGTATGCAAGCACATGTGGAGGGACCTACAAGTGTCTCAATCTACTCTTCCTTGCCCTCTAGTAAAGCCTGTCACTCCTTCCTCCTGACACTGTGCTCCTCCTATCTGCATTGTGAATTGCACTTTCAAGAAAGAACAATCAACTTTGGGGTTGGAATCTGTTGTACAATTGCTGAACTGAAGTACAGGGTCCCTCAGGAATGAATAGAGCTCTAAAAAGATGCTAACTGCCAGGATTCTGTGACATAGGTATATATATGATCAAGTTCCCTTTCCCTTTTCCTTCCTTCACTAACTACCCAGTTTAGCTATGCTATTATTCTGTCAATAAACCACATCTGATTCACAATGACTTTATGTCAGAGTTGTTCAGGATCCTGTGATTTAATACCAACATGCTTTCATATGATACATTTACAAACTACAGACCAGCAAACCATTAGAACTGTGCTTAAGGGAAGCCATGCTAAATGTTGTACAAATCTACACAAGATTGATCAATATGACCTCATAGCCAATCACCATAGTTTTTTCTCTCATTAGAAAAAGAGCCAACTTGATGAATAAGGTAGCCCTACAACATGGACATTCTAAATGTCTCGGGACCCTTTAACACCACTGAAATTGGTCACTGCCTACTTCAAAGTGTATTGGGAATCATAGCATCATAGTCATAGAATCCTTAGAGTTGGAAGAGACCTTTTAATGTCATCTAGTCCAGCTCCCCTGCAATGGACATCCACATCAGGTCACTCAGAGCCTGATACAGCTTGGCCTTGAAAGTCTACAGGAACAAGGCATCCACCACATTTCTGGGCATAATATCACAGAGGACATTCAGCAGAGATCTGTAGAGAACAGACACCAATTAATCAATAGCTTCAGTAGCTTATAAAAAAGATGGAAACTAACATTTTTCACAGCCTGACTGTAAAGGACAAGGGGAAATGTTTTTAAATGAGAAAATTAGAGATTTAGGTTAGATTTCAAGAGATTCTTTTCTCTGAGGATGCTGAGGCACTGGGACAGTCTTCCTAGAGAAGCTATGGATGCCCCATCCCTGAAGGTGCTCAAGGCCAGGCTGGATGGAGCCCCAGGCAGATTGAGCTGGTGGGTGGCTATCAGCCCATGGCAGGAGGTTAGAAGTGGATGGATTGGCTTTAAGGTCTCTTCCAGTCCAAGTTATTGTATGGTTCTATGATTCTATGATCACCTTTCTGCTGACAACAGCAGAGAGTGTAGGCCAAGGGTTACACACCAAATTTGGAAGTTTCAGAGCAATTCCAGGCATGAAATAATCTAATTTCTCTGAAAATTGAGCAATAAAGGGTTAGGAGAAAAGTTTAAAAGAAGCTTGGGGGGGCATTCCTCCCAACAACTCAGATTTCATAGATCAGAGCCAGGAGAAGCGGGAGGATTCTGGCTATGCTGCATTTAGATCAAAGACTGTTATAGCTTATATGATTAATGAAAGATGAACAGCATTCCAAAGATTAACAAGTTTAATTCCTGAGAGTGGAACAGTTATCTCTGTGGGCAGACTGACCCTTAATCTCTGACTTGGTTCTTGACCGTGCCACTCTCATGTTTCCTCTCTCTGCCTCCACCTCCACCTTCACACCGGCAAGTGAAAAGATGACATTGAGTAGATGGGTCCGGTACAGGAAGATAAAAACAATGTGAAAGGATGGAGACTGGGAGCTTATCAGCCAAACAGGACACAGGATATAAAATGTAATCAAGTTAAGGCTCTTATCAAAATGTCTCCTGGGAGCGTTTTTTTCCCCTTAAAAAAAAATAAATTATCTGTCATTGCTCAGGAAAAATTATAGGATTCTTTTAAAGTAATTTTATCTGATATACTCTGTGTGTGGAGGTGTATATGTTTTCTGAAGAATGCACATGCTTTGCAATTTGAAGTGTCTTAAGCAAAGGGAATCAAGTTATCATGTACAAAACAGTGTATTTAAAAGAAGAACATAGACACGATATTTTCTGTCTTATTTAAAAAGTGAGAAGAAATGTATTGACACCCCCACCTCCCAACTTCAATACGTTGAGATCTTAAACAATTAGCAAAATATTTAGACAAATTATATGTAATTATGTGCTAAAACAAAATAGCTGCCTGTAAGGTCCTCCATACCAGAATTCTATAGACCTTTGTTTACAGAAGTGCTTCTCTGAAAAGGTTTTAAAATCTTTCAGACAGTCCTGTAATCTGATTGTAGCAATGAACTCTTAAAGCGGTCTTAAATTTGGATTTGGATTTCTGTTATTGCTGCAATCAATTTTCAGAAATAATCATTTTCAGTTTACAAGTCTATTATTGTATGGATGTAATCTCTTTTCCATTTCTAAAAATCTACGTTTCCCACTCTATGGAATATCATCTCCCTCATTTAAATAGTCTCCAGCTCATCTTATTAGTATTATTATTATTATTTAATCCAGTGGTGTTATAGACTTTTATGTTAGCTACCTATTTTGTTGTTTATTTGATGAAGAAGTTATTGGGCATGTTGAGTGATTTTATGATGGAGAAATTAACAAGAGTACTGAAAGAGTGAAAATAAGAAAATATGGTAACAAATAACTGGTAAAAAGGAAATATTACAATAAAGTCAGAGAGATACTTCCAGCAGTGAGACCTGTATTCTGCCCTGTTTTCTTCATGGCATTTGTCATATCAAGCTTGGGAGGTGTGTTAAAGGCAAAGTATGTGGCTTTGTGCCACATTTCTACTCTAGCAATGAGTTTCATTGCCAGCATAAATTGGAGCGGCCTTAGGGCTGCTCTAGTTTATATTTAGCTTTCTATGCCTTATTTTGTGTTTTAGGTTCTGCTGTAGCTAAGAGGCCTCTGTGTGTTGGAAATCCACCAATGCAGCAAATTAAGTTGTGGTTTTGGTACTCTTCAAATGGGTATCTTAGGTCAGAGAGATCTCATAGCTGTGAATCAGAAGACCGTCTTGTTAGGAAAGGACAGAACTCCAGCTATACCTTCCAGAAGTTCATTTCTTCAGATGCAAAAAGACTTCACTCAACACATACCACAACTCTCCTGGTTCTCATACCTTGGTTTTCATGCACACACAGTGAGAGTTTTCAGTCAAGTTTGAATTCCGCAGTAGGTGTTTCCTTAATATTCAGTCACTTATGAATATTTAAAGGTAATAAATGTCAGATTAAATGTTTAACGATCTTGTTTACACTTAAAAGACCTTGAGATGGATCAGGAAGAAACCAAGTCATCTAAGTTGGCCTGTTACTATGCTCAGAGTAACTGCTCTCTACAACTCCCTGAATGGAAGTTGTAGTGAGGTGCAGGTTGGCCTCTTCTCATAGGTAAGAGCAATAGGATGAGAGGTTATGAGCCTTAAGTTGCATCAAGAGAGGTTCAGTTTGGATATTAGGAGAAAGTTCTCCTCTTAAGAGTGATAATGCATTGGCACAGGCTGCCCTGGCTGGTGGGGGAATCACCATGGAGATCTGGCACGGAGGAAAGTGGTTAGTAGGCATGGTGGGAATAGGCTGATGGTTGGAGTTGGGGATCTTAGTGGTCTTTTCCAGCCTTAATGATTCTATGTCCCACAGCTTCTGTTGCACTGAAATAGGTACCCTGTGATAGCAGTGCTGGATGAGTTAAAAGAGACAGGGCACTGATGCTTACACTGGGTGTAGGCATGCTCAGGTGCTTGCATTTGCAGCTAAAAAAGATACTTGTGCATTGGGCAATCTCAATAGGGATGTTCAAGATGGTCCCTGAAATAATGATACAACAGCAGGCTGCCATCCTCCACAATCCTTTCTCTTACTCATTTGCACAAACTCCATGATTTTTTTTTTAATACAGTGAGGCTTATGCAGTAGATTTTAAATGACTTCAGAATGGTTAATAAAAGGAAAAACCATGCTCTAAATCTACCCATTTTTATGATACACTGTCAGGATTGACTTGGATCCAGACCGCAGAGCATAGCTGTAGAGAAAAAATCCTCCCATCTCCACTGGAAAGTGGAAAGGTCTTCATAGACATGGACACGAATAAAGGGTATTGGATTTACAAGCTTTCTAGCAACTGCATTATACCCTCCCCCTTTATTTATATATTTTCTATCTTTCTTTTATAAAAAACAAAGTGAGAGTTCAGGCCTCATTACTGCAAACTGAGGAAACAATATTTATAATATCAACTATTAAAGAACAGAGAAACAAAAAGTGAATTATGTACAATTACAGCTACCTTCACCTTGGTGTGCTTTGATGAACTAGAGGAGTTTAGTTCTGTATACATGACTTTTACAGAGGTGAATAGGCTGGAGACAAACTTCAGAGTGACCTGTGAGTCTCTACAGCATGAGGGGAGAGCAAAGGTGGAGGCTGAAATCATGGTGAGAGAGCACAGTGTTCCTCAACCTCTTCACATTTGGTCCCTTCTCTACTCAGCTCTGCACTAGCTTAAGTTATTGTCTTCTTGCATTCACTTGAAAACAGGCCAAGCTTTTAAAACTATACCATAGAAATATTCTTTTGATTTTTTGCCTTTTCTTATGGTTCTGTATTTTCAGGTTTGAATGAAGACAAGAAAACATGAATAAGCTTTCAACGCAAAGCCACTCACCGTATTCACACACCCCAGTGTGGCATTTGCCTCTGGACTAATTGAGTTAGTCCTGCTTTGTTAATTGAAACTGAAGGCAAACAGAAGTCTCACATCACTGACTTGAACCTCACTTATGCTGCCTGACAAGAATGCATATTTTTTTTTTTTTGTTATTGTATTTTCCTTGTATTGAAACTTCATGTGTATGCCAGGGATCAAGAGTGCTAGGAATTTGCCACATACACATTAAGGGGGTAGTTTAAAACTTTTCAAGCTCATTATACAAGTGAGATGTCTGGAGGACAGCAATGCCATTCTCTTTGAGCTTCTCTCTGATGAGACATTACTGCCAGAACAGTCTGTAACTGCTGCTTTTTCTTTTTTCTTTTTTTTCTCGTTTTTCTATATCTGAAGTAAATGCAAGTTTTTCTTTGTGCCTGTAAGAAACCTTTCATTGTCCCATTTCCCAAACCAAGCAGCCATCAACTTATAATTGGGTGAATTAGTCACAAGAGAGAAAGCAAACATTAAAATAATCACTCATTTTTCCTCCTCTATATCAGTATCTTTTCTACAGCAAGCCACCTGGCTCCAAATATTTCTTTTCAAATCACCCAAATAAAAAACTCACCAGACAGCAGATCCTGTAAGATCCTGCTGAAAAATCTGAGAAACTCACATTAGCTTCCAAGATCCATTGAAAAGGAAAAGATTGGCAAAGCATACCCATATACTGTGCATCATTCGGCTGGGAAGTGAGCCCCCCTGCAGCTCCGAGCTAAGGAAGCAAGAATTTCACTCTTTAAATCACATGAAGTATACAGAAAGAGGGAGGGAGGCAGTGCAGGGAAAGTAGTGCTGATCAGAGGAGCTACTAATGGAACAGAAGAGTTTGAAGATGTGTGATCTCTTCTCTGCCTTGACTACAGACAAACTCTTAGATGAATTATGAAACACACAACTCTACTGTGCCCCCCTGAAAGTTCAAGGAATCACGCAGTTATGTATACTTCCCTGGGTACTCTGTGAATCTGCTACTTTTTCTCTACCTACTTTACAGAAAGAGATCTCTGAAATACATTTCTTAGATAGTTTGCACCTATTTTTATCAGTTTTCCTCCAATGTGCTCTGGGCAAACATGTCTATAAAATACTCCTTGAGTTTGCACATGTTTAGGGAGACCATTGGCAACTACTGGACTGCAAATTCTACTCTGATTTAAACATCATATGTCTCAAGAGACATGGAATCATAGAATCATAGAAGGAAGTTTACCTCTGCCTTACTGACTACCTGTATCTGTAGGACTCATAGAATCATACATTCTGGCTTGGGTTGGAAGAGACCTCAAGGATCATCAAGTACCAACCCCCCTGCCACAGGCAGGGCCACCAACCTCCTGATCTGGTACTAGACCAGGTTGCCCAGGGCCTCATCCAACCTGGTCTTGAATACTTTCAGGGACAGAGCACCCACAACCTCCCTGGGCAGCTTGTGCCTTGCCACTCTCTGTAAAGAACTTCCCACCGACATCTAATCAAAACCTTTCTTCCTTGAACTTAAAACAATTCCCCCTTGTCCTATCACTGCCTTCGCATCTAAGAAGTTGATTCCTGTTTGAAATGCCCTTTTAAATACTGGAAGGCTGCAACAAGGTGACCTCACAGCCTTCTCTTCCCCAGGATGAACAAGCCCAGCTCCCTCAGTCTGCCTTCAAAGGGGAGGTGCTCTGGCCCTCTGATCACCTCTGTGTCCCTCCTCTGGACCTTCTCCAACAGCTCCATGTCCTTCTTGTGTTGGGGGCCTCAAACCTGGACTCATTACTCCAGGTGGGGCCTCATGAGGGCAGAGTAGAGAGGGATAATCAGCTTCCTTTCCCTGCTGGCCAACCCTCTTCTGATGTAGCCAGGATATCAATGTCCTTCCTAGCTGCAAGAGCACACTACTAGCTCACATTCAGTTTTTCAGCCACAAGGACCCCCAGATCTTTCTCCGCAGGGGTTACTCTTGAGGATTTCTTCTCCCAGACCGCATATGTATCTGGGATTACTCCTACCTAAGCGCAAAACCTTGTACTTCGCTATATTGAACTCTGTTAGGTTCACAAGTGCCTACCTTTCAAGTTTGCTGAGGTCCCTCTGGATGGCATTCTTGCCTTCTAATGTGTCAGCTGCACCACTCAGCTTGATGTCATTGCCAAACTCGCTGAGGGTGCAATAGAGCTCTTTCATCTTACCTTACTCTTCTCCTTTGCAGGTTGCTTGCATATAAGCTCGTTTTCATTCTCTGCTCCCTACAGTCACAAGAAAGTCCTTCTAAGAAATGATTCATTTGGCTGGTTTCAAATAGCTACCTTATGGTTAGATAATTAGACCTTAGAAAAGCCTCATTATTTCTTTTGAGGGCAAAGGGAATCTTGAGCGCAACTAGAGTTACATAAATAGCTTCTGGCTCAGGTATTTCCTATAGATTACTGCTGTGTGGAAGTACAGCTAAATCCTCACCTTGTCTTTTTGTTGTTCCCTCAGAATCTGTCATCTATCACTGGTAATGGGCCAAATGATCTTTTGGTAAAACTCAAGTGAATTTTGCAAAATTGTGCAACCTTTCTCAAATATTCTCAGCCTCACTTCTATTCATAACATCTGCCACAAGACAGGAACTCCATAAAAATCTTCAAAAACACTCAAATTCTTGGGCTTCTTCAGCTCCAGATGTCCTTGTAAGGCAGGCAGCAGTAGCTCTTAGAGATATAGGCTTGTCAGAGTACTTCCAGAGGAGGGCCACAAAAATGATCAAGGGATGGAACAGGTCTTTGAGGAAAGTCTGAGAGAGCTGGGGCTGTTCATCCTGGAGAAGTCTCCAGGGAGACCTGATAGAGGCCTTTCAGTATCCAAAGGGTGTTGTATGTAAGAACAGACTCTTTAGCAGGGTGATAAGACAAGTGGAAATGGTTTCAAGTGAAAAGAGTGGAGATTTAGGCTGCATATAAGTAAAAAGTTTCTTTTACAATAAGGGTGGTGAAGCACTGGCACAGGTTGCCCAAAGAGGTGCTGGGTGCCCTGTCCCTGGAGACACTCAAGGTCAGACTGAATAGGGCCAGTTCAGGAAGACTGCAAATGCTCTTAGGATGTGGCCTTGATATGTAGCAGTGTGGACCATCCCATGTGATTCCTTTGTTTAGGTGGACAGCGAGGGCTGACTGATGGTAAAAACTTGTCTTCACAAAAGCTCTCTTTAGGGGAGTAGAAACAGTAGGGCTTTGCATCTTGTAATTTCCTATGGACTAGCTCTCAGATAGTCTGTTGTTCAGATAGTTTCTGAAGGGATAGATAGTAGGGGACCATCTATCCCGCTATCCATCTCTCTGACAGAATTTCTATCTATCCTTCCCCCATTTTCTGTAGCTCAGATTCTCCTCTTGGGCATATTTTTCATTATTCCTCGTAACATCAATGAAGGCCTATAGTAATTAGCCACAGGTGCAAAGAGAGCAGCAGCTTCACACTTCCTGGTGCAAAGATGAAAGTGGTAAATTCAATTTCCAGGTCTTTGCATCATGCTTTTTAAGCTCTTTATCAGAGCAATACTTCACCAATGCAGGTCCCTTTGCTACTGCCAGTTATTTCAGGAATGCTATGAAATTAATGAGGCTGACGTTTTTTGTTTCTTTGGTTTTCTTTGTTTGATTTTTAAAAAGGTCTAATTTGTTTAGGGGTTCTTTACAGCCCACAAAGCTCCCATTACACAATTCCCATTATACACTCAGACTGCCCATGGCCTTCTTATGAAAAAGAATAATTTGGGAAGCAGACATATGCCATCAACCTCCCCTCTGAGGAAACTAAATGGAAAATCTAAATGATGCTGTTTCGGGAAGCACTTCTCTATTGAAATCTTAAAATATGAATTAACTGGTTAGGTTCACATTAGTTTTAGGGTGGCTATAAAAATTTTCAGATTTCTTTAACTCTATTCCTGTCATTCCTGATGGATCATGATATAACTCCGAATCTCTAATTATGCTGTGGAATTAAACATTCTTGCCTCCATCTCATATACATACATCAGATTTCTTTGCTGATACATAAAATTTCAGCTTTATATGCATATAATGTAATAGAACCTGAGTATGTGAGTGTCACTAACCAACACATTCCCAAGGCAGTATGCACAGTGTTACTGCTGAATACTTCACATTTCTTTTTCTAAAACTCCTGTGCTTTTAGGTCTTTTATTCATACTATATCTTAAGCATACAGAGAATTTTCATCAGACAGGCCTGTATGCATTACAGAGAGCTTGGGTTACCTGCTCTATTGTGGATTATTGATGCAAAGAGAATAGTGTGAGGTAGTAAGGATTTTCCTTATCTGTACACCTATCTGAAGGATGTGTGACAGGTTTTATTCTGAAAGACTGTTATCTTGACATCTCTTTATAGTGTTGCAGTTGTCCTCTTTGCCATAGAATCACCAAGAAAAACGTGTCTGAAAACCACTAAAATTTCTTTTCCATCAGAAAGAAGGAAGATCTTATTAGAAAAGAAAGTTTTCATCCGTGTATTCACTGCTTGCAATAAGGTCCCTACTCTTCACCCAGGGAAGTATATATAAGATGACCTCAATTCTGTATGAGGTACAAACTGAACAGTAAATTTATTAACATAAACACAGAATGATGTGAACATGAAGTTTCCCCAATGATAGGTAGACTCCTGTGGAAGCTGCCTTCTTTCACTCAAGCCAGAAGTAAGGAAACCACAAGCTCAGTTAATGGTACAGTCCATCCCAGGATATCAAGAAAGAGAAATGTGCTTGAAAGCTGACAGGATTCCAGACTCACTGAAGAAATCAGGAATGGGTTATTATAAGACAGCACATCTCCTGCTTGTCATTCAGGCAGTCTGCCAATGCAGCCGACTTCTTGGATATAATGATGGCTTAAAATTTTTCCTTTTTCTTAAATGCAAAAGCAGAGAACATATTCTAGGAGACTTAGCACTAAACCAGACACTACTACTTCTGCATACAATTATGCACACACAATTGCGTGTACACACAAATCTGCTAATTTTCCAGAAAAGAGAACTACTCTATATATCAGACATCCTGTCTCACTCACCTTGTGTTTTCTTTTTCTTTGTATAGAAAAATATCCATGATTCTTGAAGAAGGTAGCATTTTGCTATAGAGGATCATTACATGATTAAAGTCACAAAAATATCAAACAAAAAACTGTTCCTTCTGCTCCAGTGCACAATTAAAAGTCTCCTAGTGCACAAAACACAATGAACTTATAGTACTTCATCAAATTAAAACATACAGACCCAACAGGAATCAATTAAGAATTTGATGAACACCTTCAGTAGCAGTGGACAGTGACAATGGGGTCCTGTGTCATCAGGTTTGGTTATCTTGTTTAGGTTGAGCAGTATATCCTCCTGGAGACAATGAACATATTGCTACCCAAAGTCATAGAACCACAGATCCCAAGTTGGTAGGGACCTATAAGGATCATTGAGTCCAGCTCACTACACACAGAACCACCCAAAAATCAGACCCTTTGTCTGAGAGCACTTTCCAGATGCTTCCTGAACTCTGACAAGCTCAGTGCTGTGAACACTTCCCTGGGGAAGCTGTTCCAGTGCCCAGCTGCTCTTTTGGTGCAGAACCATTTGCTGATATCCACCTTGTACCTCCCCTGAGCCTGTTCCCCCAGCAAGAGGAATTCCTCGTACACAGTGGACCCTCCAGGATTTGTTCTTTGGATGATGTGCCAGTAAAGCACGCAGTAAACTTTCATCTAATCAAGTGCTTAGACTCCATAGAGCTCAGCTGATATTTTCCAAACAATCATTTTGTTCAAGTTTCATGGTTTATCGTTCTTTAGGCCAAGATACAATTACAGTTCTAAGAGAAGGATTATTGTGCACACACATCAGTGTTGTAACCACTGGACTGTCTAGATCTATTCTGGATATATGACTTTCCCTCCAAATCAGGCTTACCATGGTAGTTAAGAATGGAGCTTTATAAGGGAAATCTAAAGAAAAACCATACTAAGTTAGGCATAAAGATGCATGTAGCTGCACTTGGACAGTAGTAAAATAAATTTTCTTTTTTTTTCTTTACATGCATTTTATGTAAAGTAAAACCGAAGGCAAAGAAGAATAGAAAAAAAGCAAAGAAGGACATCAAGGAATACTGTTAAAAAGCACCATCTTTATATTCTGAAATATGCAGAGGAATATAAAAATAATAGGAGATGCTGGGTTTTTTTTCGCAAATCTTTCAGACTAAGATATTTTTATTTTATCTTCACCAGTTTGAGCTGATTGCCAATCTGGGATACAGCCAGAAATTTATTTTCCTTCTCTTGTGCCTAGTAAACTCTTGTGTATTTAGTTAAAATGCAAATACTGTTAAAAACATTTTACCAGATGCTTCCCTGGGATCAAAACAGGATTACTTTTAGAGTTTGGATTTGGATATTTTGTTCTACTTATAGTAATGTAGACAACTTACATGTTAATGGTTAAATGTTCACAAATTCACAAGTTCTATGCTGTAGGTCAAGTGTAACTCAAGAGATCGTGTCCAGGAAGTCATGACCATAAATATAAATATATGAAATAATATAATGAGAACCTTAATGAGAACACAGTGTAAATTTCAGCTTGAAATAATATACAAGATTATTTCTACTGTTATTTGTGATTTTATGTCCTTAAATGAAAGATGTCTGCACAGACAATAAAAAATAGTGCAATTTCTTTTTTAATTAAGGTACTCTAAAATGAAAATTTCTGTGTCACTTCTATTGTCCTCTTTTGCCAAACTAAACATAAAGAATTATTCTGAAGAATGTGCTGGAGTGAGATTACTTGGAGTTCAAACAAAACTTTTTGTACTTCATCAAGGGAGGAGAAGATGTCACTGTCAATAATTATGTTTCTCTCTACAAGATAAGTTTATACTGATTTTTATAAGGGTTGGTGGGGAAGACAGACAGTTCAGCAGTTGAATTACTGAAATTTGATATACCTATCAATATGCTTTCCCATCAGCTGGGGACTGACACAACAATGAGGCAGCAATTTTAAACTACAGAGCAAACAACACTAAGTGTATCAGGTTGAGACATCAATTTCTCCTCATGAACTTCAGAGCTCTAATCAGAATTGCTGCTCTCAATCTTACAGAAGAAATGCATTTTGAGGTGAAAAGTGCTTATATGACCACTCAGAATCACTTTAGGCATTATCAAGATACCTGAGGAAATTTCCTGTTGATACCTTATGAACAAGTAAACCTCCAAAGTAATGTAGTTATCTCATCCTACAAATAAGGTTATAAGATAAAGAAATCAAGTGATCTGATAAAAAGTCTGATTAGGAAGAGGAGAAATGGACCTGTACTTGGTATGCCAACGTCCTTGCCACTAGGGCAATGATTTTCTCATTCCTGTGCATGTGTTATGGGAATTCAGACTGTTCTCTCCACCTCTTTCATACCCAACTCACACTTTCATGTTTCAACGTGGAAGACTGTCATATATACTTCTGTAGTGCCCCGAAGCTCTGGTTGGTTTGTAAGATCAGGCCAGTTTAATTATTAAGGTTGTATTTTCATAAAATCATAGGATCAAAGAATCACAGAAATAAAGAGTCACAGAAAGGCTTAGGTTGGAAAGGACCTTAAAGATCTCTCAACTTCAACCCCCCTGCTGTGTGCTGGGGATGGGGCAACCACAGCTATCTGGGCATCCTGTGCCAGGTCCTCGACATTCTGTGATTATCTTTCTTCAAGGAGCTGTCCTGATAACATTCACC
The DNA here is from genome assembly GCF_038088225.1 of Cyrtonyx montezumae. Classification (NCBI taxonomy): domain Eukaryota; kingdom Metazoa; phylum Chordata; class Aves; order Galliformes; family Odontophoridae; genus Cyrtonyx; species Cyrtonyx montezumae. The sequence goes on from NW_027071848.1 coordinate 2,268,038, forward strand.
TTTTTTTATGCTCTTCAACAAATCATTCTTAAGTTGGCATTGCAAAATCTGTAATGGTGTCTTAAAGATGAACACTGTATGCCCTGCACCAAGATGTTGAATTGACTATAGGCTTTTCTTTTGCTTTGAATAATAAGACTGAAATAAGATTAATTTTGCAATTCCTATTGATTTGATTCAGGAACCACTGAATTAAAAACAATATCGTGTCACTCAGAAGAAAGCAACAATGACCTTCTGAAGCTAGAGTCCCTGATATTAATGATCTACAGCTGTGATCCCACTGGGCACTTCCACCCTGTTCTAGCAGGATCCCAAAGGGCATGTCTATGCTTCAGCTCAGGCACCATTGTATTTATTGTCATAACCAGGAGCAGGTGCTCTGCAATGAATAAACATTGCTGTGGCTCTGTCACTTTCTGATTGCACCATTTAACAGATGGACATACAAATCTGGGTTGGCATCCGCTACTGCATCATTTCCCCCTTGTATTCCCAGAGAGAACAGAGTTTTTCTTGATCTATGCCAATGGGTGTGTAAAGGCAGAATCATACCCTGAAGTAAGGAAACACAAGTGCACACAAAGATAATGGCTTGCACAGCTCTGGAAAATATCAACTTAGATTGTTTTAAATACAAATAAACTCAAGCAAGCTCAAGCAATTAGCTTGGCAAAACTCTGAAATGTGTTTAATGGCTGAGTGATCAAAAGATTTTCCATCAACTTTAGCTGAATCAAACTGGCAAGTAAATCTTTCCTTACATATAGTTTTCCAAAGTTTGAAGTGACAAATTGGACTGAACTCAATTAAAGCAGCAGGTTCTATGCATTTAATTGCAAGCAGTGTCTAAGATTGTGAAGAAATCCAACTCAGAATGAAAACACAGATGTGGCTGTGGTATAGCTCTGTAAAACACAAAGAGGCAAAACCAAGTTCAGTCAAGAAAAAGTTACAGGCAATGTACAGTGATGTATTCTGCTATACTTCTGGAGCATTAGCTGTGGGCAAGTAATAAAAATGTTAAATTGGGAAATGTTCACCTATCTACACCACTGAGTTCAAAAACTGATATGAGAAAAGTAAACAAATATTTGTAAAACAGTTTGACTGTGGAAAGAGCACGAATATACTAATGGTATTTTCAATTACTATGCAATGAGACTTACTTGAGCAAATTAATTCCATCATCAGTTAGAATATAATAAAAGAAAAATTTTGTGCTGAAAATGGCAATTAAATAATGACTTTGTAATAGGACACTTGGCCATTATGGTGGAAGTGCTTAGGGGGTAAATTCAGTATTTAGTCCTTTAATGCACACACATGGCTCCCATTGGTATTAGTGGGGGCCATACACACTTTCAAGGGCAGGTTTCAACCTACACTGGGAAAGCTAAACTAAAAAGGAAGCAAATATATCAGATGAAGTTCTTAAAATTGACCCAGGCAAACAAGACATGCGCTAGCATTTTAAGCCCTGCACTCAGTGAAAATTAAAGTTGTTAAATAAGCAATGGAATCAATTTTAAGCAATTGCCATGTGTATTTATAGAAACAGCACCTCCATCAAATATCTAAACAACTAAAAAGGGAACCTATTACTGTTTAATTTCAGTCCTTGGAAGAAGATGATATCCATAGTAAGGAAAGTGTGAGAATCATTTTAAAAGCTCAGCAGGGAATTTCTGTACAGTTCGTATGAGTTCCGTTTGAAATTGGGGGCTTTTTATATGTAACTGTGCCAGAATGCAGACATTATTTTAGATGTGGGATTTTTTGTCCTTTCACATCTTGGTTGGGGGTGAACTGTACAGATTGTCGTGAAAGGACTTACCCATCAAAAAAAAACCTAGAAAGACAAAAAAAAAACCCAAACTTGACATGGTAAATCAAGAAAGGAAAAAAAAACCTACACTATTTAAACTGAAAGGGTATCCTTCAGAAAGCTGAATGAAACCCTCCAAAAAAGGGAAATAGAAAAGAACTAGTTAAGTATAAAAGCATAATACAGCAGGGCAAAAGGGAGAATAAATCATTTTGAAGAACACATTGCCAGAAATATAAAAGTGAAAACTTTTTTTCACCAGCGCAAGAATAAGGAGGTCTGTTAAAGAGTTTGTAGAACTAAGAGATGAGCAAGAAGTAAAAAAATCATAAAAAGATGGAACTACAGAAAAAAAAAGAATTCATCCCTATGATCAATGTTTATAGACTTACAGAGATTCTCACACCAGAAACCTGCCATATGATGAGACGGATTAGAAGAACTGTTTCAAATTGGAGTATCAGTAGAAGAGTTTGAGAGTCATTCAATGAAATGAACAGTTTTAAATCACCAGGACCAGATGGTATTGAACCAAGAGTTCCTCAGGAACTCAAGTATGAAATTGATCAACTATTAATTATGCTGAGTAATTTTTTTTGCCTAAAACATAGTGCCCACTAGAAGAATGAAATGCCAATGAGGAAAAAATGAAAAAAACAAACAATAACCACAATGAAGAATTAAAAAAACAGAGCATGGAGAAATGGCAGTAAATGGAAAATATTGAACTTTTTTTTACTTCCCCAAGAGTAATTAGGCTTCCAAAATATGTTCTTGGGCAGTAGTAAAATACATTTCCTAGTTCTTGTTGCTTACAAAGGCCTTTAATTTTCTTAATTATATTTTGCCTCCTGCAAACTAACTTAATAATGCTAGAGGTCAAAGAGAGAAGAGTTGTCTGTTGCAGAAAAGGATGTATGTTTATGTGGGAGAAGACATGGGAGGATCTCCATGATAGGTAGGAAGCAGTAGGCAGTGAGACTATCTGTGTGAACCCCAAGGAGATTTTGTGGAAACGTCCAAGGAAACTTTGTGGAAACTTGCCTGAGAGGTACAAAGGCAGTGGACTTTTTGAGATGTCTGGAGAAGTTATGCACTGGTAGAGATGCCATTTTTTCTTGTACAAGTATATATAACGCAGCATAATGATACCCGCAACTGTTAATAATGTGATTACTTATATATTTAAAGGTCTTTAATGAGGAAACTTGATGAGTGACAGATGATTCTGCGTAAAAAAAGCACACAGAATCATAGCTTTTCATTTCCCCTGTGCTCACAAACACCTGCAATTGCTGTACTAGGGAAACTGGAAGGTGTATCTATGCCCCTAGTGTCAGTTCATGGACTTCAAATTGTTTCTTCTACTCTATTTGATGCTGATGCTGCAACCTCCCATGCAGGAAGCTGCAATAATTTGCTGTCCAGGAGGTCAAGGAAGGATTTTTATATCTGCTATGTCATTTTCTACATGTCCTAATTCAGTCTCCACCAGTTCCCAAATTGCAGGAGTAGCAGCATTTTAAAATTCATCTTATCTACTGTCTTCATGACTTTGCAAACGTCCATCAGACATCCATTCATTCTTTCCAACATGAAGGTCCCGATCCTTTTAGTCTCTCTTTATGAAACACTCACTCGATCCCCTTGGCTATTTTAGTTGCCCTTTGCTGTCTTTCTTCCACACTAGCAATAACTTGCTTGACATAAAGACATGAGACTTCAACATAGTGTCCACAGTGTGGGCAAACATTGGCTTTATAAAACTGCAAAATGCTGCCCCTGTCCTCTTTTTTGTACCTCTCCTGATGATACAGGAAATTTTATTGGCTTTTGGGGATGTCAGTAGATGTTAAACTGATTACTTCAGAGAATCATCAATAGTGACTTCAAGATCTCTTTTTTGTAACTTTTTTTTCTGAGTTCAGCAGCATGTCAGCGTGCTTCAGATTATTTTCTCTAGATTCATTCACTGCCTTATATTTTTCTAGTCGGGAGTTTGTGTGACAACTTTTGGCCCCTTTGCTCAGTTTGCAGTTCAGAGTCTTGTGCAGTTCCTTATTATAGCTGCAGCATTTGACTATCTAAAAGAGTTTAACAACATTTTTAAGAATAAAGGTTTCACTGTTCTGTGTTTTCTCAAGGGTGTCGGTGACAACATTAAACAAAAAGTGATGCTCAAACAATCCTGGGGGCATCCTAATGCTGACTCTTCTCCATTCTGAATAACAGCTATTAACCCTTTGCTTCCAACCTTTACTTGGCTTTCAGAAAATCTTTCTTCTATTCCCATAGCAACTTGCATTTTTTAATAATGTTTGATACAAAGACTTGCCAGAAGCTTTTCAAAGTGTGAATGTATTATGACCACTTTATCATTTTTATTCAGATGCCTACAAATTTGATGTATAACTCAAGCACACAGAGAGATAGAATTTTCCTAAACAATAGCCCAGATAACTCCTTCCCAACCAGTGATGCTTATCTGTGCACACAGAGATTATATTGTTTGCTACAAATTAGTGTCTTTCTAGGGATGGCAGTCAGACTTATCAGTCTGTACTTGCTAGTATCTTCCGCAGAAATCTTTTTGTAGATGTGTGTTATGCTTGCAGCTCTGCAGTGGTCTCTTATTGTAGTTACTTGTAAGTAGAAGTGACGTACTTTGGTCATTAGTTCATTTTGAGCCCCTTCAGGATTCTCAGTTGAATGCCATACAGCTTTGGTACTTACTAATGTCCATCTTCTCTAACTTTTTCTTTGTATCTACATCAGATTGATCTATCTCATATCTGCCCCTGGAAAGGTGATGGAACAGCTTGTTCTGAATGCAGTCTCCAGACAATTGGAAGAAAAGGAGGTCATAAGGAGTAGCCAGCATGGTTCACCAAGGGGAGGTCATGCTTTACCAAGCTGGTGGCCTTCTATGATGTTGTCACTAGCTGGGTGGATGGGGGGAGGGCAGTGAATGTAGTCTACCTTGATTTCAGCAAGGCATTTGATACCGTCCCCTCATTATCTCCTTATAACAAAGCTCACGAAGTGTGGGATAGACAAGTGGACAGTGAAGTGGGTTGAGAACTGGCTGACTGGCAGAGCACAGAGGGTTGTCGTTGGCGGTTCAGAGTTCGGTTGGAGACCTGTAACCAGTGGTGTCCCCCAGGAGTCCGTGCTGGGTCCAGTCTTGTTCAACATCTTCATCAATGACCTTGATGAGGGGACAGTGGCCACCCTCAGCAAGTTTGCTGATGATATGAAGTTGGGAGGATTGGCTGACATGCCTGAAAGCTGTGCTGCCATTCAGCGAGACCTGGACAGACTGGAGAGCAGTTAGAAACCGGATGAAATTTAACAAAAGCAAGTGTAGTCTTGCACCTAGGGAGAAATAATTGCATGCACCAGTACAGGCTGGGGGATGACCTCCTGGAGAGGAGCTCTGTAGAGAGGGACCTGGGTGTCCTGGTGGACGACAGGTTGACCATGAGCCAGCAGTGTGTTCTTGTGGCCAAGAGGGCCAATGGCATTCTGGGATGCACTAAAAAGAGTGTGGCCAGCAGGTCAAGGGAGGTGATCCTCCCCCTCTACTGTGCCCTGGTGAGGCCTAATCTGGAGTACTGTGTCCAGTTCTGGGCTCCTCGGTACAAAAAAGACAGGGATCTCCTGGAAAGAGTCCAGCGCAGGGCCACAGAGATGGTGAAGGGCCTGGAGGATCTCCCCTATGAAGAAAGGCTAAGTGAACTGGGTCTGTTTAGCCTTGAGAAAAGAAGACTGAGAGGGGACCTGATCCAGGTTTATAAATATCTTAGGTGTAGGGGACAAAGTGTCGAGGCCAGACTCCTTTCAGCAGTGTGTGGAGACAGGACAAGGGGGAACGGACAGAAACTGCAGCACAGGAGGTTCTGCACAATTATGAGTAAGAACTTCTTTACGGTGAGGGTGACGGAGCACTGGCACAGGCTGCCCAGGGGGGTTGTGGGGTCTCCTTCTCTGGAGATATTCAAGACCCACCTGGATGCCTACCTGTGCGACCTGGTGTAGGGAACCTGCTTTGGCAGGGGGGTTGGACTCGATGATCTCTGGAGATCCTTTCCAACCCCTATGATTCTATGATTCTATGATTCTATGATCTTCTCTGACCTGTACAGACCAAAGAATGCACTGGGTTTGAAAATATTCCTAGCACTTTTAGTTCTAAATATGGATACAAAGTTTTCATGGAGATTATTTGCTATCGTTTTATCATCATTGAATGCTCCTTTGTCACCAAATATTCATTACTGACTGATGCAAGACTTGATGGTCCTTATAGGTCCCTTCCATCTTGGGATATTCTACGACTGTGCAAAGTAACACATGGGAGAAGAAACAGTTCTGAATTTCCATGCACAACAGGTAGCTCTGAGATGGTAATTTCAGAGTTGTAAATAGATTGTATTAGGCAAATATCATCTTACTGCTCAGTAGCATTCAGAAGGAAAATCCATTGTTAATATTATTAAGATTGGAATAGATATTATAATGGGATGGTTTAAGATGAGCCCCCATCTCAAATATTTTATGTACTCCTTGTTCTCCTAAAGGAAAAATATGATATGAAAAAAAGGGGGAAAATTGCAAAAATGGTGAGCAGAATGATCTAATGATCTAATTACAAACCAGCATCTGTGTAAGGTGTAATTAAATAGGATAGAAAAGAGGCCACTGAGAGAAAGGAATAGTATAAAAATCTATAAGAGCTAGAGTGCCATGAAAAAAAATATGGAAACCTGTAACATTTAACCATTCAAGATCTCAATTGAAATAAATACTTAAACTACATTATTTTTCCCTACCAGTAAGTCCTTGGTGTGCACTTTCAGCCCGAGAAGAGCTCTGGGGCTTAAATGCCTCCCTTTTCCTCATTGATTCAGTGTATGCCTCAGTGGGAAAAAGATATATGAAATATTGGAGATGGAAAAAATAGGCGAAGTAAGGATGTAGCTAGCATGCAATTTAGACACCACTCAGAAAGAAAACTACACAATATTCAGCTGTTGTGTTTACAACTTGAGGAAACAAACTGGCGATAAATTAGTCAGCCTGCTAGAATATAATACAAGTTGCACTGAAAGAATGGTGATATTATTATTTGCTTATAATAATTAGGAATCTTTTAGTAGTTTGGGTGGAATTACTCCAAATATTCTACTGAAAATACATTGATTTGGTATTTACTAGATACAAAATATAACTGCAGTTTCAAACTATTTTGGAAAAAAAGTATTGATTGTATAAAGACTGAAATGTTTTTTTTACAACTTTATGACAACCAAACCAGTCCTAAATCTGAAGTAGTTTGTTTATCAGTTATTTGGTGCACCTGTGAAATTTCCTTGTCAACAGTTTTTATGCTTTAAAAGATGATACTAGATCTTGGTTGTGAATTTAGATATAGCTCATCTCGGAGGAAGATTATATTCAGAACTAAGGACACTTTACATCTGAATAAGAGTTTCCACATGGGGTTTTAAGATACTTGAACTGCGATGCTCTAAGTTCACACCTCCAATTAATTTGAATTAATTTTCCTAAGTGTGTAGATGTCAGCTGGCTCCAGAACTCTAGATATAAACAACTTCACACTCTGGCAAAGCCTAGATGTAAACTTGACAGCTTGAATGCATTTGTATTGACTTAAAGCCAGGACTTGAAGCAGACACAAAAAATTAATGTGTGAAATACCCTTAACCGTTACTTTGGAATTCCAAGAAACAAGTTTTACTAAATAGTGCTTGAGAAACTCTGAACCTTATTTCCACAGTTATCATGTTTTAATAAGGTTTATCTAAACTCAGCCTCTGGAAACTTTGAAGTTTGCTGTCTCTTGATAAAACTTGTTTCATCCTGTATCTACATGTTCTGTGCTCAAATGAGCTTGGCATACTTCAGATCAGCTAATGCAGCATTAAAGAGCTGTATATGGCACAGAAATGTCAAAGGCAGCTTTAAAATGTAATGAAAATGCTCTGAATGGAGATGTGGAAAAAGATTCTTTTGCTGTTACATATTGGTACATGTATTACTGCACCAAGAGATATCACAGCTTTGATCTTACATATACCTAAAAATATCCTGCTTCAGTAGAGTGCTCAAACAATTCTTCCCTCTCAAAATGAACCCATGTGTTCTTTCAACACAAAAGCAAATTAGCTCTTACTGCTCAAAATTAAGTGCTGGGGAACAAGCCAAATATAGGTCATTCTTGGTAGGGCTGTGATCCTATTAGATAACATACAGCTCAGAAAGCTCAGGTCTGGGCAGCATCTACAACAAAGACAGCCAAAGACTTGAATAAAGCAGTAATGTGGGAAAGAGAATGCAAATGGACTGAACAATGCAACCCAGTATTGAACTGAGGTGAAAAGCAACCACTCTGTTCAGAGGCAGGGAAGACTGTCATGACAATTTGGGGTCGTCAATAATGCCGTAATATTCATCCAAGAAAAAGCTGTATTATTCCTCATGTACCAGATAAATTCCAGTCTGAGTAATGATATTCCACTGACCTACATTTACCTTGCAGTTTGAGCTGAATGAGGCTTTTCTTTCCATTCGTGTCTCAGTGGCAGTTCATTATTGCTGTGTGTTGACAAACAGATGTTATGCTATTCCCAGGAGATGAGTGTGCACCACATGTACTGTTATGATAGTTGTACAACAAAGCTCAGAAAAAAATAGGGGTTGAACGTGTGACTCTGCTCTTTACTTAGTCACAATGTCTGTTATGTTTGCACAAAACGATGAGGCCAAATTCATTTAAGGTCTCTGCATCCTGATGGGACCCTGCATTAGAGGAACAATTCCATTTCAAATGTTGAACAAATCTAAAATGATGGTATGAGGGGTTGCTCTCTTTAATTTATGTTATGTAAGAATTCCTGCGTGTTTCTAAATTAAAAATAAATAAAATAAATAAATAAATAAAAACCAGGGAAACAATTTTGTTTCAGAAAACAGTATTTTTATCAATATTTCTTGCACATGTATACAAAGGCACAAACATCTCCCAGGGACAGCTCACTGTTACACTCTGTTACTTTTCAAGCCCAGTAGTTAAGGCTTGACATGACTGACCATAACCCCCACCAGTCATTGCCTGTGAAAGTGGTTTGAAATGGGCAACAAAGTGATTGCCGAGACGAAGGGGAAGTGAGGTACTTGCAGTGGCTTGAGAGCAATGAAGCATTACCAGGTAGGAATAAGTGAGAATATAAAATAGAGTCAGGAAACGGGAGACAAGGAAGATGAAAAGGAGGGCAAGGGGGTCTAATGAAAACTTAATGGACTTGTGCTTGTGAGTGCTGTTTCTCTGTCACAGCAATCCTTGGTGTGAAGCAGCAAGACTCTTCCTGCTGTTTGTAGCTGCACTAGGAAAGGCATGTAGTAAATAGGAAGAGACAAAGCTGCATTCGTTCACAGTAAGATCTCATTATTTAATTTCCCCTTTGTGGAAAATATCAGCTTAGGAACTAACTTAACCTTTTGCTAGGCCAAGGTCAGAAGCCAGAGGTGATCCAGAGCACCGAGCCATGGGAGCTTGGATGGCTCAACAAAATGGCTCAGGAACTGTTACCTTTCTGTCAAGAGTTAAATGGTCTCATTCTGCTGGTTGTGATGGTCCCAGGTGATTACTGTGAATTGGCTGCTTGAAGGCTGACATGAAATTAATTTCTCATCCTAAACCAACACCGGGTCAATCGAACGTCTCCCTCCCATGGTGAATGATGCAAGACATTAGAGAAAGAAAAAAAATTAAAGCAATATGGAGCACCTGTCTGCACTGCAGAAACTATGCCTCTTGTGGGACGCTTTCCTTGCCAAGTACTACATTTTCCGTATATACTTACTTGGAAAGGGACTTCAGTTTACAGAGATGCCACAGTTGAGTCAGTTCTAAAAATATATGGGGAAAGAGGTGAGGTTCTTCCTCCCTTCCTAATGTAAGGTAAAAAATAAGTATGGAGGAGTTAGCTCAGCTCATGGTTATCTATCACCAGTACTTTGGTTTAGCTGAGGTGTGTTTCACTTGGGCTGCACTCTGGAGTACAACGTGCTTGCTCCTATTACATTGGTTTCTTGTGGGGAAATGAAATATTAGCCTATTTTCTTAACTTCTGTATTAAGAAGACAAGTTAATTTTTCACCCTTCTGGTGAATTATTGTATGATCAGTTTATATGAGAGATGTCCCAGGAGTGAGAAAATGAGTCATAACTCACAGGAGGTGAATCTACAAGTGAGTAATGAAGAATATGAAGATCATTCTTTCTTCTCAGTGCCTGTGCAGGCTTGTTCTACTATTAGAAGGGTAGTGGAATAGGTGTTATACATAGCCAAGCCACGAGTCATCTCTCTACTGTGGTCTCTGGGAAAGAGTCTTATAAAGTTTATTTTTGTTGTAAATAAGCATGTGCAGCTATAAAATACATTAGAAGCCTTTCGCTTCCCATCTAAGAGTTTTATCCAAGTGCCAAACTATGGAGCACCTTGTGAAGAAGTGTCCTCAGAACACAACAGTGACTTTGTCCTGAGCTCTGGTCCTTCCTGTTGCCTACAGCCTCATAAAAAAGTTTACACTGCCAAATCAGCTTACAAGAAGCACACCATAAAAAGACTCCAATCCTTGCTCTGTTGGACTGTTACAAAACAGCTCATGCTATCTTTTTAGCACAATATATTTTTAGCAGTGATAAAGATGCTCCAGCATATGCACCTAACATGGTCTCTCATGCAATGACAAAGTGTAGTCTTATAAATGCATGTTTTGTAGACCAAGTTGCCCAGAGAGGTGATGGATGCCCCATACCTAGAGACACCCAAAGTCAGGCTGCATAAAGCTCTGTGCACGATGGAGCTGTAGGTGTCCCTGTTCATTGCAGGGGAGTTGAACTAGAAGACCTTTATGGACCTTTCCAAATCTAACAATTCTGTGATTCTATAATTCTATGATCATTTGAGGTGAATTTTGTCAGATGAGGGTGAAGTAGGAAGCACTTATGTGGTCAGTAGCTCATGTCTCTGAGCAGAAAGAAGTGAAAATCATCAAGGACTGGATGGGGTCCTGGACAACCTAATCTAATGCCTGATTTAGTGGCTTACTTGCAACTCTGCCCACAGCAGCAGGGTTGAAACTAGATGATTTTTGAAGTCTCTTCCAACACAAACCATTTATGATTCTATGAAAGTCTCAGGAATTGTAAATATGAGGTGTATTCCCCTAGGTCACTAGGAATCATAAAAATTCACTCTTGGTGTAAAAAAAAGAAAAAAAGATGTTTTTTGAAATTATCTTTACTTCTGGTGTCATTTTCTTCTGACCAAGATGAAGTAACTTCAGGAAAAGATAGCAATATTTTTGTTGTATTTGGGACCAAAAGTCTATGCACTCGGAAATTCAGATATCCCTAAAACCTTGGAGAAATTTGCCTCCAGTTGCCTTCAAGTTCTATTTTGCTGATACAGCATTTCTTACTTTCTTTTTTTCTTCCTGTATTACTTTGTCATCTACAAAGTTTATTGGAAATGGCCAGTGAAAAATATTGATGCAAATAGCCACTGAAAACTGTGATCTCAGAGCACCTCCAAAACTGGATCCAGCTCACTGAAAAGTCAGTCCCATTTGCTCAGCACACTTGATGATTTTTTTTAATATCATTCTCCTGGTGTGAGCAGAGGGAGAAAGAGAGCAATAATAAGACCTTCTGCATGAGAAGACCCAGACTGGCAGCAAATCTCAAGAAAACTTGAAACCTCACATCTGCTAACATCACCATCTAAATGCAGGAGTTTGTCCTTCCCGCTGTGAAAGCCAGTAGCTGCTGCCCCCCCTGCTGTGAATATGGAATGAAACAATTTATTACAAAAAGGACCTCTCTAAATCAATCTAGAAATTGCTACCAGAGGTCTGGAAGCAGATGTGACATTCAAAACTCAACACCATCCAGTGTACGAGCATTTGTTCATTCTAACAATGCCTGGCAGTTTCTTCCTCAGAGTTTGAAAAGATTCCCAAGCAGACTTTAAAGGCCATCATTTCAAAATCACCAGTTACACAAAGCTGTTTCCTACTCTTCCTTTTATAGATTGGACATTGGGTATATTTTGGAGACACAGGCAGTGTAGAAAAGTTGTTTTTTGCCCTTGCTCTACAAACTAAATCTATGCTAGTACATCTCTGTGTGTACTTGTTTTATCTTCTACCCGCTCACATAGAAGATGCCTGAAGGTCATACATGAAACTCTTTTATTTGTTGGATACGTATTGTTTGCAAAACATATTTTTCCTATTATGTTACTGATTTCAGTTGTGTTCTGTGCCAATTGCACCTTGAGGTTAACATATACAATAAGAATCACCTACTTAATATAACTTGAATTTTGAAGGCTCCCTAGCAGCACTTTCTGACTGACCTTTTGCTCCTGTTTGTACAGTCAGTTCCTCTCAAAGCCATTTGCCTCCCTTCCCAACAGCCATATTTATAATCCTGCATCTAAAAGTAGCACAAACAAGAAGGTGAGGAACAAGCAACCTCCACCCCCTCCTTGTTAGGGTCATCTATCCATCTCAGAGGTCATACATGGTGACTTCTGAGTCTCTGACTCAATAGTAGTTGTAGTTCATGCTCCAGGGGAGAATTGAATTAAAATATTGAATGATACAAATAATAAAGTTCTATTCATTAAAAATAAAAGATGAGATACAGAAATTACATGAACCAACCCTCTGAAGTGAACACATATATCAGAAAAAGTGTGAATATTTAATCTAGTGAAAAATAAAAATTCCTCTAAAGACTTCATATATGTAGTAACATTTGGGATGCAGTTCAGCCCAAATCTGACATGTCTACTCATATTTCATGGAGTGTCCTGTAGTTGTGGAAGGTGCTTGTTTTATTAGGGAATGTTTCCAGCATATGTAGATAATTACAAATTCATTAAGGGGCAACACCCTGGAAATGGAGCCTTGCAAAATCAGGGCAAAACGGGGCACTCTGACTGGAGAGCAACACTGGGCTTTAGCAGACAGTCACAGATATGGCTGCTACACAACAGAACTGTATGTCACACTAGATAGCATCACTGATAACAAATATTTTTGCCAGAAAATCTGTACTTTCTGTTTGACCACATCAGTCCAGGCTATGCTCATAGTGATCCTGGCGTTTCACACTTTTTACACTTTCATGCACAGCAGAATCAAAGTTTTGCTTGTGGATTTGGTTTCACTGTGACAAGTGAGGTCAGGGACAGCCCACAAACTACACAAAGCCACGGCATGATACTTCTCGACACTGTAGTTATTAACCAGCCTAAATGGAAGAAAAAGATTATGAACATCTGATTACTGCAAAAATTTCTCACATTTTTCTAGTGCCATCTCTAGCATGAGAAAAGATTCTGTTTATTCATTGAGAAGTAATAAGATGCAAATTCTGCCAAGTCTTCCTCCACTAAATCATTTGTAACATATACTCCCAAGTGGATTTTCCATTTTCTAATACAGATTTGACTTTAAGTCACAGCTTTCTTTCCAGCAGAGGTATTTTTAAGGCCTCCCCCCATCACCCAGCTGTTCATTTGTGTGTGCCCTATCAAAAAATTAAGGTTTATACTTCATCTCCATGCCAGACATGGCTTAGTTTAGCCAGCAGGTTCAGAGGCCACTAGAAAATGGACTGGAGGATGGAGGAGCTGACACACCGTGTCTACAGCAGGCCCTTTCCTAAGCAAAGAGACTAAAACCCCCTCATAACTTGCAGACACTGTCTGGTTTGCATCAGGATGGACTGAATTAGCTCACTAGCTAATTCATTACTGTGATGCACAATGACACTGAGCTCAGTGCTGCAGCAGAGATAGTGTTTCCTGCCACTGGAAGATTACAGGGGACTCTGTCCAAGAGCAACTCATTGCAATTTTATGGATTATGCCATAAGGTGGAAACAAGAGTTGTGGCTTTGTGGTGATTTCACCCTTATGGGCAGCTCAGCTTCACCACACTATCATAGAATCATTAAGGCTGGAAAAGACTTCTCTAAAATCACCAAGTCCAACCCATCCCCACCACGCCCACTGACCATGTCACTCAGTACCACATCTCCACAGTTCTTGGTATATTGTTTATTTCTTATGCTAAGACTTCTCTTCCTGGGAGTCCTTTTTCTGGCCTGTAACTTAGCTTAAACCTCTTTCAATCAAGTTTTAGGCTTCAGCGAATTGCATCCTTTTTACAGTGGGCAAGGAGCATGCCTCACAGTTGTTACTACACATCACAGGCAGGGGTAATTTTTTAACAGTGGTAACACAGTTGAGGAACTGTGAGCCCCCAGCCTGTGATCTAACTCTTTCTTCTAGAAAGGAAGACCATGAATCAAGTCACCAAACAGATGATGCAAAGAGAAAAGGAAAAGAGAACAACAGGGTAAGGAGCAATGGTTTGCCTGTGCCACAACATTTCCATTTTATTCTACTCTTTTAATGGATGATTGAGATATTTCTTGCAGCAGAAGTCAGTTTTTTAAAAGGCTCTTGCTAAGCAGTGCAAGATCCTAGTGCAGATGTACTTCAGTGGGCTTAACTGCCACTAGCATCTGTTTTGCTTAGTTGAGGCTTTTGCTTACCTTTGCCAAGGCAATTCAAACAAGGGTTAAAATGTTCCTAAATGCATCTGGTCTGCACTACCACATGAGCTGAGTTTCAAATTGATTTAGTTAAATTGAAGCAAGTTTTCTGATCTTCACAAGCACTTAACTAATTTAATATACGCCTGACTGAGACTACACAGTCTGGTTTCTACCTTTTCTTTTTGCAGATTAAAGACACACTTTCTATAGTGAAAGGACTCTACAGAGTGTAAGATTACATTTAAAACTTCATTTTTTTTCTGTTTTTCTAAATGTTAAGTAACCTTGGGACATGAGGAAGGCAAATATACTCTGAACACTTATAGATGCTACATCAGTCTCTTCTCCATTTCTTAAGGGTTCATAACATTTCTCTAACTGGATTCAGAGGACTGCAGACACAACAAAAATCTTCATGGGATGATAGGTATTCTAGCTTAAATTCACAGGTAGACTGTTAGTTGATTCAGCTTCGTCATTTGAATAGCTTAGGTCTGCTCAGATGAATTTTAGAGTGAATCTTCTCACAAACATTTTTCCCCACCTATTACTAAATAGCCATTCCTTTTGGTTTGAGTGATGTTTTGCTTGCTAAAAAGAGTTGTGTCTAGCCCGTATAAAGCAGATTCAGTAAAAAATGTTAACATTTGAAGTGCTTGATTTAAAAAAAATAAAAAATAAATAAAAAAAATATATTTATGTATCCAGATGTATTGAAGAATTTACTGAAGACCCCGCAGAGACATTTCACTGTAAAATACAATTGACTGTATTTTGATTATCTTTGGTGTTTGATTCAGAACTTAGTATCTTTAAATGTTCATCAAAATATAAGTCAACAGTCTTCTATCTGACTATACTGACCATATTTAGAAACATCAAAGAAAGGAAATAATAAAAAAAGACAGTCCTTTAGAAGACATTTCCAAATCAGTGAAGACAAGGATAATCACAATTAATTAATCCTGCAGTTCTGTGCTTTGTTATTCTAATGGGTAAGAAAAAGACAATATGTCTGACTGATGTTGCAAATTCAGATGTGATCAAGCGTGCCGAGGAGAATGGGAACCACACTGTAAATGTGGAGCTTCTTGGGGAACAATGAGCTACTGAAGACTCAGATAGAATCTGAAGAGTGAAATGGAGTTTACCCTCAGCAAGTTTGCTGCTGACACCAAGCTGAGCAGTGCTGTTGATACAGCAGAAGGAAGAAATGACATCCAGAGGGATAAACTTGAAAGGTTGGCCCATGTGAATCTAATGAACAAGCAAACAACAAAGCAAAGTGCAAGGTTTTGCACATGGGTTGGGGTAATCCCAGATATGTATGCAAACTGGAAGAAGAATTCCATGAGAGTGGCTATGCTGAGAAGGACGTAGGGGTTCTGGTGGATGAAAAACTTGATATGAATCATCAGTGTGTGCTTTGAGCCTGGAAGGCCAATAATATCCTGGGCTGCATTAACAGAGGGATGGCAGAGAGGCAGGAGGGGATTGTCTTTCTCTACTTTGTACTTGCGTGGACCCATCTGGAGTGTTGTGTCTGGGGATGGGGCCCCCAAAAGACGCTGAGCTTTTAGACATGATCCAGAGGAAGGCTACAAAGATGATAAAAGTGCCAGAGCAACTCTGCTATGAAGATAGGCTGAAAGAGCTGGGCTTGTTCAGCCTGAAAAAGAGAAGGCTGTGGAGAGACCTCATTGTATCCTTCCATTATTTAAAGGGAAATTATAAACAGGAGGGAAATCAACTTTTTACATGGGTAAATAGTGATAGGACAAGGAAGAGTCGTTTAAAACAGAAGGAGTGGACATTTAGATTAGAAGTCTAGGGGGAGTTTTTCACTGAGTGGTGTGGTGCTGGAACAGGGTGCCCAGAGAGGCTATGGTTGTCCCATCCCTGGAGGTATTCAAGGCCAGGATGAATGGGGCCCAGGGCAGTCTAATCTAGTACTTGACCTAGTGGTTGTCAACCATGCCTGCAGCATGGGATTTGGGATGTGATGATCCTTGGGTTCCCTTCCAACCCAAAACATTCTATAATTCTCGTGTACTCTACAGAGAAACATCTCAACAGGAGAAAATCTTTGCAATAAGCTGGCTTGGTGTACAGCTCACTGCCTGAAAAATGTCCCATAAAATGTCAGAGGACTACAATTAATAGAAGTCTCTATCAGAGATAAAGAAAAAAATAGAGTTTTAACACCAAAAAGATGGAATAATCCCCCTTACACAAGATTACTGATGAATGAGATTCTTTCTGTGCAAATCTAAGTTGGTGAAAGGAATTATATAAAGAATACAAACTTCAAAAAAAGATTTCTGTAAGGAAGTTTAACATTCTGTTAGAAAGTTAACACTCTTTTTACTGTCTACAGCTCATTTCCAGAGGGGTTAATAGAACACAATCGTTATTTATAAATTTATAATATTATTTAATAATAATAGAAGACAGTCATTATTATATAATCGTTATTTTAAACTGAAAATGTTGTTGTTTGGCTTTCCAAAGCTATTAGATGTAGCTCTTATATGCAATGTAGTTACACACTGGGTAAGCAAAGCCTTGCATACGTAACAATGGCAGAACACACACTGAGAAAACAAAATTGTATTCTATACCTCAAGCACCCTAAAAGATGAACAAAAATAGCGACAGCAAACAAGACAATGTCTAAGTTTTGTCTGGTGAGGAAACTGGACAGGGAAGGATGAGGGCTTAAAAGAGCTGACTATTGCTGGAGGATAAATCAGCTCTCCTGCATCTGCATGCTCCCATCAGCTGGGTACTTTTTTTTTTTTTTTTTTTTTTTTTACTTTTTTTCCTTTTTCTTTTTTCTTCTTTGAATCATGTGTTGGCTTCCTAAACTTTTCACCCAACTGTGGAATGATGAGGAAAAAAAATTCCTTTTATATCAATAGATGGTCTTAGGGAAAATATTCTTATGCTGTGCTTTTTTTTTCTAATCATACTCTGAGTGTAGAATTATTGAATTAAGACATAATAATTCAGAGGCACCAAGTAGCTTTCTTTCCTTTGTTAGTCTCATTATTTCCCTAGATGCAACATAAGTAACTTCTGTGTTTTGGATGATGTCACATTGGCTATTTTAAGATTCATCTATTTTCTGCAAATTGAAAAATGTTCACTTAATACTTTAAATATCTTCTACATGCATTTCCTAGAACCTTGAATGGAATTTAGTGTTAGAGCTTATTGTTTTACTAGTGTTACTTATAAGCAGAAAAATCACCAACAAGGAAATAAGAAGATACCATTAATCTACAAAATTTGTAGTGTTAACTCTTTCCATAAATAGGGAGGAGTATGAAAATCCTCTCAGCTAAAAGATAGACTGTCAGAAGTAGCATTTCATATAACATTTTGGCTTTTGTCTGAATGGCCTTTTTACTCACTTATGGCAATCAGACTTATCAACTGAAGAAGTCAAAATATCTACAATATTAGTCTCCAGCTGAGAAGACAGAACAGACAGGTGCAAAATTATTAAGCTCTGATAATGTGAGTAGTGCCAGAAATGAATGACAGTCTTCATATTTTATATGATTTGCCCAGCTAATTATATTGGCATTCAATAGCTCTATCTAGTTAAGGACCTGTCAACATTTATCCTAGAAAAAAGAAAAATCAAAAACCTTATTTGCAGGATTTTACAGCAGAGCTGTAAGGAAATAAATTCTAGTCTGAATCTTGACACATGCAGCTAAGTATTTAAAGAGGTATTGCTTTCCATCAAACAACGTGCAAACTGTACTCAGCAGCTGAAGAGTCAACACTGGCCAACACAGCAAGGTTAGAATAATACAACACCTACTTCTATTTACAGCAGGAGATAACTGCATTAACTCAGCTATCCTATTGTGATTTTTAATGGAGGAAAACAGCAAATTAATAAAATAGGCAATTTTTCATTTATATGATAAGTAAATATCTGTTTGTTTGTTTTTTTCTTTCTCTGAATGCAGGTAAGTGAATTAAGCTAAATTATCCTTTGCTCTCCATACTTTCCCTCCTCTCCCATCATAGCTTTAATTTTGCAAATCTAGTAACAAAACATGCTCTGTAAAGTATTGGTTGGTGTGCTGGCCAAATTTTACATAAGTTAGGCTCACAGACTTCTCAGAATTCATGCCTGCTCATAAAAAGAGCTTTAGCATGGAAGAAAACACCAAGTGCAGACCACATCATCCTCTTGCTGCTACCAATCTGTTCAAACCTACATCTATAAGCACTTAAGGCAAATGCCAAGCTAGGAAAAAAACAAGTGAAAACAGCAATGTTTCGGGCACGTGATAATGAAGAGCTATGAGAGAAAATGTTAGCTAGTTTAGTAACAGGTGCTGTCCTTGTGCTGCTTTTCATTTCAGAAGCTTAACTCTTAATTTGTCCCTCACTGGTACTTGTGATGTTTATTGAGCAAATTCATATTTCTGAGCACTTAGGAAATATATTAGTTGCATTATTCATGGCAAGCAAAGCAAAAGAGCCTTGTTACTCTAATGTTCTGTATCAATCACCAGATGAAACAAGATAACATTTCTTACATGATTTTGAAGTGACAGCCTGTGATGTTTGCTTATCTACACTCATGCTCATTCCTAACAATGCATTTTTCAGTGATTTTTTATTATTTATTTTCATGTATTTTGTTTTTTTTTGTAGTTTAAGTGCTCTCCTTTTTAATTTTACGTAGCAGTAAGGTCCAGTGCAATCAATTTATTCACTTCACTAGGAAATAAATTCAAGATATTGAACTCTGAAGTCTTGCTTTGCAGTGACAGCAAGACCCCTTTATGTCCAGACTACTCTTTTCAGAATAAAAAAAGACATGGTTACTTTTTATATACAGCATCATATAATGGAACAAAAGAAAACATACCTTGGATATTAACTTTCAGAAAAATACCTACAAGTTGCTTTTCTCAGTTGTTGGTAATTACTAGAGCTGGATGAAATTATTCCATGTTCTTGACAAATGATTTTTGAAATATTTTGTTTTCATAGACTCACTGGCTTGTCAAATGAAACAAAATCTGAAGCTGGCTTCAGTTTTGAAGGATGAAAAATATTTCCTATGTTATTTTTTATTTCCTCAAGTGCTTGCTAAGTTATCAAAATATGTGGGATGATGCACAGATGTAAACAAAGAATTAAAAACTTGAACTTGAACAGTGTCACCTTGAAGAAAGCAAAGTTATCAACATAAATGAATAAAAACTTCATCTCAGGATTTCAATGTAACCTTTGCCCTTACTTTCTAAAATGGAAGTAACAGTGTAGATGTCCAATTCTTGCAGATTTCCTTAAGGTTTTTTAACAATTTTCTCTCACATTTCTCAGACATCGGTTTCACCCCTTGCCTCCCCAGAGACTGAGGAGCTCACTGTTATTTTCTGTTCACACAAGGCTTATACTGTTCTCCCGGCATCATAGCCATGAGGTCCTATTACAATTCTTGTTTTTCCTTTTCTCTGAGATTATCCCAGTGGTCCTTAAAGGGTGGGTAATAAATGACAATACACTCAGGTTTCAGTAAGCCTGTGCTTGTATACATACCTATTTAGAAGACTGGTTGTAGGAAAAAAGGTCTAATAACATTCACATTGCTCTGGCTTCTTCTTTGACCTTTGATCTTAAGAAGCTACCTTCTAAACTGTACACTTATGTCTTCCCATCTCTGTTCCTCAGCAGTTTCTGCTCCCTAGGTGCTAGACTCTACACTTGCTCTTGTTTAACTGCATCTGGTCCCTCTCTGTCCCTCTCTCCAGCCTGTCTAGTTGTGTCAGCCATTCCTCCCAGCTTCCTATCATCAGCAAACTTGCTGAGGGTGGACACTATCCCCTCATTAAGGTAATTAATGAAGAAATATCCTTCCTCTGCAAGAATGGTTAACCTACATTTTGTGAGCAGAGCCAAAATGGCCTATGAACTATCTCATCCTACCAAGAACTTTGAATCTGGGAATTCAAATGTGACTTTAATATAGCGCCTGAGTCCTGTTCTGGCTCATCTTATGGAATTAAGCAGTCAAAGAGGAAGGAAAAAGCTTAGCCAGTGAAGAGCTGCTTCTTAGCACAAAGATTCTTGGCTATTCCAATACAATAAAAACTGATTTAAAATCCTTATAACAGATGTCTTGTTTGTTCACTGCTCCTGTAAAACTTCACATCCTAAAAAGCATTTCTTTCACACAGCCATATTCCATTCCACTAAGATCAATGACAAAACTTCTGCAGCAGTTAAAAGTAGAATTAGCACAATCTAAAACTATCTCCTCTCATCTTGTACTGATCCAGGAACACAAATCTATTATGAAGCTTTTTCAAAACATTTTTCATTGTGGTCTAAATACTTTAGCCATGATATCACAGCTCTTAAAACACAGCAGGCTCAACATTACTCCCTCCTCACATATAAGTGCAGTAATATATTCATCTTGCATTTCAGTCATACCTTGGTACCTATTATTTAAACATTCTGTTCTTTGGCCACTCTATTCTTCATGCAATCAATAAACCTTTTGCTAGCATAATATCCGTGGCTTTATATAACCAAGTACTATTCAGACAAGCCAACATTTTAGACCTCTTTTACTGCAGCTGCAGTAAACTGGATAGAGAATGTAAAACTGGCCAAAACATTGAAAAAAAATGTTATTTTGAGTGTCCAACTTGACACACTTACAAGGATTTAAATTTGAGAGGCTGGGTAGATGCTTTAATGTTTTTCTTGAAAGCTGGACAACCTTTAAGATATCCCAAGCTGAATGTCAGATGTCAGCTGTCAGATTCTTCTTGTATTTCATGGTAATTATAATGCTCTGTGAACTGTAGAGCATTTGGATAATATCTGAACATTTCATATATTCAAATGCATTTCAGTAATGCACACTGGACTCTTTGTAAAAAGATACAGCCTGGCTGAAGCTAATTCTCATTGCAGACACTGCAAAAATAAAGGTTCATAGAGAAGAAGCTAGGGCTGATCAGTGGTGAAAGAAGAAAGGGAAAAAATCAAATACAAAGGATCCAGCAGAAATAAAATTCTTTCTGACTGCGTTAGATCTAACTCATCTACTACAGTAGTGACATGAAGAAAACTAGATGGTGATCCCAAGATAGGTCTGTAGTCCCTGGATCCTCCTTACAAACCTTCTTATAAATGGGAGTCGCATTGGCAAGTCTCCACTCTTCTGGGACCTCTCCAGTTGACCTGAAGACTGGAGACTTGCCAGTGTGACTCCCATCTATAAGAAAGGTTGTAGGGAGGATCTGGGGAGCTACAGGCCTGTTAGCCTGACCTCATTGCCAGGCATGGTTATGAAGCAGATTGTCTTGAGGGAGATGACATGGCATGTGTGGGATAACGAGGGGATCAGGCCTAGCCAGCATGGGTTCTTGAAAGTCAGGTTCTGCTTGACCAACCTGATCTTCTATGATTTACTGACCCCATCTGGTGGATGAAGGAAAGGCTGTTCATGTGGTCTACTTTGATTTCAGCAAAGCCTTCAACACTGTCTCCCACAGTATTCTCCTGGAGAAGCTGGCAGCCCAGGGCTTGGACAAATATACTCGTTGCTGAGTAAGAAGCTAGCTGGAAAGCCAAGCCCAAGTAGTGGTGGTGAACGGAATTAAATCCGGCTGGTGACCAGTCATAAGTGGTGTTCCACTGGGGCCTGTCCTCTTCAATACCTGCAATGGTGACCTGGATGAGGATATTGCGTCGGTCAGTCTGTAGATGAAACCAAGTTGTCTGGAAACGTAGATCTGCCTGAGGATAGGAGGAGGGGTCTGGACAGGATAGCTTGCTGGGCTTAAGCCAATGGGATGAGGTTCTACAAGATCAAGTGCTGGGTCCTGCAATTTGGCCACAACAACTCCAGGCAATTCTACAGTCTTGAGCAGAGTGGCTGAAAGAATATGTAGAGGAAACAGACGTGGGTATTGGTTGATACTTGTCTGAACATGAGCCAGCAGTGTGCCCAGGTGGCCAAGGAAGCCAATGGCATCCTGGCTTGTATCAGAAATAGTGCTGCTAGCAGGAGCAGGAAAGTAATTGTCTCTGTACTCAACACTGGTGATGTCATACCTCGAGTACTGTGTTCAGTTTTGGGCCCCTCACTGCAAGAAACCCATGGAGGCCCTAGAGCATGTCCAGAGAAGAGCAGCAAAGCTGGTGAGGGATTTGGAGCACAGGTCTTATGAGGAGAGGCTGAGAGATCAAGGGTTTTTCAGTCTTGATAAGAGGCTGAGGGGATAACTTACTGCTCTCTATAACTATATAAGAAAGGTTGTAGTGAGCTGGGGGTCGGCGTCTTCTCTTGTGTAACTAGTGATAGGACTAGAGAGAATGGCCTCAAATTGCTCCAGGGGACATTCAGGCTGGATGATAGGAAATACTACTTTTCTGAAAGAGTGGTCAGGCACTGGAATGGGCTGCCCAGGGAGGTAATGGAGTCACTGACCCTGCAGGTGCTCAAGGAACGTTTAGATTGTGCTGAAGGACATGGTTTAGTGAGAGCTATTGGTGATAGGTGGATAGTTAGACTGGATAATCTTGTGGGTGTTTTCCATCCTTGGTGATTCTGTGATTCTGTGATAAATGTGGTAGGTGAATATACTTAATTTTTCCACTGGGTCCAAAATATGCTTTTATTCTTTATGACAAAGAATGAATCTAATTAGAACAGTGATTGACCATTCATGACCAAGCTGTCTAAAAGCCAAAATATTAGGTTAGAATGAAAACTCAGGAATTTACGAAATTTGATGTCTATGATCTAAGAAGATAAGATGATTGCATTTGGTCCAGTATCAGCTATGTGAGGCCAGGAATTGAACCATATCTGGCTGCTCCTACTTTGTTGCAATGTTGGAAGATCTTATGTGCAGTGATCACTCTTGATAAAAGCTGTACCCCTGCACTGTCCTAGTGAATAAGACTCTGTACTCAAACACTCAACTCCTACCTCAAAGTACAGTAAAGAGAGAATGAACAAGTGGTGCAAGAGAGATTACAAGCAGGGAGAATTTTTTGCTCTCTTTCTTGATCCACTTTTCTTATTTGTTTCCTTTAGGAGCATATGATCATGTTTTGATAGTTACTGAACTAATAGTTGTTTTCACACATAAGAAATGGGGGGTGTCAGCTTGTGAATTTTCCTGGGCTTTCTGTCCAAGATCTCAGACCCTGTGTGCAAGAAGGGAGTGGGAAGCCACCATACTATATCACAGCCAACCAAGCTGCCAGAGGATGGCAATTTGTTTCTGGTCCCAGTATGCCAACCTCGTTGACTCCCTGTCAGTTGAAGGTTGACATTATTAGGCAGAGGAATTAGGAGCTGTTTTCAGGATTCACTCTGAGACAAGCTCTGAATGACTCAACTGGCCTTGTTCATTTGATGCTTTCATTAGAAAGCAAGAAAATGTGTTTTTTTGTTTTTTTTTTTTTACACTCTTCTTATCCAATATCTCATTAAGGAAGGTAAGTCAGTTAAAACCAAACTTTCTGGATCTTAACTCTGTCTTTACCTTCATATCCAGTGAAAGACATTAGTATTGTAAAAGAATAACAGAATCATAGAAACATTAAGTTTAGAAAAGACTTCCAAGGTCATCCAGTCCAACTCTATACCCACCACCAAAATTTCCCCACTAAACTATGTCCTTAGTCCCTCATCTAAATGTTTTGTGAATACTCCAGGGACAATCACCACTCAACCGCCTCCTTGGACATCCTATTCCAGTGCCTGACTATTCTTTTGGACAATAGTATGTAGTGGTCTCCAGCAGCTTCTGACCTGGTGCACTACTGACATACTGAGAACAAGAGGCCATGCACAGTCTCCCTTTGTAATGTGGTCCACAGTTCACTTAGCACCAGTCAGTGCCCACTAACTAGTATCTTATGGATAGCTTATAAGGTACACTACTTCTTGCAGAACTGAATTTCATTTTCATGCTTTGCTTTCTTTTCCTCAATAAGAATAGACAAATTTAGGCCCCTTTGTTTCTGATTGTCATTTTCTTCTACGGTGTTAGGGTCTTTATCATAGCACAGTCTATGTCTTCAACCTGGTCAGTGAGCCTGGAGACTATAATCACTCCCATAAAACAAGGCCAAAGGCACTATTTTTAGACAGGCTTTGTGATTGCCTGCAATGAAGATAACTTGCTACTGACAACATCTTGATAAGATTACCTCTGGTGGCATTTATAGAACACTAAGTTTTGTATCATGTCTGTACCTCAGGATGACGTATCCTTAATTTGGAACCTTTTTCAACTTCTATGATGATATCTAGTGAAATGAATAGAGGCACACAGTATTCTGTTAACCTGACACTTTCAGATTATGGTACTGAGGGACATGGTTAGTGGGCATGGTGGGGATGGGTTGGTGGTTGATTGAGATATTTTCCAATCAAAATGATTTTAAGAGTCTACAAGGCTATTACCTATGAGTATCTATTATGATGTCTACTGTTCCAAAAAAGAGGTGTGTATTCTCTTTGTCTACAGGGCTGACATGTCAACGGTGGCCACAATCATGATGTATATGATGTTTATCTGATCCATGCCAAAGCACCTTTGATCCCTTGGTGTTGAAATACAATCTTTCAGAAGATCAAATTTTGAAAAGACACATCAGAAAATCTAAAGGGCACTTTAAGAAAAGTATGTATCCCAAAGAGAGTGTTGAAGTAAATAGATATTACATATCTTCTTCTAAGAGCATCTGCCAAGAGTCTCACCAAACATAATATGTCAAATACAAGAAATGTCATTTTTAATATATATGTTGAATTCTTCTAATGAAACAGAGGTTTTCCTCTCTCTAAAATAAAATAAGCATCTTTACTTTTAGGCTTTGCACTCTTCTTCCCAGCACAAACAAGCTTTTATATTTCCTCTTTTACCACTCACATTTTGTGTAAGGACAGCTCTCCACAGAATGAAAATTAGAGTCTTTCAGCTACATTTGTCATGCTAACAGCTTTTCTATTCTGAGAAATACACTTTTTGAAACTCTTCTATATTCTCATCTTCAACAAAGGAAGTTTTATTGAGAACATCAGTAAGATGCACTTTTAACCTAAAATGATTTTCCTCCTCACTAGTATGCTTACAGATTGCATTTTTCTATTTTTTATTTACATACACATCTAAGATACATATATATTTAAGGAATACAAGCTTTCACCCACATTTAGTTTATTTATTCTTCTAATATCTGTAACTCTTTTACTGAAGCTTAAATAGTACTTTCACCAGCAAAATGGCTTCTGCATTAGCATCCATCTTAAAAATTTTAAATGTCCCTTTTGATTTCTGGTAGTTGATTCATCTTGTGCAACAGGAAGGAACTAACACAACACTGCACTATCCTGAGTCAAATACAGTGATGGTGCTTGAAACCACTGAAAAGAGACAAAATCTCTTGCAGTTTATTTCATTTTCCAAATATACTTGCCACTGACTTAGATTATGTTGGTTCTCGGCATTTACTCTGTGTGCTATTTTTGTTTGTCTCTATAATTCCCAAGATCTTCCAGCTCTCTGCAGTATGGGTTCTCATCCATGTTTATACTACTATCATCGATAACCTCCATATACTTCATTCTGAAATGAGTCACTTTTTTTTCCTGGAAAATTAACTGAGTCTCTTGTTGCTGGTTCTAAGTGTTTTGTTTCACAGAATCACAGAACTGTAGGGGTTGGAAGGGACCTCTAGAGATCATCTAGTCCAACCTCCCTGCCAGAGCAGCTCCCTACCCCAGGTCGCACAGGTAGGTGTCCAGTTGGGTCTTGAACATCTCCAGGGAAGGAGACTCCACAACCTCTCTGGGCATCAGAGCATTCAGCCATAATCCAATCTCTTACCAGAGTCCAATAAAAAAACACGACAAGATGGTCTGTTCACTGTCATATCTAAAAGGATTATTTGTGTAAGGTTATAGTCATTTTAAAATTCTTTTAAATATTTCATGTTTACACCAAGTACAATACATTCTTTTCACTTCAAATGCTTATTTTCATATGTCATTAAGTTGAATCTGAAGGATTCTTGTGTGCTCAATTTGCAAAAAGAAAACCTCTTGAATTGATTTTACTTGAGCTAAAGATTGCTTGCAGTCAGTGTTTACAGACTGAAAATTTGGGATGTTTCTATCATTGTCCATATTTAAAGACAGTTTTAGATCAAGTTTCATCAAATAATAGATGATTGAATTTATTTTGGGTTGCTCAGATCTTGCTGAACTATGAACACCTCCGTGATATTCCACAATGACTCTGGGCTTTGTTCCAACTATCTTCACGGTGCAAAACTTTTTCCTTACATCTAGTCATAATTTCACACGCTGCAAATCACAGAATAGTACTCTAAAGATCTTCATGTATCTCATGTCCTCCAGTTCCCTGAGCATCTACATGGCCTCCATGGAATCAGTCTATTATGTCTATGTTTTTCTTGTACTGAAAAACAGAAAACCAAACATAGTAAGGCAAACTAGGGAAACCTCCTTTCAGGGAACTGTAGTGAACTATAAGGTCTCCCCGGAGCCTCCTCCAGACTGAACAATCCCACTTCTCTCAGTCATTCCCCATAAGACTTGTGCATGAGATCCCTCATAGCTCTGTTGCTCTGGACACTGCACATGCTCCGGGGCCTTGATGTCTTTCTTGTGATGAGGAGCCCAAAACTGAACACAGCACTGGAAGTGTACTCAGCAGTGCTGAGTACAGAGAGTTGATTACCTTCTGCTCCTACTGATTGCATTAGTGCTACTACAAACTAGGGTTCTGTTGGCCTCCTTTTCCATGGAGGTACACTTCTGGCTCATGAGCAGTTGATGCTGTGATTACTCTGTATACTTCCAAGGTCCTGTGATACTTAGTACTATCACTCCCAGTAAATTAACAGGAACGAATAATTGTCTAAGTTGAATGAAATTCATCAGTCTTTGATCTCAACATCCGAGATTCAATCCTCAGCAAGTGATGAGACAGCAAGCCTATCTGGCAAATGAATGTTTCTGTCTTCTGCAGAAATCTGCAGCCATGAGCATCCTCTGCTTTCTCTATCTGCCAATATGTGATCATTCTCTAATGGCCCATATGTCATCTCTGAGGGAATTTGCTTCTCCTCACTTGTGGCAGACACATCTGTAAGTGTACTTCTGATATCTGCAGGCAGAGAAAATGTCTTCTTCTTTCTATTACTAAATGGCACAAGCTTCCAGCCTTCAACTTATCAGTATTCAACTTCCTTTAGTTCAGATATAACATCTATCTATCATCTATCTATCTATCTATCTATCTATCTATCTATCTATCTATCTATCTATCTATCTATCTATCTATCTATCTATCTATCTATCATCTATTGCATCTATCTGCCCTTCCTTCCATGCAATAAATTGTTTGGGTTCTGGCTTTCCAAAGGTTTTGAAAGCCACCTGTGATTCTTTGTCCTCTGCTTTTATTTACCTCCTGGATAAGGCACATCCTGCTCACTTCCTCTTAACAGACCTTTTACCAGGGAACTCAAACAGGGTTCCTGCAAGACTGAAAACTGAAAGTCAGACCATAACTTGTGACATATCATCACCTTGCATTCACTAACTGGCAGTTCAACACACTGTTTAGTAGTGCTTCACATCTTTCCTTGGTGGTCTCCTTTGTATAAATAGGTTACTTTCACATCTTAATCTAGATTTAGATACACAATACCTGAATTGAAGATGCAAAGACAGAGCCAGGCTCTTTCCAGTAGTGTTTAGGGTGAGGACAAGAGGTGATAGGCACGATCTGGAGCATAAGAGCATCCATCTGAATGTAAGGAAGCACTTATTTACTGCACAGGTTTAGGAGCACTGGCACAGGGATCGTGAGGTTGAGGAGTGCCCTCCTTGGAGGTCTTCAGAAGCCATCTGGCTGTGGTCCTGAGAAACCTACTGCCCCTGCTTAAGGAAGGGTTGGGTCAGGTGGATCTAGAAACCCCTTCCAACCTTTCTGTGATTTTTTTATTTATATGGTCAGAGTTTGCTAACTCTGGATTACTTTTGGAGGCTCTTAATCAAAAGGTGTACTTGGTCCTCCAATAGGAATGAATTTGTTCTGATTTTTCTCATTAGTGAAATGCAGGAAGTCACAACACCTCTACTGGGACATGAATAGTTTTCACAATGTTTTAAAGCTTATCTCTAGTCCAGAAGCTACTGGTGTGATCTCTCTGAGGGTAGCTCTCAGAAACTTGAGTGCAAAATACATCTGGACACCTCTTACAGTTATAGTGGTAATAGTGTGTCATGCTCTGTTCAGATGATAAACCCAAGTATTTGATGTAGTTTTTAAACATAAATTTGTGGTTTCCTACCAGAATAGGTTCCTCCCTCCATCAGCGTGCCTTGGAAGAGCACTTAAGATCTTCTATTTTGCTTTTACTTTGTTGACTAAACTTTCACTCAACTAAAGGAGCAGATGAAAATTCCCACAGTCCACGATTGCCCATTTGCAAGACTTTAAGCACAATGCAGTGCATACATGATGAATTGCCTGATACTGGCAATGTTAGATAGCATCTTATATTTTGGATTATGAGCTGATGAGCTATGACTGCAGTTTATTGCACTGATTATAATTTCACTACTACCTTCTGCTTCCCCAGCTGTTACGTTCATTGGTTACTACCTATATTGGACTGTAAGCTCTTTGGGGCATGAAGTATCTTTCAGACACTGCTACATAATGTGGGACTAATTTGTGTTAGGAGTTACCCTCTGTCTTCATGTAGCAGAAGATAACTGATCATACTACCACTTACTATTACACATTAAATAAGGTTGTGGATGACATCAAGCTGTGTGGTGCAGCTGACGCCTCCAAGGGACAGGATGCCATTTGGAGAGAACTAGTCAGGATCAAGTAGTGGGCCCTCATGAGATTCAAGAAATCTAAGGGCAAGGTCTTACACATGGGTCAAGGCAACATCCTGTACCAATACAAGCTGGGGGACATAAGGAGAGAGCACAGCCCTGATGAAAAAGCCTTGGGGATAATGGTGGCTGGCAGGTGGACATGAGCAAGCAGTGTGCCCTCACAACCCAGAAAGCCAACCATATGCTGGGCTGCATCCAAAGCAATGTAGCTAGTAGGATGAGGGAGGTGATCTTGCCCCTCTACTCTGTGCTGCTGAGACCTCACCTCAACTGCATCCAGATGTGCAGTTCTCAGTACAGGAGAGACACAGACCAGTTGGAGTGTGTCCAGAGAATGGCCACAAAAATGATGCGAGGGATGGAACACCACTCCTACAAGGACAGGCTGAGAGAGATGTGGCTGTTCAGCCCAGAGAAGAGAAAGCTCTGGGGAGACATGAAAATGGTCTTTCAATATCTAAAGGGATGCTATATAGAAGAGAATAGACTCTTTAGTGGGGTCTGTTGTAACAGGACAAGGCAAATTGTTTTCAAGTAAAAAGAGAGGAGATTTAAGACTAGATATAAGTAAAAACTTTTTATGGGAAGGGTCATGAGGGACTGGGGTAGGTTGCTCAGAGAGGTGGTGGATGCCCCATCCCTGGAGACACTCGAGGTCAGGCTGAACACCTGAAGGAGCTATTGGTGTCCCTGTTCAGGCAGGAGAGTTGGGCCAGATGACCTTTAAGGGTCCCATACAAGCAAAAAAGATTTTATAAATGTATGATTCTGTGATGCATTCTACTAATAAGATAAACTTTGTTTTATTATTTACTATAGGGCTATTCTCATGAAGGTATTTTTAAAATTACCTTGGACCTTGCAGAAACTGCTCTTAAAAAGTCCTTCTGAACTTCCAAACTATAGAAATAAGAGGTTGAATTGGAAAAGACCCAGCAGAGCTTTCAGCAAATTGACAGAAGAGAGGTCCCCAAACAATTCAGAGAATCTCAAACTGATATCTTCTGATTAGGTACAACATTGCATAACAGAAAAATCTCAAGTATATCCATGTATAGACCCTTTTAAAATGTCAGAATTTAAAAGCAACACAAGAATTTCTGTTACACATTCCTGAGTGTGCTTTTCCAGATTTTCAGCTTGCATTTCTAGTTTCCATTCATCTCCACAGAACTGTACGCTTTTTTTTTTCTCTTTCTCTTCCTCCCCCTCGCATACCAAAAGCTCTTCAAAATTTCTGGGGATTATTTTGGATCCCTGCCTCATTTCAAGAAAATCACATGACATTTTTTTTTATCTTTTCTGTCTGATTTAAACCTCCATCACTACTCCCATGTCATGTAAGAATACATACCACACATTAAATTTTTATGCTGCAAAGCTTCTAAGATGTATTTAAATAATATTCTGATGAATGACTTGATTATTGAAAATTCTGTTATTAAAAAGATGCACTTTCTTATCAGAAGAGCAAGGGTAGGTAGAACTAGCTGAAGCTCTTAGTGCATTAACACTAGTCTCACTAACTAATGACCTAATATGCCATCAGATTTTCCAGAGCATATTTCCATTTGAGTTTCAGACACAGCCAGAGGTCATCGTAGGTTTATCAAGCTACAACATGCCACACCAGGATCAAATTCTGCATGAAAGAAAATTGCTCACTAATGTTCTCATCAGCCCATGTTGTGCATATGTACAGGGGCATCAGTAACATAAATAAAAATCACATGGAATATGCTTATCTGTCACTAAACATCATATTCTAGTCATATACTGTTTATAAAAATATTCACTTACATTAGAAGTATTTAACCTATAAGTGGAATATGGATTAAATGAAAAACAACAGTTAATTGATGGGAATGAGGAATAAATTCGATTAATAACTTCTTCTGTGGTTGTAGATAAGACATCAATGTTTTGAATGTCTCATATTAGCTATAAAATAGCTGATACTGGTCAGTGCTGCAGCAAAATACAGTGGGATAACAAGAATAATGATCTGATTCTATTGATTTATTTCTATATTCCTGCATCTTCTGATATGAAATTTATGGCACTCTGAGTCACATTATAAAAGGACAGAATTGTTTAGTTTTATAATAGATTTATACTAATTTATTTCATTATTTTTGAAATCCACTATTTTACAGAACATTTTGAAAAAGTGTTGCAGTTTTCCCTCTCAGAATGACAATCTGCCTTCCTAAAATCCATCTGGAGTTTCCCCTGAATAAATAATTTGTGATCTAAATTATTCAATGATACTGCTCTGTGATGTTAAACATCTGTTGTGCTTCATCTCTCAAAGTTCATTTCATTGATTAGTTAAGCAATTTTTTTCATTTATTTAAAAAAAAAATTGTTTTGGTTCCTTGAATTAAATACAATATATACATACAAGAAAATGCTTCACATTTTATCATGTAAGGTCTTTGTAGGTGAGAGATATTACTAATCCCATAGATACTACCGAAAAGGTTTTTAATATAATTGTACGGGAAAAGATTAGACCAGAAATGACTATACCGGGATTCCTGAGATATAAATAAAGTTATTTTTCTGGGAAAGCACCTGTTTTTATATATTAATGAGAAATTTCAGAGGGTCATATTTTGCCCTCAGATACTCATGCATAAATCAGATTGATTTCAATTGAAATTGTGAGTGCATATTTGGTTGCTTTTACTGGAGCATCAGCATTGCAGAAGCTTCTGCAGAGATTACACAGCTAGATTTTCCTTTAAGTTTAAAATCCCCATTTTACACTTGAATTGGCAATTTTAGCTTCCAGATCTGACAAAGTCATCCAGAGGGAAATAAAATCTCGCAAGAAGAGCTAGAACTTGGCTGAGTGTCCTAGAAAAAGTACCAGTGTGTGCTTGTTCTGTTCCTACACCCATCCCCAGGCATGTGCTCCAGGCCAGGTTTAGAGCCAGGATGATGGGTTAGTTGGGCCTTTAATCTAATGTGGTTCAACCAATTTTATTTCAGTGTGTAATCATGATTTTTCAAAAGAATAAATTATTTTTATTTTTTGCAGGTTAAATGAAGCAATTTCTGTTTTTAAACTTTGCTTTGTACCTCTCATTTTCTTGATTTCTGGACTGTGAGCCTTCACAGCCTATAGGTACCTTCTGTGGCATGACATGGTGGTGATGGACCCATGGTTGGACTACATCATCTTAGTGGTCTTTTTCAACCTCAATGATTCTGTGGCTCTGTGATCATATTGAAAAGTGTGGATATAACTTCTCATCTCAGTACACTTTTAAACTTGCCTTCTCCAGCACCAAGGGGTATTAGAGTGAAGTTATCTACGTGACAACAGTTTTCATAGTGGCAGTCATCCAAAAAGAAGAAAATAGGTTGAAAACAAAAACAGATTAAAACTGAACTTCACATTACACTCTTTTTAAACAATTTTGTCTTAATACAGAGAAGAAAACTGAAAAAATTACTAAACTGTTCTTCCTATTTGATTCTCTTCATCTGTATATTTTCTTTGAAAAAGACCAGTTAAAACCACCTACTGCAACTTTCTTCACATGTTCTAGCCTTGAATACTATCCTGAGACCCTGCTCTCCTCTCAGTGCATTTTTCTAGAATGAAGTCTACTTCTGTCATTTTCAAAATCCTGTCTGAAAGCTAAATATGGTAATGGGGCATTTAGTGAGTCCACATCACCTCGTTATTTCTTTGACAGCTTTCCTCTCAACACAAATAAATTATCCACTGTGATCCCTCTCCCCTACAGCTGCATCTCAAATTCAAATGTAACAGGTTATTTGAGGAGATCACCCATGGCCCAGTGTGCACAATTAGCTCTGCGAAAATAAAGCCAATGACAAAAAAAAAATGCACCCAATTTGTTTAGATGAGCTTAATATATTAAATGATTAAGAATACTTTGAGGATGCTGCTTGTCTCCCATTTTATATCATTTGGGAATGCAGCTAGTATCTTTATCAATGATCAGTACATCACTAAGCCTACTGACAACGGGAGGACCTGTATGTGTCTGAAAAATTCCACCACAGGCTCTCTTGTATCAAAACAAATTGTTTCTAGTCAGTTAATTAACTAAACTTAAATCTATTTTTGTTTGTTCTACTTTTCAATATGGAATAATTTAGACTTTTTTTGTTGGATTTTTGTTTTCAGAATTCTGAGTCAGTTCATCATTTCTTTTGCAGTATTCATTTAAAGAAATATCATCTCAGATAATAGACTGTTAAAAGAAAATCATGACCTTGTGGGCATCTTGGTGTTTGGATCCAAAACTCATCCTTATAAGAATATTATTTCTATCAGCCTCTAGAGAGCAATGTCTCAGCTCACTCCATCAGCAATTCATTGACCTTCTTAACTTTAAGCAATTACTGCCTGACATTCAAACTGGGTTACATTCTGAGCTTCACTACTCTCTGTACTCTCTCACTTGGTAATGATAGTGGATGAAATGTGGCAGTCAGTTGATTGGATACTTGAGTTCAGCTCTTGCTAATCATAAACATGTGTTTTATTCCAACCCATTTGTACATGGAGTAGTCTACCTTCTTGACTTTCATAACACTGTCATCAGATGTGCTGGAACTTTACTGCCAAAGGTCAAGTGTCTTGTTAGAGTCAATGTCTGTACCTTGGCCTCTATCAGCTACTTGGATGGAACGTGATCACAAAAATATCTAGTGTGTGTCACAGAGAATACTAAGATTTAAGATAATGATAACAGCCTCATTATTAGCATGGCCTATAGAATAATGAGAGATCCATCATTATTCTCTTATTTTGCCTGTGTTTATTCTTCTTATTAAGATGCAGTTATTCTAAACACTTAATGTTAGATCTAACTCCTTACAGTAATCACAGAATTATAGGGGTTGGAGGGGAACTCTAGAGATCATTGAGTCCAACCCCCCTGCCAAAGCATCTCCGTAGCTCAGGTTGCACAGGTAGGTGTCCAGGTGGGTCTTGAACAACTCCAGAGGGGTAGACTCCACAACCTCTGTGGGCAGCCTGTTCTAGTGCCCCACCATCCTCACTGTGAAGAAGTTTCCACATACTTTTGTGAGGAACTTCCTATGCATCAGCTTGTTGCCATTTGCCGTTGTCCTATCATCACACAATGTTTAGAAGAGTCCAGCCTTGTCTCTTAGCCTCCTGCATCTTAGGTATTTATAGATGTGGATCAGATCTCCTTTGAGTCTTCTTTTCTCAAGGCTGTACAGACCCCAGGTCTCTCAACCTTTCCTCATGTAGCCCTCCACTGGACTCTTTTGAGGAGATCTCTGTCTTTTTTGTATTGGGGAGCGCAGAACTCAACATAGTACTCCAGGTGGGGTCTCACCAGGGCAGAGTATTTCAAACATCATACCAGACATTTGAAAGTAAAAAAAAATATATATATAAAAACGAAACAAAACAAACAAACAAAAAACCCCACCAAGTTAAGTGATTCATTAATGAGGCACTACATATCTTCTTGTTAGGGAAAATAAGCTAGAAGTGAACAACTACTGCTTCCTATTCAACACAAACTACTGTATTGCCGGAATAATTTCTGTGCTAAGAAAGGAGATTAACATGTTTTGTTTTGTTTTTCCTAATTTTATTCTTTAGGTTTCTGTCCAGATTCCAGTGGCAATAGTTATCTCCTAAGTAGAACTGTATTCTTTTGTACTCTCAGTATCCTTTCCTATTTCCTAACAATGTATGCTTTACCATCTTTGGTGCTGCGCATTGCTGATATGAGCAAGACCCTCGAATTATTTAAGATAGGAATTATAACATTGTTATGTCAAAGTGGAAAGGGAAGGAAATTAAACGGTCTGCAGTTTTACATCTAGACACTGTTACATTCAATTCAAGAAGTTTCACACAGTGTATATGGCATGCTATATACCAGGTGAGTAAAATGAATGGAAATCAGATTTACTGTGTTCTAAGCTTTTTCCAATACCACCAGTACTGAAGATATTGATGGGAACTTTATTAAGATTCTCTGTTCCTTGGTCTATCCATTTAAATACTTATTATGGCATTTGCAAATATTTCTTAAACTTCATATGAAAACTCCAGTATTGTAACCTGAGGACTGCCATTACCAGTGACTGCTGCTTGGACACAGTGTTGTGGTCCCCAGGCAGCTCCAAACTGAATTCCTCTTCACATCCTAGTGAGTAGTTCTTTTCAACTTCTAATGACTCTGAAAAAGTCATGCATAATAAATACATGATTCACAGACAGCTACTTAGCCTGCTAACAAATCTCTAATTTGTTATCTAGTAAATATAGTAACACTTAAAATACAGAAACTCAATCAATGAATATCTCTCTCTGTCACACTAATCTGGTATACACAAATTGCCATGCTTTGCTGCTAGACAGTATTATAGGATACATGCGGAAGCCATGATTTAAAAAACTGTACCAAGTGCATCAAAATGCTGAAGGAAATAGTCATTTAAACATATTATTAGCTCTTCTTTTTCTGTCTTCTCTCTTGTGGTGTCCTCTTAGGACTATTCCCCAAAAACAGAACATAGAAATGGATAGAGTTATCTGGTCAAAAGCCTGAATTCAGAACAGATAACTGCAGGTGATCCTTCATTTTATTACAAGATGATTTAGTAGTCTTACTTCAAATTGGCAAGACGGAGTGCCAGGCAGCATGTATAAACCTTGCAATTCTTTGTGGTAGACACTGTGAGTTACAGGATAGAAGCATGGGGCCATTAATGCTGATGATCCTAAATGGGGAATTTTGAAAAGGATCCTGTCTGTGTTTGGAACTCGGTAGAAATAATCTTCTATATTCTTGAAAGAGTATTAGAAAAGTCACTATATAATTCAGGGGTGAACAAGTCAATTCCAGTGGTCTCTTTACATTTATTTTGTCATTTGTCTAGTAGCATTTTCCTTCTGTTTTCAATGACAGGCTCAGGCTTTATGAGCCTGTGATGTAAATTTAATTGAGATTCAGAAAACAAGAAGTCTAAATCCTGCAGGTACTAAATACACCTAAAACTACCTACTTCCGTAGAAATTGTGCTGCTCTCTACTTGTGGTAAAGTGTTGATTTAGAGCATGTTGTCTGCAGTACATAGCAGAGATGTTCTTAGGATTGATAATTTTATCTCACAAGATATTTCTGGTTTCTGAATATGTTGTATGATATTAATCTGTGTGGGTCCATGATCCTTTCCCTCAGTTATGTTTGGAGAGAGCTTGTCAAAACCTTTATTTTTCCTGGCTTCATATAATACTCATGTAGATCTCTACATTCACCATGGATTTTCATAAAATATCATGGGTTTAATGAAACTGAAATGATTTGCCAACTTTCAGAAGATGTATAGCTAAGATATCAATTTGTAATTATATCTGAAACATAGTTAAGTCAATTAAGTTGCCTTCATTGGGAACATTATTCTCAGTGTAGTCTTTAGAACTGTATGCTTTGCCAAAGAATGTCACAAATGGTCTGCTTGAGATTAAAAAAAAAAAAAACAACAACAACAAACTCAAATAAATTAAATTAAAAATCTGAAACAATTATCCAGATTAACTGACCTATTTATAGGCTGGATCAATAGGCTGATGCCAATTCTGAGAACATCATTAAGACCAAATGCCAAGTCCTGTGTTTTTGTCACAACTTAATGCATTGCTCAGGCTTGGGGCAGAGCCGCTGGAAAGCTGCGTGGAGGAAAAGGATCTGGGAATATTAGTCAAGAATTGACAGATGATGAGCCAGCAGTGTGCTCAAGAGATAATGGCTGTAAATTGCACCAGGAGAGGTTCAGGTTGGATACTACAAAGCATTTCTTTTTGGAAAGCCTGGCGATGCACTGGCACAGGCTGCCCAGGGTGGTGATGGAGTCACTGCCCTGCAGGTTTTCCAGAAAAGGATAGTTGTGGCACTGAGGCACATGATCAGTAGTCAGGTGGGGATGGATTGGTGGTTGGACTGTATGATCTTTGTGGTGCTTTTCAATGTCATTGATGCTATGATTCTATTTTCTCAATCGTGTTTGCTATAACTTCCAAAATAATCAGTAACTTTCTCAGGTGTTACTGCTTACATCTACACCAGTCAGTTCTTCACTGTTGCCTTTTCAGATCACTGGAAAAGATTAACTATTAGAGAAGAAGTGGACTTGATCATAATCATGAAAAAATAAATACAAGTGCATTTTTCTAGTGTTTGTTTAGTACTGGGATAATTAGTAGGTTATGAATTATAGTTATGGATTGAGAAACTAGATGATACCGTGATCTCTTGTTCTGAGCTCAGAGATATTTTTTTTCTTCCAAAAGACATCAATCAAATTTATGAGTCAAGTTCTGTTCTCAAATCATTTAGGTAGTTTTTTTTTCTTGCTATTTTTGTTTTTATACGCTCTCTAGAGAAGGTAGAAAGAGAAGTTCTTTCTGATGATTTTGATGTGAATAAATCATTACATGATCAAAGAAAAAATTCTTAGAAATATTTAAGATGAGAATGAGATAAAGGATGTGTATGGAGGCTAAAATTTTTCAACCCCCTCCCTTGAGGCATTGAAGTCCAGATTGGATGGAGCTGTGAGCAACCTGGTCTTGTGAGAGGTGTCCCTGCAGAGGGATTGGAACTAGATGACCTTAAAGGTCCCTTCCAATTCAAGCCTATGATTCTTTATAACTTCTGGCACAGAGACCATGTGAACCCAAACAGACTGTGTACAAATTTAGGTACAAAAAGAACAAAGCAATTCAATTATACATTTGCTGACTGAAGGCCAGTTTACTGCAGAGGGAAGAGAAGTTGTTGAGTGTAACCGTTGTCCAAATTATTGTGAAGAGAAAGTAAATTATGTTTTACATGCAAAAATAGTTATTTTTATTATTTCTGCTTTTAGCTGATGGATAAGTTACAAACTGTGTGTCCAGACCACTTAAAATTGTATATATCTACTAAAAAGATGTTAAGTAACAATGTAAGGAATTTGTTTGAACTTACTTTAAATTCTGTTTTAGCTATTAAGCTTATGCTGGTCAGTAACTCCAATAGAAAGTAGTTATCTTCGACATCCTATCTTGCACTTCTGTATCACCAGTTAAGAGGCTTTGCTTTGGTGATGTGTATACAACCCTGAAAGTTGTGTGCTTTGGGCTGTTATATAGCAAAGTACAGTGTTTCTACCATGTAGCCTTTCATTGTTTTTGAGAAGAGCAGGTTACAAAAAGCAAAGAAAGAATTGCTTTCTCTGAAAACAGAAAAGCAACACAAAATAGGAAAGAAAGTCTCCTATTACTTTTGATTTGAATCGATTTCACGAGGTTTCAGTTATTTCTCAACCAATGTCGAAATGGATCATGGGATTCTCATTTAGGAGTGATTTTTAAGGATCAATCTGACTTTTTCTGCGCCCTTAAATCAAAAGATGAAAACAATGAATGACTTCCAACGAGACAGACTGATTGTGGATGCGGATTTCTACTTAGTCCACACTAGACATTAATTGTAAATCCTCTCTCTGATAGCAAGTGTCTCATCTAGCAAGACTGAAATCTATGAAAGATCTGCCATTGACTTCAGAAACTATTAAACCAGCATACTTATAGCATATGGAAAGGAAAGATTATATGTCAGATATCAATTTTTTATTAACATCTGAAAGGTACTCAACCTTCTCAGTTCCTTTTATACACTGACAGAAGATGAAGGATTTAAAACAAAATTCCTATGTTAAAAATGATTTTTCTTCTGTTATTAATTGCAGTTAATAATTGCAGTTAGATAAGAGAAAAGATGTGGAATATTTTGTTTATTGTATATTTTAGTCTTATTTTTAACTCAGATTCTGCTTCTTGCTATATTTCTTATAATGTTTCACCTTGGTTTATTTATTATTAAGAAATGAGTCTTTTACACATCTTATGTGTAAGTGTCAGGAAATCTTTTGCTGGAATTTCTACCTAAATGTAAAACAAGATAACAAGATTTCCTGGAATTGACCCAGCAATATGTCAACAGTAGAGGACAGCTGAGGATTTGTGTGTTGTGTGTGTGAAGGAGAAACTACAGTTTTGGCTTTCTCCCCCTATATTACTTATGCACACAAAAACACATGCACAAGCACAGACTTGGGAGGGCAGCACAGGAGAAACAGGAGACATCATGTTTGATACCAGTATCTCAGGAAAATATAACTGATATTGTTTACCCAGTGTGAAGTAATTTTAAACCTCGGGCTGGGCGCTAGGAAATATTACTTTTCTGAAATAGTGGTCAGGCACTGGAATGGGCTGCCCAGGGAGGTGGTGGAGTCACTGATCCTGAAGGTGTTCAAGAAACATTCAGATATCATGTTGAGGGACATGGTTTAGTGAGAACTATTGGAGATAGGTGGACAGTTGGACTGGATAATCTTGTAGGTCTTTTCCAACCTTGGTGATTGTATAATTCTATGAAAAATAAAATCCAAAGCATCACTGATAACTACTTTGGTAGGTCCATTCAAGAGCACAGTATTAAAATGAAATCAAGGGAAAACTATTAGGAAATAAAACTCTGAATGCAAATTGGCTGATACTGAATAACATATAGAGATTTCAAAATACGTTCTTCTTCCTCTTAAATACAAATTTCACTCAGAAGCACAAGATATATATTGAGTTCTTCCTGACCTCAGTGTTAGGAATAAAACAAATTATTTTACTGCTGACAGTAATTAGGCAGAGGACAATTAGTAAAATTCAACTGTAATCTGTACACTTACTGTAGGAACACTTAAAGAGTCTCTACAGAGCTTTTCACAATTGCTATTTCCCGTCTCTTTTGAATACACATTACCCATTCTCTTCTCTTATCTATCAAAAAGATTCCTGTGCACACACTGAGTGTATGTTTACTATAGTCTGTCAAACCTCAGAGCTCAGCTCATGGGAGGTGCACATGTGCATGCTGAATATGAGGATGCTCAAGCAGTGACAAGATTCTTGATATAGGGAAATAAAATAGTGAGCTATTTTGTCAAAGGATCCCATAAACACTGTGCTGTAAGTAAGTGAGCACTTCATTAATAGGAGAATTAAGAAATGAATCTACATAAATTTTCCCTGATTCCAGACTTCAAATGCAAGAATATAATTTTGGTTGTATCACACAATGAAAATACATTGATGAATGTAAACTTTTACTTTCCAAACCCCAAGCACTTTATGAGCTGTATAACAAATACAGGAACAGTTTCACTTATTACTAAATGCAGAAATCTCTGCTGTAGAGCTCTGCATCTGTTAATTAAGGTACATGTGTAGCCCAAATTTCTTTTACAATACCCCTGTGTGCCATCTCCATATCTCAGGCTGGGAACCAAAGCAGTGAAGTTGCCATGAATCTCCATTGGCTCAGCTTTTATCCCAGAGATATTGTGAAACTGGATTAAATCTATATAGAGAGCTCATGGCAGTGCAAGGAGTTAAACACAAATTGAAGACAGAACTCCTCTATCTGGACACCAAAAATGGCGCTAGTGAGTGGCGTTAATCTTCCAACTTGCAGATGTGATTTTCTTTATTCTGCTAGGAGATAGGAGTTGCATTTGTTCTCTGAAAATTGTCATTGAGTTCTAGGGAGGTAGGGCTTTTCAAGCATCATAATTGATAGATTTGTAATTAACAAGCTTTGCAGCGGAAGAAAATCATAGCACGATGACTAGATTACAAACCCAGTTTTTTCATCCTGTTTCTTGTGATTTTGCAATGGCTCTGATTGTAGCTCCTCTGACATTTGCATAACTTCATAGGCATTTGAGGTGCATGCTGATTTTATATTTTATCTCATTTGATGTGTTGCAGGTGCTTGTCAGTGACTACGAGAATTTCTATTACAGTCAGCTTTTATTTTCTTGAAATGTTTGTGCAGAGGAATATAGCACTGAGGCATGTCATGACTCCATGTTGATCCTACTAAGTGGAAAGACTTACTGAAGGTATAAAAAGAAATGCAGAAGAGAGGGGCTTGTGTCTGATGGCTACAAGGGTGCTAAGGGAGTGGGGGTTGATTTTGAATAGTGTATGAGAGAATTTAAGAGTGGCTTTGCATCCATCTGTATTCAGCAAGATATCTATGCATATGATTAATGTTGTCTCCTCTTCTCCCTAGGTTGCTGCCTTTGCCTCATGATTAACACCTTCTAGTATCTTGTCACCACTGAGACATCAATGGAGCTTCACTGTGACAGATGCCCTCATGGTAAACAGGCTCAATACTGACAAGCTAAAAGTTTGGTCTGGAAAGTTGGAAAACGTTGACAGCTGTGGAAAAGTATTGCAGGGTACTATACATAGATTATTGAACCTAATGACTTGAGGTAAGACTGTAGGTTGATGACAGAACACTTACTCCAACTTGTTATTTCCTCAAGTTTTTTTCATATTCTGCAACCTGGATTTCTTCTCTGACTCCTAAACTAAGATTGAAATGTCCTACTATGTGATGTATGAAGCTTTAATCATTCAGGTGTATGTAGAAGTACAGGATGCTTATGTGGGAGTATTTATATAACACAGGTAGCAGATGTGTAATGGTATTTGCTTGTAAATCAATAAATATAACACATATCACACTTTTTAGCAGCCACATCAGCTTGTATTACATTCACTTAATTTGTTACTTTAGGGCTCAGTTCTGCAAGACAGGTTACTCACACCAAAATCATATTAAAAATCTGCTTATATCTTCCTTGGGAAAGAAGAAGTTGGTACAGAGAAACAAAAATGGGCATTTATGGAATACAAAAGAATCTGTATGAAGGAAATGTTTCACTATGACTGAAAACAGATTCTTTAAGAAAAATATGCTTTAGAGTTTTACTGTCTAACTCATATTGTGTTGAGAAAAATGCTGTCATAATAATCTTATGTTTACAGGACTATTGAAAGCATTCATCTTTCCTTTTTCTACCCTTTTGACTAATGACATTGAACAAAAGAGTGAACTATCAACCCTCTGAACTTTTTTTTGTCAGTTTTACTCAGTCTTAGAAGGTTCATCAGATAGCAAAGGGACTGCGACTTCAAGAAGGAACAAAGATTAAAATCACCCTCAGATACCTTAAGCTCTGTCATGTGGTTGGTGCATGCAGGGGGAGGGAGCCCAGTAATTAGCCTTTGATTATGGTACTATCCTGCAGTAAGCAATGATGCATGTTATCACTGCTTACATACTTTACAACTATTTTTTTTTTCACGTTTTTCACTATTTTTTGATGCTAAGGTTAGATTTTACTTATTTTTCCATAGCTACATTTTTTTTTGTCAGCTATAGTTATAAATCTGAACTATCAGTTCAGTTTGGTTACTCCCATGAGGACATTTGTTCTACAAAGACTGGCATTATCTATTTTGTTGTTTTTGCTCTTTTTTTCTTCTTTAAATATAACCTTTTTTGAAGAATTTTTAAGATTGTATTAAGAACAGGTTTCCTTCAAATCATTGGTCCGAATCAGCAAACACTTCTAGGAATATTAATCTCCTATTAAGTTTTCTCTTTTTCTCTTGCCCTGAAAGTAATGCCTCTTATTTATTTCCATGGAAACTACAACAGATATGAAAGGGACAATAACGGTATTTGACAAAGTAAATTCTCAGCTACAAAATAATATTTTGCAATGGATATTTGGAGAATAGCCAATGTCACTCTGGTCTTCAAAAAGGGCAAGAAGGAGGATCCAGGGAACTACAGACCAGTGTGCCTCACCTCTGTCCTTAAAAAGGTGATGGAACAGTTTGTTCTGGATGCCATATTCAGTGAAAAGGTGATGGAATAGTATGTACTGGATGCCATCTCCAGTCAGTTGGAAGAAAGTTATCAGGAGTAATAAGCATGCGTTCACTGGTGGAGGATCATGCTCCACCAATCTAGGAGCTTTCTATGATATACTGGCTGGGTGGGTGGGGGGTAGAGCAGTAGATATAGTCTATCTTGAATTCAGTAAGGCATCTGACAGTGTCTCCCATGATATCCTTATAACAAAGGTGAAGAAGTGGGGAATAGAGGGAATAGATGAGTGGATGGTGAGGTGGGTTGAGAAATGGCGGCTGGCAGAGCTCAGAGGATTGTGATTGGTGGCACAGAGTCCAGTTGGAGGCATGTACTTAGCGGTGTTCCTCAGGGGTCAGTGCTGGGTTCAGTCCCGTGAAACATCATCAATGAACTTGATGAGTGGATGGAGACCACCCTTAGCAAGTTTGCTGATGATACAAACCCAGGAGGAATGGGTGACACACCAGAAGGCTGTGCTGCCATTCTGCAAGACCTGGACAGGCTGGAGAGTTGGGCAGAAAGGAACCATGTGAGGTTTAACAAGAGCAAGCGTAGAGTCTTGCACCTAGGGAGGAATAACCACGTGTACTGATACAGGCTGAGGAATGATCTGCTGGAGAGGAGCGCTGAGGAGAGGGATCTGGGTGTCCTGGTGGCTAACAGGTTGTCCATGAGCCAGTAGTGTGCCCTGGTGGCCACGTAGGACAATGGGATCCTTCAGGTGCATGAAAAGGATTGTGTCCAGCAGGTCAAGGGAGGTGATCCTCCTCCTTTACTCTGCCCTGGTGAGGCCTTACCTGGACTATTGTGCCCAGTTCTGGGTTCCCCAGTATAAAAAAGGCAGGGGTCTCCTTGAAAGAGTTCAGCAGAGGGCCACAAAAATAATAAATAGAACACCTCTCTCATGTGGAAGGGCTGAGATCGGAGTCTGTTCAGCCTTGAAAAAGGAAGACTCAGAGGGGATCTGATCCGTCTATAAATATCTAAGGAGTGGGAGGCAAAGGCATGAGGCTGGACTCTTCTCAGCAGTGTGTGGAGACAGGATGAGGGGAAATGGCCAAAAACTGAAGCACAGGAATTCCTGTACAAATGTGCATGGGAACTTCTTCACAGTGAGGGTGATGGGGCACTGGAATAGATTACCCAGAGCGGTGTGGAGTCTCCTTACCTGGAGACATTCAGGACCAGCCTGGACACCTACCTGTGCAACCTGGGCTAGGGGGCAGCTTTGGCAGGAGGGTTGGACTCGATGATCTCTAGAGGTCCCTTCCGACCCCTACAATTCTGTGA
This sequence comes from Cyrtonyx montezumae, assembly GCF_038088225.1. Taxonomy (NCBI): domain Eukaryota; kingdom Metazoa; phylum Chordata; class Aves; order Galliformes; family Odontophoridae; genus Cyrtonyx; species Cyrtonyx montezumae. The sequence goes on from NW_027071848.1 coordinate 2,312,599, forward strand.
TTCTTTAATATAGTCACTCTCACTAGGTATGCTTATCAGTGAATGTAAGGTACCACTTTTTCTGCATGGAGGAATTCAGTGGCACACCTTTGCTACATACATACTCCTCTGTCAAACATCATTGTGTCAGATTGTCCATCTGCTGCCATCTGTCACATGATAGCAAAATGTAATGGAATACCAGTGGGAAGGTTCAACCTCTACTGCCATACCACCAACATCTGCTACTGATGTCATGGGCCAACATAATAAAACAGGAGGCATTAGTTTTGGAACATCCTTTGTGCTTCAGTCTTCATTATTTCACTAAGGAGAAGAGACACCATATCAGAAACGTAGCATCTTTATAAGAAATGGCTGCATCTGTAAGAAGAGAATTACATCCTTTTGCAGCAGAAACTCTGATATAAAAATGAAACCTTGCTTCTTAGACTGCATTAATAACTGCATGTAGAAACAATATAGGCAGCTGTGGTAGAATATACATCATACAAACTCATTTATAAACAAATTTAACTCTGTATATTAGAACTATGATAAAAGGGAGGCATTTTGTGGAATAACTCATTTTTATAGTGAAAATGACTCAGGATGCACTTGGCAGCTTTTCAAGAACAACAAAATCAGACTTTGTCCACTAACTAAACAGAGATTTTTAGCTTGCCTGTTTTTGTACCTCACAGGGCCAGCTACTCTCTCTGCCACACAGCCTGTACAAGGAATGGTGAATGGGATTGGACTATTATTTGCAAGAAGCAATGACAGAGCCAGTACCACTGAATTTTTTAAAGAATAAAAAAAAAAAAAAGAAAAAAAAAAGATTCTGCTTTCTTTGCCCCTGCTCTAATGTGCTAACATACCAGAGTCACTTTAACAGATTAACAAAGTAATACTTGAGCAGATATTGAATCTGCCTTTTACACACTCAGTGATGCATTCTCAATCACCCACTCCCAGCATTCCCCTTCATTTGCCAGCAGAATTTATTCTTACACACATACAGTAAATCTGATGGACAATTTATGCTGGATTCTGTACCCAACACGAGTATTGCATCAGCCAGGATTTATAACACTACAGTTTCTTTTCCTGCATCTCAGAAAGGTTTATTTTACTCATGGGAATAATTTTATCCGCAATGTTTTGGAGAAACCTTTCTGTCCTTCCTCCTCATTTGACTAACCCATGCCCATAATTTCCTATAGATTTTACTACTGAAATTAGTACATAAATACTTTCCTCTGCAACTAATATCCCTTTGAAAATATTATTGTCTAAAATGGTGTGTATGAGGGGACTCATGGCTATAATGAAGATTACATTCCTAGACTGCCTTGCTTTTGCCAACCACAAGACATGATTACTTGCCTTCCTGTTGTTCTCACTATTTGTATTTTGCAGTAGGTTCACCCTTGTTAGGTTCTTAAAATAGTTGCTATTACTAATAATTCCTAACTTAGAGATATTATCCATCATCTTGGTGCTTTGGACTTGGTCCTCCAAGGTACAAAAGCATCATCATTGAATGATGAATATGAGTGCCTTGTTGAATGACTCAGAGGTGAACCCTGCAATACTGTGGTTAATATTCAGAGGTGTGTGACCTCTGATTTTGCAGTCAGAAAAAGCTTGCCTTCTTTTTTTTCTGCCTAGGATTACAAAGATAAGGGGATGAGGTAAATTGCATATTTATGCTCATTTCCATCTCCCACAAGGAATATGAGAAGTACTTACAATTCACTTATTTGGTTCTGATATTTTGTTCAGGAAAATGTTTCCACAAACATTTTATAGTCCTACTATAAATAATACAATCACTCACTTCAATAGTAAGTAAGCAACAAAGAAGGAGAGGGACAAATGGGGTACAAGCAGAGATTTTCAGTGTGCTGCTGAATGTATGATATAGCTGAAGATAGAGTGGCTGCTCTTAATGATGGGGCTTACAGATGAGAAAACAATTCTGTCAGGAGTGGCAAGGTTGGGTGAAGAAGGAAGTAGTGAAGTTGAGATTATGAGACAAATTCTGTGCAGGAATCTTTCGCAGCCCTAAGAATTTTGTTTTATTTGCATTTCTTCTTCTTAGTTTTATTTATCGTTGTTGGAGTAGAATATAATACAGAAACTTCTGATGAATTACATACCTTCAAGAGGAGATAAAATCTGTTCCCAGATTATCCTTGTGCCAACTCAAGCCTTATGATGGTTGTCAAAAAATAATGATGGATACATTGCTACAGTTGAACATCAAGGCTCATTGTCTATATGTGTCCAAAAGTAATCCTTGGCACATAAGCCAACTGGAACATAAAAGTCCATGTTTGGGTTATTAGTTTTTCTTAGCCTTGAAGGAACAATCACCATATGCAAATTGCCTTGGTCTCAGGTGCAACCAAAATCCTGAACCATGCCCAGAAACAGTTCAGAACAACTGTGTGCTTAGATCCCAAGCTATCGTGTAACAAGACAGCTGAAGTCTAGTGTCCAGGAATGTTTCTCCTTTGCAGTTTATTGGCATAAATATAGCTATTGTGATCATCCCTAGTATAAGACAATTCTTGGGCATTAGGTGCCTTTTGAAGGCATGGACATCAATATGAGTTTCTATATTCTTATAGCATAAGTTTTGTCATTTCTGAACACAGTACTAAAACACCATGAATTACAGAATTCAGACTTGTGTCTGACATCAGTTCTGCTCTCGTCTCTGACATGTCTCAGTCTCTCTACTTCAGTTTCTTTCTTCATAAATGTTTGGGAAAATTAAGCGATAACAACAAAGTTCTTTGGAGATGACAGTCTTCAGTGGTTAGGCACAATTGTCCTTCCTTATTTTAACTAAAGTTAACACCCTGTCTAAGAGAGCCTGGTTTCAGCAAGGAATGCTTTGGCCCAATGTCATTCTTTTGACAAACTGTAAAAGATATGCCAAACTGAATTCTGGGAAATATTATATTCAATTATTTTTGAGACTTCTGTCATATTTAAGCCTTTGTGAAAAACATGAAATATTAAGATCTAGACTTGGTATTTGATTGAACTATTGAAAAAGCTCAAAATAGTATATCCTGAGAACGTTGTGAGGCTACCTGATAGGTTTCTGGCCATAGATGGCTTATATAAATTACTTTTCCTCAAGTGAGACCCATCTATATCTTTCCTGACTTACTCTTCTATTCTTCTCTTTCACATTTATTTCCTTGTCTTGGCTCTGTCACCTCCTGGCTACACCATAACTTTTTCCTTCAAAGCCTGACGGCATAGTATGGGTAGAGAGTTATTACTGTCTGATGTTTCTATCTCTGCTATTGCCATACTTCACTTTGCTTTCAAGGATGAAAATTCCAAGATTTGCCCTTGAATCTGAAGTTATTTTTTCCTCCTTCAGTTTTTCATTACATTTTCATGTGTTGAGCTTTCCCTGGAGTGCTGCCAGAAGTTATCTTTATCCCATCACCCTCCTGCTGTTGCCAAAACCCTTACTCGTATGTCAATTGCATTTCAATTTTTTAATAATCTTCCTTAATTTGTAGTATATTTGACATGGAGTTGCCAAGCTACTCCAATCCGTAAGGACTATTAATGCTATACCCATTATTTTATAGCTACCCTCTTGCTTTCACATAATAATCACTAACTGAAACACAGGACCCAGAAAAAACGGTCTAAACAGAGGAACTGAAAGGAAATTGGAAATCCCTAGATCTTCACCAGTTTGACTCTCTAACATCTTCTAACCTTCATTTTCATTTCACACTTATAAATAATACTTAAAAGTACAGCAAATATCTTCTCCAAACTGAAAACATGAGATTTAAAAATCAGAATGCCCAGTGCTGAAGTGACTGATATTTCCTGCCACCTGGTGGAAAGGTTTATTAGTTGCATTTTTCTCTTGGATGAGTTCACTTTTTAGACTTTCTATCATGTCTGTCATGTGCTAATTTAAAACATGTTGTCCTGTGGCTACTTAAATTGTGACAGCAGTAGGTGTTATGTCCTTTTTCATTTTAACCCTGTTGTTCACCCTGTTTATGCTCTCTTCTATAAAATGTGAGTAGACGACCTTCTCAGTATATACTATATATTCTCATTTACACTTGTTTCACAGTTAATATTGTGGTGAGCAGTTACCAATGATACAGAAAGATGCTACGTAAAAAATGAAGGTGTGCTGAGATGAAGGTCACAGTCTTCCTTGAAAAGTTGAGTTCAGGCCTTCATGTTGATGAGGAGCTTAGAGATTTCAAGCTCTAGTTACTATGTTCCATTATGTCTAAAAAAAGGTTTTATAGCTGATGGTGAACCATACAGATATGAGAGAGATACTGCTTGAGGCAAGGGCATTTTTACGTTCTGGATTGTGGTAAGGACATTTTTAGCTACATTCTAAATATACAAATTCTGCATTTAATCTGGTGACTCCTGAGGGTAAAACACAGAAACTGTTCTTATAACTGATACCTAAGTTCAGGACTAACGTTTCCCAGGCAATTATTTCCTAACTTTGGGATGGTAGATTATGACATATCTTGCTTTCTCTTATCTGATCTATTGTGCTCCTGATTGCACTATGCAGCAAATTAAAGAACAGAGATAGAAGACATTTCTCTTTTCTGACTCAAAATTAACCTAAAATTAATATTCTGTTCTGGATTGTAAGGATCAAGTTTTATTCTGGAAGGGAACCATCTAAACCATAGTGAAAAATATGACGGGTACCATGAAATGTTTCTTCTTCATGTGTCCAGATCATTAGAGGCCTTAGTTTTGTGGATTTGGAGTAATTTAAAAATAGCTGTTGTAGAGCATAAATCTCAAGATATTTAGATGAATCTGTTGGCCTTTTACTCCTTACAAAATAACTGTATGTATCTACTAAACTTGTTGAGTTTTAGTATTTCCATTTGGATGATAAAGTGTGAACTCTACATCACCTTGCTAGAAACAGAAGCCAAATTGGTAGATCCAGGAATCTTCAAAAAACTTGTTTCTACTACTACATGAATTCTAATGAAAATTTTGCACCTAAATCCTATCAAAAGATTGTGATACAAATGTGCTGAAGAATAGGATCGAATGTTGACTCTACTTACAGACCAGAAGCATAACAAAATACCACCCTCCCAATATACTTTTGGAGGGGAAGATACTCAAAATCTCTTCCAACCCTGCAACGTATATGTTAATAGCAGAATGGTAAAGACAAATTCTTCCTTATTTGTTACAGAATCATATTGGTCATATTGGAGTGATGAAGAGGGCTTTCCAGCCTGGTCTCGTTCCTCCAGGAAATGTGTCCTATTTTGTAATGACTTCAGAATATACTTCAGCAGAGCTGGTGATACCCTGCCCATTCACTGACTATATAGGGTCTTTGTACAAGTTGTATAAGTTTAGAAACTTGAGGTAGCCTGTCTTACTCAGGCCACTGAGTAGTGGGGTTCTACCGGGCTTCATTAAGGGCCAATTCTCTTCAGTATTTTCAAGAATTACTTGGATGCATGAGTTGAAGTTATAATAAGTAAGTTAAGTTAGTGGATGATGCTAAAATGGGAGGAGCTGGTGATTTCTTCAGGAGTAGAGAGTTCTTGCTGAGAAATCTTGACAAATTCGAGGTCTGTGCAAGTACCACCCACATGAAGTTTTAAAAGAGCAAGAGCTAGTCCTTCACTGGGACAGTGCAACTCTGGATATGTGTACAGACTGAGGGATGAGGGGCTGGAGAGTAGCTCTGAAGAAATGGGTAGCAAATTTAATGAGTCAACATTGTGCCCTGGAGCTAAAGGGGCTAATTGCACCCTGGTGTTAATCAGGACCAGCACTGCCAGCTGGGAGAGGAAAGAGATTGTCCTCTCTGCTCTGTGTGATGTGGCTTCACTTCAAGCAGTAGATGCAGTTTGGGCACCACAATAGAAGACATAAAACTACTGGAGAGTGTCCGAAGGAGGGCTGCAAATATAATTAAATATCAAGACATATGAGGAGTGGCTAACATCCTTTTGTTTATTCACCCTGGAGAAGAGAAGACAGACAGGAGGCCTCACGGCAGCCTACTGCACCTCACACGTAGTGGAGGGGAGCATTTATCTCTGTCCTCTGGTGACAGACAAAGGACATGAAGGAATGGCATGGAACTACATCAGGAAGGGTCAGATTGAGTATTAGGGAAAGGTTCTTCATTCAGAGAGGATGTTCAGGCACTAGAACAGGCTTCTCATGGCAATGGTCACAGCACCAAGCCTGTTGGAGTTCTGGAAGTTTGGATAATGCTGACAGGAGTATGATTTGAATTGTAGGTGATCCTACGTGGAGACAGAAGTTGGATTTGATGATCCTTATGGTTCTGTTCCAACATGGGATATTCTCTGATTTTATGATTACATGATTCTATGAAACTTATTAGCTTGTAGCCAAGAAAACCCTCTTCCTGGTTAACATAATAAATAAATAACTATCAGCTGGACAGGATTATTTACATATCAATACAAAATGATAAACCTCAATATGAATAATCAGTATGATCATGAATCTGCTGTCCAATGTCTGCTGGGTTCACTTGATCGATATTGTTCCTACAATATCAACTATCACTCGTAGTGATACTCATGATTTTTATTAGAAAATAAAGAAGGGAAAAGAAAAAATGGAAAAGAAAATAATGAAAAGAAAGTGGGAATGCACAGATAAAATCATGGTATAAGTTCCACAAACCATAATAGCATGAATTCAAGTAGAGAATATGATCTGGTACTTACCTCTTTACTAAGCAAGTAAATGTTTTGATTTTACATTCTACATACTACAGAACCTACATTCTACATACTACAGAATACCCTGAACTGTTTTTAGAGAAAGGGAAATAAAAATTTCTGTGTACCTGTATGGCAAGATCTATAGATAGAAATTGATAATACATTACATTTTTTTTTCAACTGCACCTCTCAATCACTGACAGAATGGATGTTCTCTGCTTCTTTGTGTTCTTTCAAAATGAGATTCTTCAAAAGATGGGAGAATTAAATGCTATTTGACCATAAAAAATATTTTTCCATAAAACAAGAACCCTATAATGGAGCATGGGCATTTCTCTGTCATGGATTCAATCTAAGGTCTTGCGAGTGAAAGTTTCTATATATGCTCTTTCTGATTGTATCCTTTCTCCACTGAAAGGACTATGTATACCATCACTGGAAAAATCAGTCTTTCATTGATCGATTTTCTCTCTTCTTAATCATGCTTGTATAGGTAAAAGTTTACAACAAGATTTTCAAAGCAGTGTACCTTCAGCTCACAAACAGAAAAACCTCCAGAAAATGAAATCAGAGATATACTTAGTACAAATCAAAGTTTTCAGGGGTATGTATTAATTTATATTGAATTTTTAATGTAGTTTACCACTGCAGGAAGACTAGTTTGCTATTTTATTTGAATAAGATTTATCTGAAGTTCAGCTGGATATCTGAATCTTAATACAATAATAATAAAAAGAGATACAAGAATCAGGAATACAGAGAAAGTGTCTTGCAACTGCCTTAAACAGAAAGAACAGTGAATAAATTGTAATATTGCTTGGCAGGTTGCTGCTCTGCTTATCAAGGAAGCCAGTTGGAGAACCAGGTTGACTCTTAACCTGTGTTGAAGTCAAATCAAAGATCAGTGTGTCTGTTAGATCTTTGTGAATGGGATGACAGAAGTAGAGAAAGCACAAATCAGAGAAGAAACAAGTAATTGAACTTTGGAAGTGATAAGTAACAGCAAAGCAGACACATGAACTTTAAATTCAAGTAAGAGGAACTATATGCACATTGAAAACTTAAGTCAAATAAGAGAGTAGCATTGGGGAACTCAGATATCTGAAAGATGTCTTCTTGTCCTAAAGAAGGAAAAGACAGGTAGGAGGAGCTAATGACAAAATGAGAAAAGAAGAGGAAGTAGAACTAAAGACAACATCCAAATTGATTTTATTAGTACTGCTTTGCCATACCATATTCATACCAGCTACTTATTATTAGATTGAGATGAATAGTTGTTAACTTTTTTTTGTTATATATATATTATCCAAGCATTTTATTACACTCTACTTTTGTTAAATCTAATGTAATTCAATGGCTATATTAGCTTAGAAGCAAATTTTTAGATTTACTATTCATTTTCTCTTCGATAGTATTTTGTATCACAATTGGCTACACTTGTTTCTGTGCCATCTCTCAAACATGCAGATGAACATCACCTCAGGGCCAAAAAATATAACTTCGTATAGTTTTGACAACATACAAAGCTGCTCTCCCCTACCTCTTTTCTGCTGTCCATGAAGAAACAGCACTGTCAATAGGCATCTGCAATGGCTAACCTCTCACTGACCTCTACCAGTCAAATGCCTGAAACTGGTGACATTTTAAAATATAATTCAGTGACAACATTTGAGTTCAGCAATGAAGTATTAACAGATTGGAATTCTCACTTTGTCTCTGAGCACTATTTGGGTAAATGAAATTACTCTGAAGTGATAATGCTTTGGATATAAAGGAAAATACTTGTCTTCTGTTGATGAGCATAAGATTCTTTTTTCACCTCTGGGTATTATGGCAGTATAAGTCTGTATCTTTGGCTAATGTGACTTGACTGATGTGTTTTTCCATTCAGTGTATCAAATTGGGCTCCTGTTAGAGTCAGCAGAGTGATGCCCTCTGGTTTTGAGTAGCTTGAGTTACCTTGACTTTTCATGTACACCCAAGCATACATAGAAAAAGGGGAGAAAAAAATTGTGTTGTACAAAAACAGGAGAAGTAATGCCTGAGAACTCCCCAAACACAATTTTGACTCAGTAAGTGCAGAGTAATTCTTAAGACCTGACTTGCAGCAAGTAAATTCCATTTAGAATTCCCTAATATTAAACAACGTTCACTCTAAGCAATGAAGAATTATATCCTTTTCATTTTTGAAAGATCCAACAGCTTATAGCTCACAAATAACAAAAGCTGTTCATGTTTGCAAGCGGTGAGTTTCACCTACTACCACAAGGCTGATCTTTTTTTGAGAAACATTTACTTTGAAAAAGCATTGTGTTTACAGCATGTAGCATAGATTCTAATTCAGGACAGCAATAACAATAGATGAGACATATTACATCTATTAGTTAAGACACCATATGATTCCTTTAATGCATAATACCTTTCAATAATCAAGACAATTTACTGCCATAGATCAGCATTTTGCTCACATCACATGGACTTATGAAAGTGATTCAGGGTGACTGAAACACAAAAGTCTTTCTCCTCAGAACCCCTTTCATTTCACTGATTTTTAATCCACTGCAAGACTATACACCTTCTTCTGTGTAGATTTATTCTCTTTAAGAGTTCCTAATAAAGACGTATCATAGTAAGTTATGCCCATTGGGACATTTTTATGTACTGTTTTATTAACTTTTTAAAGGAATCTGAACAGGTCAGAGGTGTACTATTTTTCTTTGGACAGTTTATGACCCTATTCTCCAAGAACTGTACTACTCTCTCCTTAATTAGCTCCCTATCATTTTGTTGTCCATTTTACAGGGGAGGTTCAGGCTGGTCGTCAGGAAATACGACTCTGAAAGAGTGCTCAGACACTGGAATGGGCTGCCCAGGGAGGTGGTGGAGTCACCAGCTACAGAGGTATTCAAAGAATGTTTGGATGTTGTGTTAAGGAACATGGTTTAGTGAGAACTATTGGTGATGAGTGGATGGTTGGACTGGGTGACCCTTTGGGTCTTTTCCAACCTTGGTGATTCTATGATTCTATGATTTTATTTCCAGCTTGCACCTTTGCTGAGGTAGCTCACAGTGTTTCCAGTGGCGAATCCAGCCTACTATGTCAATGTTTAGGACAGTTTTGAAAGCCTCCAAGAACAGAGATTTCACATTCACTGTATGTAACTTGCTGCAGTATTGTGCTACCTTCCTAGTAATGTTTTTTCCTAATGTGTGATCTGAACCACGTTATGGTCATCGCTCCTTATTTTGCCACCTTTCACTTCTGATGAGTGTTTATCTTCTCAGAAACCCCCTCCCCGTAGTTCATAGCTGGCATCAGATCCACCTTTTCACTTTCTAGACAGAACAAGCTCAGTTTTTGCTATAGACCACGTGCCTTTGGCCTCTGCCAGACTTCCTGACCTCTTTTCCCCATTACTTATTTGGACTGAGTACTACTCTACTACTCTACCTCGCCACCATGGAGAGAGGTGGTATCTTCTGTTCCAATTTTGTCAATGCTTTTTAGTAGACCTGCATGCAATTTACCTTTTTCCTGGTGAGAACATATTCAATGGCTTATATTCCCACTTGGAGACAATTTTTATCTCCAAACTCATGTCAGTTAGGTTAGTACTCTGCTAGACTCTTCTTATGCTGATGTTTAGGATTATTTTGCTATAATGCAAAACTTTCCGCTTTATCTTACTGAATCTGATACAGTTTTTGTTACATCAGTCCTTAAGTTTTTCTAAGTCACTCAGGTTAGAAACTGCCACTTTTTGTAAGTCACTATTCAAGTTCATAGACAGCTAAAAAATGTTGAAGGTAAAATTGACTGTTGCTTATGTCTTTGATGAAGATGATGAGCAGTATGAGTCTAACCACTGTGTGGGTTACTCTACTTGTTTCTGTCAGTCATCTGAATGATGAGACATGACCAGCACTCCTTGAGTCTGCTCTTCCAACCAGTCTTCTAGATCATCTTACTGACTGGTTGTGAAGATTGCATTGCCTCAGTGCCTAAATGAAAATGCAGAAGGAAAAAATATCAGATCTGTATACCTAGGCTGAAACAGTTCAGAATGAGATACAATTCCCTCACACCACTTTCTGGTAAACCTTAACAGCTGACATTCCTTTTGGTTTGCTTTCTCAGGAGACTGTTAAATTATTTCCTCAGTTTATTACTCTGAAGATTACCAAGATAAATGTGTGTCTGTTTTTTGTTGAGGAACAGATCCTAGTCATCAAACACTCTGATTCTCCTGAGGTGATTTACCCTAGTTATTTAGGGAACAGAACTAATGAAGCTTGGTTTCCCATGAGTGTGTGCCCAGTAACTCTCAATGTGCCAAGCCCCAACTGACTTCCACATAAGCGCAGAAAAAATATTTCAGATTGTAGTGTTTCAGCTACCTGCATAGTCCCACCAGGAGTCCTTGGTAAATTCGCATCATGACCAAATTTTCCCTTTTCATGTCTGACAGGGCAAGAAGAAAGTGTTGTGGTTTGTTCATATATGTATTTGTGGATGGACCTGCGCACTAGATGTGTAACAAAAATTCACTGAACTGAACCTAGAGCCTTTTTCTCACTGAGGTACTTTATAAAGATTCTTTTCTATATCCAATCTCTAGTTTTCATTAAAGTATAGGTTTTCTTATCTTTTTCTCCCTCTCTGTAGACCCTGTTTAGACACACTGCATTTTGAATTAGCTTGGCATGACAGACGTAATGACAGACACAAGAGGGTACACAAAACTTTTTTCTCTAAGAACCCAGACTAACACACTTTTGAGCTGCTTCCATTCTAGGAAATAAAATCAACAATGAACTATTTTTTTTTTCTCTCTCTCTTTTTTCTTTTCCCCTGGTGCAAATGATTTAAACTACTTAAATATAGCAGACATAATCATTAACGTAGGCAAAAAAAAAAGCGTGGGTTATGCTTTTCTTGCTCTATTTCTGACTCTGATTACTGTAAGCTTATCATGGGAGAGAGGAGGGAAGATTTCTGATTTTCTGCAGTAATGGACAAAGTACTGCTTTTGTCAGGGCACTATATATTCTCTTTAAATATAGTTTTCATTTTCCCTAATTTCAATTAAAGATCCTAAAAAGGCCAGTGTGCTATCCCTATTTCAGATCATGCAGTTTTCTTAGGATAAATGTAATTTTACATGAAATAGAAAAGTGACATTTGAGACCAGACTAAATCTTTTTCAGGACTGCTAACTGGGGAACAAGAATCAGTAGATATTTTAACTGTCAGTGGATGACTATGTGGTACTTAGCTACTTGCCAGATGAAACCACAACTGTCTAACACATAGCAGTTGGCAAACTAAAAGCTTCATTCTCCACCAAACTACAAGTATGGCTTTAAGATCCCTGTACAACTCAACCTATTCCCTTTTTTTTTCTGTCCCTGTAGGAACAAAGGAAGTAAAGGCATAAAAAGGATAGAAGTCTTTTGTTTCCCTACTAACCTGAACAACAATTTTGGAGGAAGAGAGTCGTTTTCCTGGTATATCAGTATAGGGACCACAAAAAATAATATTCAGAAGATGTTTCAGTTCCTAACCATATACTTTGCTTACCTAGTTTCATTATTTCTGCACAGAGATCTGCAGAAACACAGTCCTAGCCAGTGGTAGTGTTATATCTGTGAGCTGGAGCACAGCTTAGTATTTCAGCTTTTGCATTTGAAAAGTACCGAGTGTAATTAGTGGAACAATACTTACCAAATGCCCCATACTTTCATAATCTTGTGCAAACTCTAAGATGACTGTATCCCCACAGTAACTCTGATGACTTTAGTATGCTAAGAATGGATTTAGCTCATCAAGAGAAATGCTAGACATGTCTCACTCTTTAAATGTATTCATTTCCCTTTGAAATTGATTTAATGAGGAAGCTGATTTGGCCTGTACAATCAACAGAATCAGACTTTAAAATGCATATTATATTATATATATATATATGTAAATATATATGGATGTTCAAGCACATACACAGCTATATTTGAGTATAAGTGTATATATAGACAGACAGTCTGGTTTTGTTCTTTTGGTTCTTCTGATTATATTTCTATAGTTAAGATAAGAAGACGGTTAAGATAAGATCCCTTCATTCCCTATTAGAAGACTAGAGTACAGGATATCTATTAATGGCTTATTGGACCTGAGGCCCTGAATGATAGCAGGAAATTCTGCAGAGATAAAGAAGCTCTGTAGTTTCATACATATATTACAGGATAGCAGTAGGAATTCACAGTATCACTGAATTGCAGGGATTGGAAGGGACCTCAAGATATCATCAGGTTCAATGCCCTTGGTAAAAGCAGTTGCCCTACAATATGTTGAACAGGTAGACATCCAGACGGATTCTGAATATTTCCACACAAGAAGACTCTGCAACCTTCCTAGGCAAGCTGTTCCAGCAGTCCATCATCATTATCGTAAAGAAGTTCTTCTGCATGTTTGCATGGAACCTTCTACGTTCAGGTTTTAGGCCATTACTCCTTCTCTTATCGCTGCACACTACCAAGAAGAGCCTGGTCTCACCCACTTGCCTCTCACCTCCCTTTAGTTATTTACAAATATTTGTCAGATCTCCCCTCAGTCTTCTTTTCCCCTGACAAAACAGACCCAGGTTTCTCACAAAGGAAAAGCTCCAAGCCCTTTAAAATCTTTGTGGCCAACTGCTGGACTCCTAGGAGATCCCTGTATTTTTTAATTGGGGAGTCCAGAACTAGATACAGTGTTCTAAATTGTGGCCTCACCATGGCAGAGTAGAGGGGGAGGATCACCTCCCTTGCCCGGCTGGCCATGCTCTTTATAATGCACCCCAGGATTTCATTAGCCTTCTTGGACACAAAGGCACAGTGCTGGCTTATGGCCAATGTGTTGTACACCAAAACACTCAGGTCCTTTTCCACAGAGCTCCTCTCCATCAGGTCATTCCCTAACTTGTGCTGATGCATGGAGTTACTTCTCTGCAGGTGCAAGATCCTATACTTGCTCTTCTGAAACCTCATCAGGTTCCTCCCTGAGCAACTCTCCAGTGTGTCCAGGTCTAGAATGGCAGCACAGCCTTCCAGCGTGTCAGCCACTCCTCCCAGCTTTGTATCATCTGCAAACTTGTCGAGGGTGGGCTCTATCCCTTAATCCAGGTAGTTGATGAGGACGTTGAATAAGACCAGATCCAGCACTGACCTCTGGAAAGCACTGCTAGTTATACAGCTCCAACCAGACTGTGCCACTGATGACAGCCCTCTGTGCTTTGCCATTAAGTCAGTTATCAATCCACCTCACCATCCACTCATTTGTATGCTTTCTAAGTTTCATAACAAGGATGGTGTGGGAGGTGGTGTCAAACAGCTTGCTGAAGTCAAGGTACACAACATCCACTGCTCTCCCCTCATCTACTTCTCTGTTTCTTATCAGATATTATAATATATAGTAAATTCACTCTCACAAAACAACCAAAATAAATTCTGTCCTATTGATTTCTCGGAGGAGACCACATTGCTCTCTTCAACTCCCTGAAAGGAAATTGTGGTGAGGTGGGGGTCAGCCTCTACTCCCAGATACCAGCAACAGGATGAGGGGTGATGGCCTTAGGCTGCATCAGGGAAGGTTCGGGTTGGACATCAGGAAAAAATTCTTCTTGGAGTGGTGAGGCATTGGAAGAGACTGACCAGAGAAGTGGTGAAGTCATCATCCCTGTAAGTGTTTAAGGTAAGGGCAGATTTCTTTCTTTGTGACATGGTTTTATGGGAAATATTGATAATAAGTCAGTGGTTGGACTAGATGATCTTAGAATTCCAACATTAAAGATTGTCGGATTCTATAATCTAGTGCATTATGTATGCAAAATATTTACAAAATTGGAACATTTTTTTTTTCCTACTTGCTCATTTTTGAATTTTACTTGCTCGGAATGAATGAAAAATCTGTGACTACAGATTTTTAAGCAGAGAAATTAAAATGCTGTAATTATCAGGTAGTAAAAGAGGAGATTAAAGTTCAGGAAGTCCTCATTTGAGGCAATGTGTGCAGATTAAGTTGGACACAATTGGTAAGAGACATTAGCTATGGTTACATTTGCAATTTTTATGCAGAAGATATGTGGAATGCAATTTTCCAAATTATCAACATATAAATCACCTTTTAAAGTTATTAATTATCACCATTCTCATATTTTCATAGCAATCTCTTATTTGCAAGTCTATTTTTGTAGTAAGCTAAAAAAAAATCTAAAACCCAAGATCTATAGTCCCCAAATGACTTCACTTTCCATTCCTGTTCTATTTACTATTTTTAAGAATAGCAACATGCCTAGAGATGTGGAGAGGAAAATGATAACTGCCTAGAGCAATTTGAAAGATTTTAGTTTTAAAAAGATATGAACTAATTTAGTGTAGTAATGGGTATGACTACAAGTTATGGGATAAAAGCAAGAAATGCAAAATAATGGCAAAGTATTGAGGGGAGACGTGGGAAAAGGAGAGGAAGAAAGAAAGTGAGACCTATTAATCTGTAGAGTAATCTGCAGAGGGGAATAATATCAGCCCTATTTCTTGTCATTTAAAAGTAGACTGAAGAAGAGGTGAATTTATGTACAGCAAGGAACAATACTGCATTAGAAATGTTAGAAATAGAAATACTGCATTAATGAAATGTTCTAATAGAGCTCCTATGTCTGAGTGACTGTCCAAAGATACATGCCAATAAAGTCTTATACAAAGATCTCTTTTACTGCAAATCTAGGACCGTCTATGACTAGAGGTATAGACAAGTTATTTAATGAAAAACATTCTAACCTTTCCCCATTGTATTTGTTCCACAAAATTATTAATTTAGAGTAAGATTAGGCAAACTATCTTCTTCTCAGTTCCCTTCTCTTCCTCTACCACACCAATATGAGTTATGTGATGGGCTGCAACGCAGCACATGAGAACTAGTAAAAGGAACCCATTGCCCTGAGGAGTAAACAGCATCATTTCCCTTTGAGGATCTTGAAATCATACACAGAGGTCATAAATATGAGTTACACTGCAAATGGTAAGGCAGCACTGAAGAAACTATTACTACAGTTTTTCTAAATATATAAATTTACATATAAATATATATATTTAAATATAATAAGAATGACTGTATGAGTTTAGAGTATGATTTTCACGGCATATTTCTTCAACAAAATCTTACAAAGGGGATACCAAACTTTCCAGCGAACTGTTTAGAAGTAGTATTATTTTCAGTGAAGTTTTTATCTTCAAAAACAAAAGAAAAAGGACAGGATCACATTTATTTTTCTGCTATATCAGGCTGCTGAAAAACTCCTTTCACAAAACACTCCAACTTCTTAAACAAGTTAAGTATTTTGGATTTGATATTCTGCCTTGAAGTTATGATCTTCTAAGGACTTTTTTTTCCTAAAATAGTGTCAAAGTTAATTCATAAGCAGAAGACATTTATCTTCTCTTATCTTTCCCTGGTACTTACTTTTGATGTATTTATAGGTAGAAACCATGCCCTCTGTCAGATTTCATTTTGTCAGAGCAAATAAATCAAACTCATCTAGTTTCTTTGTTCCTCTCATTGTTTGCATAATCTTTTTTTTTTGCACCAATTCAAATTTTCATTAAACATTATTCAATATGAATATCCTAATTGGGAACAGTGCACAATATTCTACAACAGGAACGACTGTTGCAGTTGAATTCCTTTTTCCAAAAAAACAACAATGTAAATACTTTCCTTCATGTGATCCTTGAAAGAGATTTGATAATTTTCATGGTCATATTACAGCTCTCACTGAAGTGCGTCCTGTCACTGACTGGCAGATACAAACTCTTCATATCACATGCAAATCATGAGTTTAAAATCTAAGTTCCTAAAGGCTTTAATCTCACATTTATTGTTCAGTGTCCACCCACTTCTGCTTTTCTTATCCTTAAAATGATCTAACTTGCCGTGCACAATATTTTATCTGTCCACTAAACTGATAATGTCACCTCATTATCTCATCAGTCTCGAAATCAGTTTGTTGAAATAAAAATAATCCCTAATTCCAACCAGCTCCATGAATATCTTTCCTCTAAGCTTGTAGATTCTTTCAAAATAGCTTTTGTATCTATCCCAACATCTAATTCCTTACCAGGTTTAATACCTGCACTAAAAGTATCTTCACGTCTTTAAGTAAAGTTTTTCCATGTGCTACTATATCTAATCCTTCACAGAAATCTTGATAAATTGAATCCTCCTGTGAGTGATAAAGTTTTTTTAAATTCAGTCCTAATTAGCTAAATACTCATAAAAATTCAATCCCCCCTCAAAAGGCAAGGAAGACTCATTTGATTTACATTCTGAGACATTTGTCTCATGTACCCCAAATGAAGTCATCTCAGCTCCAAACTGGGAAGCACAACTTGTTTCATTATAATCCATTTGTCAGCAAATCTGTTAATTGCCCTTTTTGGAATTCTTTTTATACATCCTGCATTCCTTCAGATGTTGAATCCACTACCCTCAAAGCAAGACAAAGCATGTGTAGAGATTTTCATGATTTTGAACACCGAAGCTTGTACCAACAGCCCAGGACATGAAATTTAAATTTTTGGGTTCCAGTGCTGCAGGGACAACTTTAAAGGCTCAGAGTGTTGTGATCATTGACCATCTAGGTGGAGGGTAGTTGCTTGTGGTTTATCCTGGGGGTCAGTACTGGCACCATTGCTGATCAACATCTTCACGAACATCTTGAATGATGGAACATTGTGCACCTGCAAGTTTGCAGATGACACAAAAGAGGGAGGAATGGTGTGTGCTCTAGATAAATGGTCTGCCATCCAGAAGGAGCCTAGAGAGGTTGGAGAAATGAACTAACAGGAACTTCATGAAATTCATTGAAGGTGTCATACAGCAGAGGTTCTTTGGACTTGTCACAAAAGGGAAATATTTAACCCTGCTAATGCAGAGAACTAAATCTGTGCCTCCAGACAGGCTGAAACCAAGTGGCTGGAAAGCAGCTTTACAGACCTGATGGTCATAGTGGACACCAATGTAGTCATGAGCTAGCAATGCACTCTTCTTGCTTCTTGGGCTGCATTAGAATATATCGCCAGTGTAGGTGATCCTTCCCCTCTGCTCAGCACTGGTGAATCCCAATCTCAATTGCCCCTCCAGGTCTGGCTCCCACATTACAAGAGGATACTCTGGAGCAAGTCTAGCAAAGTGCCACTAAGGTTATTAAAGGATTTGAGGATTTGATGTCTGAGGAGAGCCTTGGATGCACCCTGAAGAAGAGATGAGTTGGAGGTATCTTAGAAATGTACATAAACACATGAACAGTATGGAAATGACTGCAATTCCATTTAAACAAAAGAAAACACGTTTTACTGTAGCAGTGGTCAAACACTGGAACCATAAAGTTGTGGAGTCTCTGTTCTTAGAGAAATTCAAACCTCGACTGGACACAGCCTTTGAGCAACTTGCTCTGGCCAGCCCAGCTCTGAACAGGGTCTTTGGGCTCTACCATCTCCAGAGATATCTCCCAGCCTCAGCAATTCTGTGATTCATGATTTTGTGGTTCAAATAGTTAATATCTGAGTTGTTAATGGTGGAAGTTTCCTGTCAGAGTTTTATTCACCAAAGGAACTGTGATGTTCTCTCATTTACTGAGCTTCAAATGTCTAACATATTGTAAGACATTTACAGAATGTTGTCATTTTATGCAGCCTTTTGTGGAGTTTAAAGATGTGTATGAGATTTATATGTAAAATATGGTTTCTACTTTTCCCACTGTAGTTCTCTGTCTTGGTGAGATGCAGATAAATTCAGCATTCAAGACAGATTTCCTTCTATGGAAGGAGCAAAACTGATTTCCTGCCCCACTCTTGGATGATATTGCAAGTATAATCTAGGACAACTTAAACAACAGTAAAAGGTAGTAAAATATGGATTTCTTGTTATCAACTTTTATTATTTTATTTTATTTTTACATACAGCTTTTGCAGTTGCTGTAATGTAGCTCAGATTTGGCCCTTACACCTTCCTAAACCAGCATCCACTGACATATAACCTCCTATGAAATGAGGACTGAGGCTAAGGACTACTAAGATGCTAGCACAGTGGATGTCTGAAGTGAATTGGTACTGGTCCCACAAGTCAGTTACTGAAGTAAATTGAGAAAGTCTGGTCATTCTAGTCAAATGGGCTTAGGTTCATATATTTTTCAACAGTTCAAGGAAGCACCCTGGCTGAATAGGCTTCTTACATTCTTTTTTTAATTATTATTACTAAACAAACATTTTCTTGAGTTGATGAATTCTGGCCTTCGTTTTGCTTTTCCAAAAATTTCTTTCTTTATTGCACCTATCATCAAGAATAAACAAAATGCAGATCAAATCTTTGATTAATTCTGATTCAGTGAAAACTTTTCAGCATAATTTGATCCATGGATGAAATTGGCTTAGCTTATAGGTCTGCATTCCCAAATATGTTTGGAAGAAAGAAGGAAAGAAATAGAAGAGCATGCACACAGACTAATGAAAGTCAGAAATGAACCCCTTAATAAGTGTAATAAGAAAATAACCCAATAATAAGTGTACATTTTGCTAAAGAGTTAGGTGTCTTATACAGAGTTCTGCAAAAGGATAACAAATTAACAAATGTGACTGACAGTTATCATACCAGCTCTTTAATCTTGTTTTTTTCTCATTCAATAATACTTTATACTTTCAGCACATTTCAAACACATTTTTGAGCTGAATGTGACACTGAAACTTCAAAGGAATGAATAAACAGAAGATTTGGGTGATGATTACCCTAAATGGACTGATATATTCAGTGAACACTTGTAAAAAGGGACCATGCAAGCTACAGTCAAACCAAACAGAAAGGATCTTCTTTATCTTCTGTAGTTGATGTTTTTAGAAAGCCTACACTGTAATTGACATTTTAGGTCAAATTTATTATTTATGTGTTTGTGTGTTGAATATCTGTTTTAATTATTCACACAATTGATGTGTTTGACCATGAACTCATCCTAGCCAGTGTATTATACTTTCCTTCAGGCAGCTGCAGTCTTATACCTCAGATCTTTCTATAGTGATCAAGAAAATAAGAAACTAATAAATTATGACTGAGATTGATGTCTTGGCAATTTTTTTTTTTTTATTTTGTATTTTTTTGACCTGGACAGGCTGGAGAGTTGGGCAGAATGGAACCGGATGAGGTTTAACAAGGGCAAGTGTAGAGTCTTGCACCTAGGGAGGAATAACTGCATGCACTGGTACAAGACAGGGCATGACCTTATCTTGGGAATGGCATGGATCTGCATCAGGGGAGGGTCAGGGTGCGAGGAAAAGGCTCTGCCCCAGAGGACAGTGGACATGGAGCACGCTGCCCAGGACACTGGGCATGGCCCTGAGCTGCCAGAGCTCGTGGAGTGTTGGGACCCCAATGTCAGACACTGGGATTGGGTTTGGGTGGTGCTGTATGGAGTTAGGGGTTGAGCTCAGTGATCCTTGTGTGTCTCTTACAAAATGAGAATATCCTATGATTCTCTGCAATCAGATTCATAACATTGTGACGATACCCTACATTTTTCACATCTTGCTTGGATTTCAAATTGTAAAATTCAGAACAAGCTCAGTTAGGGAATTCTGACTTGCGCTTATGGTAGAAAATAATTCTATCACTGAAATTCAGTTATAAGTAGAGTTCTAAAAAGCAACAGGAAATGAAGAAAATACTGAGAGTTTTCAAATAAAGGGCATCTTAATTTCTACAGTACTGAATGAGTATCCATCATTCTGTGATTACAGCACAGGTATTTAGGTAGAGTAGATCCATAATGATAATTCTAACTCTTCCTGCAGTGAGCTTGTAATCTCTTGCAATTTGTAGTTTGGTGACTTCTGAGACCTTTTTGCCTCTGAAACATGGTCAAGTACATCTCAGAAAAATTAGGAGGATCAAGTGGTGTTTTCAGAGGCTATCAAAGGACAAAGGTAATTTTCTCCTCGTGCTCCAAATTTTGTAAGAGAAAATCCCATGACAGCAGGTTCATTTTCTACTATATATATATTTTTAAATCTGAGTTTTTTTCTTTATTTTCTTTTTTCTTTTTAACAATTCATCCCATAAAAATAAGAAAGATTGGCTTCCAAGCTCTGCTACAGCTTTAGTACATTTCATGCGGAGAAAGACTTGTTCGCATATTGTCTATAGAGGTAACAGTTTTTCTCACTAATTCATTCCTTATTTAACATGCTTATGAACGTAACTAGATCAGTTGGCCAAATATAATAGCAAGTACTCTATTTCTTCCTGACAGTAACTTACGGGTTTCTTAAACGATTTTCAGTTTAAGATAATGGCAAAAAATTAGAGTAGATGAAATCTTGCAGGAGGCAAAGGGATGAGGCCGGACTCTTCTCAGTGGTGATAGGATGAGGAGAAATGGTCACAAACAGAAAACACAGGAAATTTGGAACAACCGTGCATGGGAACTTTTTCACAGTGCAGTGATGGAGCACTGGCACAGGCTTCCCAGGGAAGTTGTGGAGTCTCTCGGGATTCATTCAAGATCCTCCTGGATGCCTACCTGTGCAACCTGGGCTAGGTAGCTGCTTCAGCAGGGGAGTTGGACTTGATGATCTCTAGAGGTCCCTTCCAACCCCTACAATTCTGTGATTCTGTGATTCATATTACTATTCTGATTATAGTATTCATCAGCAGCAAACAGACCAAACAGCATGCAACAGTAGGATGTGTCTTTCTTATCAGCTTTCCAGATAAATGTATTATTATCTGCTATATATGAAAATCCTGTAATATGCTCCTTTCTGTAATGTCTACTTTCAATTGGAATGTTATGAAAAAATTTAAAGCTCTCTTTTTTTGTTGTTTTATTTATATACTTATTAATGGAGATTTTATAAGCTAGACAAGTAGGTAGCAGGGAAAATGTGGAAGATAAAATACACACAGTTGCACAAAAATCTCTTGTAAAAACTGGTGTTTTAACACATACAAAAATCCGGTTCCAAAGACTTGATTGTCCTGACATAAACTTATTTTTTGAAGATAGTTCTTTTAATTGTTCTTATTGTCGTGTACATATGGAAAAATGAAAGATTACATTGCATACAATTCCTGCTATCTAAATATACTCAAATATAAATATACTGCTTCAAACTGAGCTATCTAAATAGCTCAGTTTGAAGCAGATTGGTCTTTTTCTATCTGAATATATTCCTTTTCCAGTCCTTGAATATTAGTTGTTATTGCAAACATGGATATATGTAAAAGTGCATCATATGTAAATTGTTAAATCAAGAAAATAGCAGGCCTGGTTGGATCTCTTTTGCTCTTATAAATCAGCAATCTACAATCTCTAGTCTAGAAGACATATAGGAGTTCAAGCAGCATATTACAGTGTATAAATACCATTTTACTACATTCTGACAGCTTTTGACAAATGTAACAGCAAGTAAAATCATTTATAATGGCTGCATCTGCCTTTTTAGAATCCATTATGAGAACTGCAAAGACAGTTTATTTATTTAAAAGTTAAGTCTATGTTCAGCAGATTTTGTCTACTGTGAACAGTGATATCACTTCTGTGCCACCTTTTTCCCACACCTAAGTGGACTGCAAGTAGTTTCTAATTTCCTAACCTGTATGTTTGGTATTGCAGTTTAGTCTCAAAGTACATCTGGAAAGCAACTGCTGGTAGCAAACCTGTGTGAATTAATTTGCAGCATCACCTCTGAAATGAGAATGTGCTGACTTGTTTTGCCTGGGTAATGATGTAACACTCTAATAGTATAACAGTGCTCAGGGCTACTTCAATGATGAAAACTTCAGTCTATGCCAGTATCTCAATATTTATGTTAAGCTTTTTATTTTAGTGAATATTTCTTCCCATAAAGCTGGAGTCCAGAATTTTCATGGTACTCAAACACATAACTCCTGTTCTCCTTGTGCTGAAAAATTGTAGAAAAAACTGTGGTTTATTAAAGGTAAATTAGCGAGGATTCGTTCTGAGAAGAGCGATAATTTGAGTTTTCAAATTTTGTCATTATGGACAGCATAGAGACAACTTTAGCAAGACCAAGGAATCAGGTTTTCAGAAAGCACTTTCCTTTTTCATGTTAAGGTTGAACTGAACTCTCTTATCAATAATCATTATTATCTAATGATGATCAACAGACTTGGAAATAACACAGCTTCTATCCAAGCTGCTAGCGTTAGCGTAGTTCTATGTATTTTCCTCCTCTTGCCATTTTGAAAACGTACCATTGGCTCCATGACACAAATCATATCATCTGACCTAATATCCTCAGTCAAGTTTCTATGAGAAATACTGCAGCAAAATTATCTACTAATTCAATCATGTTGACCTCCTTTTCTCCTGCTTTTTGTCAAGGACTCAAACACTCAAGAGTTTGCATGAGTTTGCCTGTCTTATGTGACACTTGCCAGCTTCAGGGACTATACCTGGATGAGATGAATCACTATTGTCTTTTCCCTGGAGACTATCTCCCTCTCAGTCTTAAGCTTTTTTTCTTTTTTTTGTTTCTTCTGAGTCTGAATTCTTGAGCACACTGCAGGCATCATTTTATGCTATCAGTGAAGAAAACTATCCTTCCCGGTAGGCAGAAACATAAACCCTTATTCATTATCTCCAAAGTCTGTATGTTTACCTTTAGAGTCTGCTCTCCCATATTTTTCACAGCCCTCACTGCAGAGGAGGAATAATGTCTCCTGTACCTTAGAGGAGGGAGCATTTTTCATTTTTTACTGTTTTATTTCACTCTCTCTATATATTTGGCTCTCCAGAAAGTATTAAAATCTTTCTAATTGCCTGGGCTTTGATCCTATAATCAAATTCACACATTACAGAACAGATAAGAAAAAAGCTTTGAGTTTAACACAGAGGAAAGAAATTTGGCTAGTAACTGGAACAAGGGACTAGAAGGCAAGAGGTTTGGGACTTATTCCTATCATTGCTATTTGCTCTTACATGATCATTGTCAAGTCATTTAACCTCTGTGTCTTAAGTTGCTCTGTATTAGAAAGAAAAAAAAAAACATTTCTCTATTCCAGGAGGATATTGCATGGAGTGAGGCCTAATTAAAGCCAGTAAAGTGTTTTGAGATTCTTGGATAAAAGGCGTGATAAAAAGTTCCAATTATTAATTGCTTCATGCTCCCTAGTAGATTTTTAAGTCACGTAGCTCATTGAATCACGGATCCTTATTACGTGAAGACTGCAAACACTATGGAATTCTGCAGTTGTTGGCCTTCTAATTTCAGAAACAGATGTCTTGTGAGGTTGTCTCATCCTTACTGATGAACTAAGCTAAAATCTTCACAGTTCTGAAATAACACAGGAAAACAGCATACCACTAATTAATTTTTTTTATCATCATTTTCTCCACATTATTCTCACTTCGTGTGCTAAGCCCACCACCATACATATGCTTTTTCCCAGATGTTAGGTGGATTAGAAATAATCTTTATTTTTCCTTTTCCTTTTCCTTTTTTCCTCTCGTTGAAGATAAAAAAATCTTCAGGAGATGTTGTGGGAAGAGCATATATTGTAAAAAGCCACAAGCTGTGGAATATGTGGAGAGAAATGCACTGCTTGAATCAGCACAGCCTTACATGAATTCTGAGCAGTAACAGTTTATTCTAAACATGTGCATGGTTGTTATCCAATGCAATTGCTATTTCTTTGTCTGCCTTTTCCTCATATAGGATTACAACTGTCAAGGCACTCAAAAGACAATGACACAAAAGTGGGTTATTCCACTTTAATTTATTTAAGAAATCTTCCCATTTCTTGCTATTTGGCAAAACATAACAATATCACCACCGCCAACAACAAATAAAATGACCTGACCTATTTTCTTTTTAAAAGACAGGAAAACTCCAGACTATCACCTGCATTAGAACTGTTAAATCATGACCTGAACCACTGATTGATCACCTGAGGTGAGTACTGAGTCAGCCACAGGAGCACAGGTGAAGGTGATATACCTGTGTGATGGGAAGGGGTGGAGCCTGGCTCCACCTCTCCCAGACCCCATTTAAGGGCTGACCACCACCAGGGAAGGTTCTCTTCTTAGAGATCCCTCTTGTGTAGAGTCAATGGCAGGCCTCCACCATCATGAAGGTGAGCCACTCTCTTTTTGCTAGTTGTATGTATACCCTCTACATAAGCCTACCAAAAGTTTACCATCTTCTGCATTTTTTTCCTTGAGTGCTATTCTTGAGGGTTATTTGTTCTACACCACCTTACCCATAACTTCCTAGATTTTATTGGAAGCTGTTTGATCAATCGGCGTTGTTTGGAGCAGAAGGAGATACTGCTTTGCTAGTAGACCCAAGCAAAAATCTAAACATACCTTAAAAAAATGAACCTTTTGGTGTTTTACCATACATTCTTAGTCTTTTACTGGCAACTGATGTTTTCTTGAATGCATAGCAAGCGTATATATTCAAGAACAGTTAGATTCACTATTACTTGGCAAAATTTTCCTTGAAATATAAAAAAAACCTTCAATTTACTCCAAATTGAAATAGGATCATTTGATGAGTTGGATTTATGTGATTAAACATGATGTTGGTAAAACACAGTAGAGACAAGAAATGTCACTTTGAAGAATGGGTGGAACCACACTGCTGCGGAGTTTTGAACCAGACACTGATGCTATCACCTTTTTATAACTACCTGAAGGTAATGTAGATTCACAGTTGCAAAGGGATGAGCAGCATTGCCTGATATCTGTTCTCATTCCCGCTATCTCCAACTAAACACAATTTTATCACCTTGCTCTTAGTCCAGTTATGTAGCACGTAGAGATCTTCACTATTTAGCAATTGCAGGATGTGGAATACCAGTCAGAATGAGGTGCCCAGCTTCATCTAAACAAATGCAAAAGTACTAAGAGGAAATTGAAAAGTCAAACTCCAAGCAAATTTCAGTGTATAAGACATATCTCTACAGTTAATTCTCACCAGGTAGCACAAAATTCCATGCAGCCATATAAAAAACAAGAACAACAACAAAAAACAAAAAACACCAAAACAAACAAAAGAAAACTACCAGCAGTGATGATGAATGTAACTTCTTGACGTAGAAGAGCATTTTAAAATATTTTCAGGGGAGACCATACTTTTTCCTCTGACAAAAAGAACTTCTATCTCTTGCCCTTTACCTGGAGTCTGCTGTAAAATAGGAACCAGTGTGGTGCTGTACTCAAGTATAGGTGAGACCTTCCCACCTCTTTTCCTGGGTTATATTTAACTCTTCATTAAAAATGCTACAGCTGCAATTGGAGTCACACTGTTCAATATTTAATATTGTTTAAAATCTGGGGAAATGGGAACATACTGAAAATATTTTAGATCAGTGTATACAGTTTTGAAAGGCTTTCAGGTGTGGCTGACCATTATTTCTGCAGACTAAATATATACTTTCAACTTCACTGCCCAAATATTTGCCACTTAAGAAAATGATTTGTGAAAGGACATTTTAATTTTTATTTTTCTACTACTTCTGCCATAGTTTCAGTCGTCAGACAGTGAAAGACCAGAACATGATACATAAGCAGTTGTACTGCAATCTTGTAACTGCTGTTACTTAATGTAATGGTTAACATTTTCAAGGTTATCAGTCCTGTTTCTGAGTTTTATTTCAAGCTGCTTTCAGTAATTACATAGTGGAGCACCTGTGCTGGATGAGAATCAAGGGTATTAAGACCAAAAATCTCATAGCCTGAAATAATACTTTCTTTTTTTCTTAAATTGATTTTTTTTTTAATTCTAGCAATCCAGCAGAATAACCAACACCCTAATTTGTAAGTATATAAAAGCATGAGAAGTAGAAAATTAAAAGGTGACTGCACAGCAGATGCTACAGTTGACATAATTCAAGATGGTAAAGTACAGATAAAGAGCACAAAAATGATAAAATGGAGTTCAGTTCTAAGGAGCCCTTTTCAAAGAAATTTCAGATTTTACGAGTAACACAGAAAAGTATTATTGTAATTACTTAAATTTCTGTACAGTTGTGATACTAGAGAAACATGTCATGTGTTAATGCACATACACAACAGCAAGGCAAATAAACAAATGGTTACCTGGTAAAGAGATTGTGATTCGTAGTATAAGGGAACAGTGTTACTATTTCTTATAATTGACTTATTGAGTTTATGATGATTTCATTTCCAGCTCCAATGCTCATTTCTTCTATATGAAAAACCATATTATGTCAAAATGTGTAGTATAATTTCTCTGTATGTTCAGTGTAGCTTTTCTGTGGGATGTTCAAAAACCATTAGAAGCCCAGTATGGCAGTAGTTTGCTACTAAAGCATCAGTCTACATCCAAAATCTGTAAATATGACAACTCTGGTAATTTATGGAATATAGGGGCTGTTGACTTGAGCTCGAGTCCCTAAGCAACTCCATATTAAAGTGAACAAGGCAACCAGATATTGCCTTCATATTTTCAGCAAACTGGGAATGTGGTTTGAGAAATCTTTGTGATTACAAATCAGATTCCTGTCAGGTATTCAGCTTTCACTGAAAACAAGTTGATATTATTTAGTCATAGTTCTCACAATACAGATTTTACCTGGTGCAAATTACATTATCAACTGTAATGTATGTTAAAGAAGCATGCTTACCAACAGCTTCTCTCATCCCCTCACTTGTATTCAACTATTTCCTTTAAGAACTGTAAATTGGCATTTGATAATTGATCCTCCGTACCCAAAAGCAGCCAGATTAAAAAAAAAACAGTGTTGGTAAAGACACCTGGAGATACATTAACCCACATCTTTATCCCAGTGAGGATGAGTTTGACCTGAAATAAGTTCCTTCAGACTTTTCTGAAAGCATCCCAGGAAACCATATCCACAGCATACCCAAACAATTATTCCATCACTGTTTCCCCAACTCTGTTCAATCTTTCTGCTGCTAGCTGAGTAGAATCAGCTTGTATTTAAAATCCAGCTTCTTTTTCTCTCTCTCCTACTAGCACAGTGCAGAGGAGAAGCTACCTACTTCTTTGTCCAACAGCTTATCATCTACATCTAGCTCATCAAGCTTCCTTCACCATATACCACTTTCAAGGTCTTTCACATTTCTTATGAGTCTCACTCAAGAAACTCTTGTAGCTCAACCTTGTTTCTCCTCTAATGTCTGTGTCCAGCTGGCTCATAGCTTTCTTAAATGTCTTAGAATGGACTCTTCATGAGATTGTATCAGTATTAATCAGAGGAGGACTATTTCACAATTTTCAGGCAGTGCTCTTATTTACACTGTAAATGCCTTTTGACCCTTTTCACAGCAACATATCATCACTCATATCATCTTGTGAAGTTTTATTGCACTGGACCAGAGAGGTTGGACACTGAGTTCCCTGAGTAAAATCAGTCATGATTCCCCAGGTGAGCTTAAGTTGTGCCCAGCATGTAAAAATCTGTGTCCTACAGTGATCAAAGCAGTCAGTGATCACACAGACTTCTGAGAGAAAGTCATACTTTGAAACAAAAGCATTTAAAAGATAATCTGGAAACCGCAGGACAAATTATGTGCACACCTATGGCATTAGGTAACTAATTATCTCACACAGTTGGATCCTAACTTTACTTTAGAAATTGTTCTTCCTTTTCTTCTGGTTCCCCATCTTCCCTCAGCATCAATGGAGTTCCATTGGTCTTCTCAATTGGATATTAAATTATGTGATTTCTCTTGATATGTAAAGTATGCTTCACTGTATAAGTCAAGTAACATGTGCCTGATAATTTTATTAATTTCCTGACCTCACCAACTCACAGTAAAACTAGATTGGAAGAGAGTGACCTTGACATACACTTCAACCTCTACTAGCTGGCTTCTTGGCCTAAAACACTGAGTTTGCTGAGGGTCTTGTCCACTTGAATTTCCTGTATTGCATATGGAAATAAACCCGTTTATACCAATTAAATATTTTCAACCCCTCCTTCCGGTACAGATTCATGCAATATGTAAAATCATAGATCAAATACATTTCCCAGGATTATTCACTCTTCCCTATTAAAAACAAACCAACTCAAACAACAAATAGCCCCCCACCAAAAAAAAAAAAAAGAAAAAAAGTTCAGTTTGTTTTTAATTAGTTATGCATCAAACTAATTTCAGTCGCTGTGGTTGCCATCAAGTAAAATGTCATTTGTTCCTCATCAGCCTTTATATACTGTGTATCTCTATATGCAATAATCTGGCAAGTCATATCTACTGAGTTCACCTTGGGTTTCTTCAGCTTAGATTAATGAAGTTTTCTCCCATTGTCAGCTACAGAATCCTCAACAACATTTGGAGGATAGATTTTACAGATGCCTGAATGAAGCAGGAGTCCACAATGAGGACACTCTTATAAGTTCATAAGTTCATAAGGTTGGAAAGGACCTATAAGATCATCTAGTCCAACCATCCTCCTATCACTATCTCTACCCAACTACTAAATTAAGTCCTTTAGCACCTCATCTAAACGCTTCTTGAACAGCGCTAGGGATGGTGCCTCAACCACCTCCCTAGGCAGGCCATTCCAGTGCCTGACCACTCTTTCAGAAAAGAAATGCTTGTATTTCCAGTAGTTAAAGTAACTTAAAAAAAAAAAAAAAAAGAATTTATACTTCATATTATTTCATTTTTGTTGATTTTTTTTGGAAGAAATAAGTCTTATCAGGCTTAATGGGTTTTAGTCATTCTTAACAACTATCTAATGAGCTCTCCAATTACATAAAGAAGAGCAATTCAGTTCATACATTACCGTATCCCCTCACAGTTCCTCCTCTTCAGAAATGACTCACTCAAGGTCATGCAATAAACCAGATGCAGTTTTAGGACTAGAGCACAGGTGTTTCTGGCTTTTGACCTTATAAGTACTCCTTTAAAAGATGTATGCTTTTCTTGAAACTCTCTAATTCAGTATCTTAATACTTTACAGGCAATAATCAGTTACGAATGAAAATAATGCACCACAAACATTTTTAGTAGCAACAGTGGACCTAAACCACGAGGCCTACAGTGTGTATAACTAGAACATTAGGAAGAAGAAGAAAAAAGAAGCAACAGCTTTCTTACTCTTTCTATGAAAAAGAGCTTTACATTTCCTCTTAAGGAGCATACGTGGGTAAAAAAAACCTGCAAAACATGACAATGCATAACAGCAAAAAATACAGTCTACAAACTTCTTTCTCAAGGGAGAATGGAAACGTGACTAAACAGGTATGAAATTATTTAGAAAAAGGAGAGACAATTTTAAACATCTCAAATATCCTATATATTTAGAAAAATAATCTAATTGAATGTGACCCTAACTTGCATTTTCATAGCTCAGCGTTAGATACTGCAAAAGACAACGAAGCATATGCAAACTTCTTACCAGTAGGATTTTTGCTAGGGTAGATATTTCATCCAATTCTTGTACGTTACTTTTATCCAATAGCATACATATACTATTACCAGGGTCCTACAAAATGATAAAGACAGAACAAACCATAATTCTTTGAAGAATATTGTAAACAAGAAGTGCAGTCATAGTAATGTATACTACATATTACCAATTTTTTATATCATATCTGAAGAGATTAGCTATTATTAAAAGGCACGTTAACTACAAAAATTGTTGGAAGAAATGCCATGTGAAAGTGACACGGAAAAGTTTGCTGTCAAATGGTTGAGTTTTGTCAAAAAAAGGTTGATGATCTACTCTATAACATGTTCATGATATAAAATGGATAAAAATGGCATTGTGTACATCTATCTGAATGCAGAGATTTTTCCCAGTGCTGTTTGATAGTCCAGTGGAAACCTCAGTAAATCGATTTGGGAAAAATAAAATAGAAAGTTGGGATTTGTTTTGCATTGCTTTGCCTCCTGAAATCTAAGTCAGTTCATCTGGAGCTATCCAAGAAAAAGAAGCATCTCTGAGAGTAAATCACATCACCTCTGAGGATGTCCCTCTCTTTATGTGTACTGTTCAGATGTTCAGTACAGGGCTGACAGGTACATAACTTAGAGAACATGAATTCCATACAGAAAGCATTCAGGAAATAAGAAGAAACCAATAAGAATTAAACTGTCAAATTTTATTTTAACTGTGTTTTGCTGTCCTCCATTCCCACAATCTGCTGTGTGGAAATGGTTCAGAAGGTTATCTGTATGTTAGTGAAATTCTGCTCTTAGCTGAGAGTTCAAGGTGTAATGCAAATGGCTGTCACTGAACAAATGTTTGGCTTTAGGAAAGTATTGCAAATCAGATTTGAAACACCTTTCTCAACAGCTGCTTGAGATGACATGAGAAGTAAATTGAGCAATCTTAAGACTTCTTTTCAGACTGAGGAAACCAAGTGCATGAAACCATGTTCAAGACCATTCTATTTAGACACACTTTTCACATCCGAAGCAGTAGTAGGACACATAAAGCTAAACATTTGCAAATAAACTGCAGTATATTCAGGGTACAGCATAAATATTTTATAAGTGCACAGAACCTGCTAAAAATGTGCTCACTTTCTTTCATTTTTACTAATGCAGCCTATGTACCGATAACGACCATAGCACATGTAACCAATTTATGAAAAAGGAGCAATCTTGCCAAATATGAGATGGTTGCTGAGATACAGCCTGGTCTGCCGACTGAAGAAAAAAAATTATTATATTTCAATCTGCTCTTATTGAGTTCAGGAACATCTTCAGCCTCAAAGCTCTTTAAGAATATTCTCCTGCTTAACGTGAACCAATTAGAAGTAGGAAAAGCAGATGGGCTAAATAAATTAGGGATAGCATTCTAGCCTTGTCTCAGATTATCACCATTGGCAATCCTAAGCAGCAGTACCAGCCAGTCAGTAGTTAGGGAGAGAAGTATATGTATTTTTTTTTCCTCCGTCCCTTTCCGGAACAAAATCAGAGAGAGCAGCTGTCAGACTATTCAGTTTGCAGAGATGTAGAAAGCATAAATCTGGACAGGGTTCATGAAGTCTGAATATTTTCAGACAATGTTTTGATTTCTTGGTACTGCATGGACTAAGAACACTTCAAACTTCCACTGAAAGACTTTAATTCCCTTCACTAAGTCTGTCCACTAAGGCTGTGTGGTGTTGCAGCCTCAAGTAGAAATATATTTTCTTCATATATATTTCTGAATTGACTCAACCATCTCCATGCCAAGGAAGACCTAGAGCTATCAGGTTTCTTAGATCTGATTAAGTAGAACATCCTTTATAGAAGTTAGGCAGAAGTTGGCACAGTGGCTTGAAGGAAATCAGGAAAAGCTGCATATCAAGAACACCTGTCACACGCCACCTTATTGCCACAGACAGGATAAATACAAACAATTCTTGTAGTTCTCCATCTCTCAAACCCCTGTGCAAGAGTGCTGGCAGGTAGACTAGTAACTGAGCTTTGAGAATTTGGACTACTTTCTAAGAGAACATCTGTGTTGCTAATGAAAATTAGCCTTAATTATAGTCATGGGTCCATTTTATTTATCTATTTATTTGTTCATTTTACTGGTGATGGCTCCAGCTGCTCCATGGTGTTTATATTAATGGACTGTAATTCTTGACTCTAGCATGGCTTCACAGACTGCACACTTAGGTTAGGGCACAGGCACAGGGTGGATAACTGAGCAGGGCAAAACTTCTTGTATGGCATAAACAAAAAACTAAAACATTAAAATCACACCCAACCTCAGCGAATGCACTGCAGGATATCTACAAACTCCCAGTATGGGGGAGTGTGTTTGAAACAACCTGGAACAAGCAGATCATACCAGTAAGAGAAGTCCAAATGCAGTACTAGACTATTGTACAAAGGAGTAGAGTAGTATTTAGACCTTGCCAATTACTGAATTCAAAATAATCTTTCAAAGTGCACATTTATCCAGTTTTCTGACCCAAGCAGACATGCCTGTATCACCTGTACACTAACCCTATTACACTTTAGATAAAATCTTAATCTCACATTTTCTTAGATGATGGAATAATATAGACTAAGTTATAAGCAAGAAGAAATTTAAGGAATTTCATCCAGATAAAGAAAGCAATATCTTCTCCTCTATATACAGGCTGGAAAGTGCAAAAACCTCACAAATGCATAAAGTAAGTATGCCTAACTTCAGCTGTAAGAAATGATGAAGTAAAGTATGCAGGTGGGAACATGGAAGACAGAAAAATGGAGGAGAGAAAAGAATTATGAGTTGGAGTGGACTCTGCAGTGGTGCAGTCTGAATTGTCAACTGTGTTCAAGCCAGAAAGAACTTCACAATGCACGAAGTAACAGTAACCTATTGTCATTCTGTTAAGAAAGAGTTTAAACAAATATCTAATGTATAGTTTCATTGTCTTATAATCCATGGGAAAGCAATAGAGCAACGTATTCTGGATGTCAACTCCAAGCAAAAGAAAGAGAAGATTATCAGGGGTATTCAACATAGGTTCATCAAGGGGATGTCATACTTGGCCTGTGATGTCATGAGTAGCTGGGTGGATGAGGGGAGAGCAGTGAATGTTGTGTACCCTTAATTTAGCAAAGCTTTTGACAATGACTTCCATAACATCCTCATAGATAAGCTTAGGAGGTGTGGGATAGATGAGTGGAAAGTGAAGTGGATTGAGAAATGGCTGACTGGCAGAGCTCAGAGGGCTGTGATCAGCAGCACAGAGTCTGGTTGGAGGCCTGTAGCTAGTGGTGTCACCCACGGATTGGTGGTAAGTCTAGTCTTGTTCATCATCTTCATCAGTGACCTGAATGAAGAGCTAGAGTGCACCCTAAGCAAGTTTGCTGATGGTATGACACTGGGAGGAATGGCTGACACATCAGAAGGCCGTGTTGCCATTCAGTGAGACCTGGAGAGGCTGAGAGTTGGATGGAGAGGAGCCTGATGAGGTTCAATTAGGACAAGTGCAGAGTTCCCAGGTATTTAAGTGGTCTGTGGGAAGACCTCTTCGAGAGCAGCCCTGCAGAGAAGGACTTGGGGGTCCTGGTGGATGAGAAGCTGGACCTAAGCCAGCAGTGCGTGCTTGCAGCCAAGAAGGCCTGCTATATCCTGTTCTGTATTAAAAAAAGAGGTGTCCTCTAGGGAGAGGGAGGTGATTGTTCCCCTCTACTCGGGTCTTGTGAGGCTCCATCTGGAGTAGCGTGTCCAGGTCCCCAGCACAAGAAAGACGCAAAGCTCTTGGAACGTTGGGTCCAGAGGAAGGCCTCTAAAATGAGCTAAAAGAGGGCTAGGGCACCTCTCCTATGAAGAAAGGTTGTACGAACTGAGATTGTTTAGCTTGGAGAAGAAAAGGCTCCAGGAGACCTCACTGTGGCCTTCCAGTACTTGAAGGGAGTGTATAAACAGGAGAGGGAATGACTATTTACACAGGCTGATAGTGATAACAAAAGTGGTGTCCTGGAGTGCATTAAAAGACATTGTCCAGGAGGTCAAGGGAGGTGACTGCCACTTTATTCTGTCCTGGTCAGGCCACCTCTGGTTCCAGCTCCTCTGTTAAAGCAAGACAGGTAAATACTGAAGAGAGTCCAGTAGAGGGCCACTAATATGACTGGAGGCCTGGAGCATCACTCTTATGAGGAAAGGCTTAGTTACCTGGCTCTGTTCAGCCTGGAAAAGAGAAGACTGAGAGGGGATCTTAACAATGCTAATACGTATCTAAAGGATAAGGAGCCAGGATCTTTTCATTGGTGCCTTACGACAGGACAAAGGGTAGTGGACAGAAACCCAGGTAGTTCTATCTGAACATGTGAAAAAAATTACTTGAGGGAGGCAAAGCAGCACAACATACTCTGTTGTGGTGTCTCCTTTTGCAGAGATATTCAAAACCCACTTGGGTGCTTTTCTGTGTAACCTACCTAGGGAAACTGCTTTAGCAGGAGATTTTGACTAGATGATATCCAGAGGTCCCTTACAATCCCTATAATTCTGTGATACTGTGATTCTTTGATTTTCATTCTACATTTTAAGCTAAAGACAAATTATAGGCCACAAAAATATGCAAATATTCTATCAACTGGTTTACTTCTTCCTATGGGCTATATTTTTAATTGCAGTTGGTTTTTTTTCTTCCCCAGATAACTAGAAATCACACATAACATATATTGCATCTAAATTACACAGCTGTATTTCAGATATAGAAAGCTGGGCATTTTGCTGTTCAGAACTAAGTATTTAACATATCATGATTGTTATGATACCATTTGATTTCAACCTGAATAGCATAACTAGATAGCTCAGTCTGTTCACAACTAGTGGCTATTGTGTTTTGACATGCCATCTTTAATGCCTTTTATTCATGAGAAATAATTTTTTTAGTGTTTCTTCTGTTACTGAAGGTTTCCTATTTCTCTAAATTGTACTTTTCTTGACAGTCTTTATTCAGCTTCTGCAAACATTATTTTTGTCTTTAAGACCTTGCATTGGTGGCTCTATTTAACAGTTGGGACAGTCTTAAAGTATCTGTATTTTTACTTGGGATAAAGATATGTTAAAAAATTTGTTTTCCATAGCTTTTGGAAAGACTTGAATCTGGGAACATGTACCACAGTTCTCAAAATAATGGACTCATGCATTTCACGTATTCTCAGATATTCATTTTGGTTACAAATTTCTTTTTATAGCTTGAGCTTTTTCAGGCTTAACTCAAATCTGGGAGTTACAAAATTGTGTAAATATCATATCACTGCATATAACACTATTTGAATTAGAGTCCTGCTGTGTTAGGCAATGCACACAAATTACATCCAGATTGTCCTTTATCCCTAATTGCTCTCAGTTTTTATTTATAGGTTTAAAATAAGAGACAATCGGCTGTACCAAGTGCTAGTCTTCCTTAATAATTACTTACAGATACATCCCACTGTGAACAAAACCAGCTGCCATCTTCTATTATCTATGACAATCATTCATAAAAGCATAAAAACCTACCCTCCTAAAATAGTACCTTTGACCTTAAGATTAAGTGGAGATTAAGTACCAAGAGTTTAAAGGAGAAATAATGTAGCAGACTGGAGTCCAAGAATGGATTAATCTGAGTTCTGAGTCATAACTAAACAAGAAAATCACAACTTCTGGTGTAGCTTTCAGTGGCCACGAAATAAAAGCATAAAACCTTTTGATTTGCATTATGACAATATATTGACCATTGAACTTGCAGAATGTAAAAAAGGCATTATCCTGAAGATGTCTTGTTCTTCCTTGTAAGAAATGAAGGCAGAGCGGGTGTGTAAAGAAGAATGGAAATCTCCACAGTACAGTAGAGATCCTATCTCCCAACATCAAGCGAATGTTCTGGATGTTTCTGCAGTGCCTCTGAAATGGCAGTTCTTTCCTATGTTCAGACATCCGAATCATACCCTAAATGCCTATTTTAGACGGAGCTAAATAGTTGTTCAGAATCATATCTATATTGATTCCTGAAATAAGGAGAAATAAATAAATAACAATAAAAGAAAGAACTCTTTCTAGAAGAAACTTAGTAGCTGGAAGATGCTGCTATATTTCAAAGAAAAATAACTGTCTCAGCATACAGAGAATCATACAATTATAGAAACATTCCAGTCCAACCATCCACCTACCACCAATAAGTGCCTATTAAATCATGTTCCTAAGTACTACACTTACCCTTTCCTCAAACACCTACTGGGATGGTGACTCCCTCACTTCTCTGGGAAAACTGTTCCAATGCATTACCACTCCTTCGGAGAAGAAATTTTCCCCAATACCCAGTGTGAATCTTCCCTGGTGCAACTTGAGGCCATTCCTTCTTGTCCTATCACTGTTACTGGGATGCCAGGTGGTGTAGCCCTTCTCTGGTCACAGTCCAGGGCTTCTTTCTTTTTTTCTTTCTCACAGTGAGTGACTAGAACTGAACACAATACTCAAAACCTGAGCACACTGTTGATTCATGTTCAGTTTAGCATCAACCAACAACCCCAAATGCTTTTTCTCTTCACAGCACCCGAGCCACTCTGCCCAAACCCTGTAGTTGTTGCAAGAAACTCCTGGTTGTATCAGTTTGGCAGCTTAGTGAAGGGTAAACTTGGAGGAGCACGTTGGATTTTCCTTCTGTTCTGTCTTTGACACCTACACTGCAAATTATTGTCAATTTATAAGATGTATCAGTCAGTTTATAAGATATATGAGAATGCCATAGTTCTTATGTAGATCAAACTGATCTGCTATTGATCAATATAAAGCTGATCAATATATAACATTTTAAAATGTTCACAGTGCATAATTAAAGAAAGGCAATTATAAATCAGAAAGATAAGCAGGAATGAGGAAGGCAAACTGTGAGGTCCCTCAATAAGCTAAAAACATTCCTTTTCTGAAAAGAGATAATCTAATGTAACTTTGAGCAGCAGTGTCAATGCAGCTGATACTTGATAAATCAGACCTGCTTGCAGAAGATGTCAATTCCCATTTTCCTTCCTGTAACCTTTAAATAAAAATAAGTGACATTCTGACTTGTACCAGAATCCCTAATGAAACTGAAAGGCTGTTGAAGTAATTACCTGGCAAATCAACATGTGTATATATATAGATCATTCTCCTGTACCTTCTCACTTAGGCACCTAATTTCTCCTATCCATTTTGTTATTAAATCACATGCGTGGAAGAAAAAAAAAAAAAAAGAGTTGGAGCATGAGCAGAAAGTGATAAAGTTTAGAGCTTTAAAGCAGATGGAATGAAATGAAAATTTGGCCTTGAATTTCATTCTTCTCCTGTCTACTATCCATTGTAATACAAGCTTTTCTAGGGACCCACTTTAACTACACTTCGCTTTCTCTGCAGATTTTTTAGCTGAAAATGAAATGATCAGAGCTGCTTGGATTTCAGGATGGTTATATGTTTACATCTATTTTGTCTGTGTATTACAAGTATGATATGAAAGTGCAGACCCTGTTTACATACATTAACAACAGTCGTTTACACATACTACTGTGATATATCACACAGAGGGATATTCACAAAAGCTGACTAAAGCCTTGGACAACTTATTTCCCCAGGCTTCCATTACACTTAGTTCATGGGAGGGATCCTTCAAAGAGTGATTCAGATTAGTAGAGTAACTTTTGTTAACCTTTCTGACTGTCCCCCAACGAGTATCATTTTATGACTAATTGACATACTCAGTTGATTCTCTTGCAAACAAACACCTACCTCAAATACACAGACTGCATGAAATTGGCCTCTTGCTGGCATTCTCAGTACTTTCTCACAGTAGCATCCAGTCCTTTCAAGTTATTATAATTATAATAAAAAATACTGCTTTAACAGCAGGGTTGCTGTATTGAGTGGCACCGAATACTTGAATCATCACTGCATCATTTTTTAGCTTTGCTCTATGGAAATATCAAACCTTGTTTGTCTAGATGGGCCACATTGAGAGATCTCTATATCTGATCAAAGGCCAGGTTAGAGACAAACTAACACCGTGTGGAAGCTAAGACAGCACA
Source organism: Cyrtonyx montezumae (assembly GCF_038088225.1). Taxonomy (NCBI): domain Eukaryota; kingdom Metazoa; phylum Chordata; class Aves; order Galliformes; family Odontophoridae; genus Cyrtonyx; species Cyrtonyx montezumae. The sequence goes on from NW_027071848.1 coordinate 2,350,865, forward strand.
AAGCCTATTAGCTAGTAGTGTAAGGAATCACGTATTCATTTCTAGGATTCATCTGTGCTTTGGACTGAAAGTCTTGAGCTCTTTGCCAGCAACTCGTGAATGCTGTATAGACCTTATGATCTATATTTACTGAGCTAACTCCAGAGTACAGTGATTAGAATGATGATACTTTTGCAGAAGGAAGGAAAAGTGAGCTTCTCATCTCGTGTGCTGCATATTCACAAAATGAAAATCAAAGTCCTACTCCTCTTCATTACATTTTGTTTTGGTTTGTTTGCTTTTTTTTTTTTTCCCTCTCCATTATTTTCTTGAGAATAACCTAAGGATCTGTTTTATATGCTTGTATCAACGAAGTCTAAGAAATGAGTACGTAAAGGTAGTAAGGATTTGAGCATATTGGAAAATGAGAAGGATACATTTGAACACCAGAAATTGAACTGAAACATTTTAGTAAATCTAGACAGCTTGACATTCATGTCTGAGCAGCTTTGTATTTTAGAGTATCCCAAGCACAGAAAAACAAGTGTCGTAAAAATGTGAGATTATTTCCAACTCAGCTTTCCTGAACAGGATGCAGAGCAAAAGTCTAGATCAATGGTATTTATATCCCCCAAATTATTTTATCATTGATCTCAAATGCTGGCAATGGAAAAGATGGAAAAGATTTTATAATGGTTTAAAGCCCTGAAGAAGTAGAGCTGCCTACAAAGCTCATGTCCAAAAGCTTTCAGCGTGAAGAAGGGTTATCACTACTGTTAACAAGGAAGGACAGCAGAGACCCTAGAGAGAGATTCATCACACCTTAGTTAGACATCTGCATCTCAGCTAGTTACCTTAGGCTCCCTTTCCACTCAACGAGAGTGAATAGCACAGTTACAGTATGAGACATCTGTCTCTTTTAGACATTTTCTTTAAGATGACATGTTTCTCACCCTGAACCTCTCCAGTTTCTTTGTTGATTATAACTAGAGTCTGTATAACTAGCCCAGATAGGAGGCATTTAAAATCACGTGTGGAAATCCTACCTCTGCTAAGTCCAGACTCCCCCAGAGTGGAATGGTGTGTACCTAAACATTTCAATATGGACTACATTCATCAGTATTGGGTGCCAAGCTGTGCAGAGTGATGTATCACTGAAATCAAACTTCATCACAACACTTAAGAGGAGTAAAGAGGCTGAGTTCAATGCAACAGAATTCTTAATATTATTTAGATAAATAAATGAAATTATATTTTCTTGTTGCTTTTACTAGTGGTTCTGATGAATAGTTACTTAAGGGACTTGACCTACAGTTTTTCTGGAGAGTTCACATAAAAGATTAGGAAAATACGCATGCTAAGAAGGAGATATAAGTCAAGACTCCTAATATACACTCCTTATCAACTAACTTCTGTGTAACTCACAGTGAGGACATTTTCCCTGTCCTTCTTTGCATGATCTTGGTGGCTCAAACCCTTTGAATACTTGAGTTCTTGAGATACATTTCCTTGATGCCTCCTATGCATATTATTATTCTCTAACTGTATTGCTTATGATTACATTCATTTTTAAGGAAGGCTATTTTCCATCAAAACCTGCATAAGATAAATAATATTGTATTTTCTAACACACTCTGAGGAAGTAAGAAGGTGCATGTGGAAGCATTTGGAAAGGCATATTTTGTTATTTACTAGATAGTAACCAAACAGATTCAAGGAAATCTCTCATTTGAAGATGGTTGGGAGAGGATTAGGCAGAAATGTCAAATATGTTTGTGCAGTCCATATTATTTTCCTGTGGCCTGCTTGCAGGCAAAGCTGGAGAAGGGACACTGTGCTAGGTGGGTCCAGGCTCAGTCTTTGTCCTTAATTCAAACTGAAAAGAAGATGTTTGTGTGAAATAATGGCCAAATGACACAGAAGGCTTCTATCAGCACTGATCCAACTAACTTCTGTAACTGGAAAGTATTACTCTTATTTGTTATTCTTTAACATTGAATCAGATGTTCTTCACATGTATCCCACAGCAATCAAATGAAAACACAGCTAGTTCTATACATTCTTAATATCCCAGTTCAGATCTGACCTTTTGTTAAAAGATTTGTCATTTGTAGAGGCAAATTAACATTTTCTTATTAAAAAGAGGATCAGTCCTTCAACATTTTGTACAGCATCTCTAAAATTCGAGTTAGATGCATCAGTTTCTGGATGTACAAAACAGACCTAACTATGATTGTTTCTGCATGCACGTGAGTATCTAAACTATCTATCTGTTCTGAGTGAAATCAGTAAATCAGGTGGGCTGAGTGTCTGTGTATCTATTTTGCTATACTAAAAAATATTGTGGTATATTCTTAGACAGAATGAGTAGGATGGATACTGGTGGATATTTTTATATCAAGAAAGATTACCATCTCTTTTAATCTTTCATCCACACAGACAGCATAAAAAAAAAAAAAAGAAAGAAAGAAAAAGAAAGTTTCTGGTTTTTAATTCCATTGCTTAATTCTTTAGTTTGAGACTAATTCATGTAGTATTTCCAACACTAATTTCATGACTATTTTCATAAAACCACACAGAGTTGCAGTAGTTGGAAGGGACCCCTAGAGATCATCTAGTCCAATCCCCCTTCAAGGCAGACTCCCTAGACCAGGTTGCACAGCTAGGTATCCAGGTGGGTTTTTAATATCTCAAGAGACTTGAAAGAACTAAGTGGATTTCTGGGCAAAATATGGAAGCACTAAGTTCGTCTCATTTTAGGTGAAATTTTTTATACATAACACTTAACAACTGTTACTGAACTACAGGAAAACATGGCAGGGGATACAGACTGAGATACAGCTTTCCAGAGCTAAATTCAGCAACGAATCAGATGACTGTAGAAACAGGTACCTGTCTATGTGTCCCCATGACATACACCCCGGGATACCAGAGGAACTGGCTGATATGGTGACCAAGTCACCCTCCACCATATATGGAAAGTCATGACTGTCAGGCAAAGTGCCCATTGGCTGGAAAAAGGGAAACATCACTCCAGTTTTTAAAAAGATTTGAAAGGAAGATCTGGGAAATCCCAAGATGGTGAGCCTCATCTCTGTTCCTGCAAAGATCATGGAGTAGATCTTTCTGGAAGAGATATTAAGTCACATATGAGATGAGGAAGTGATCCAAGACAGCCAGCATGGCTTCACTAAAGGCAGATTGTGCCTGACCAAACTTGTGGCCTTCTATGATGGAGTGACAGTTTAAGCAGACAAAGGAAGAGCAATTGATCTTGTTTAACTGGACTTCTGCAAAGTCTTTGATATGATTCCACACCACATTCTTATCCATAAATCAGATAGATATTAATTTGATGGGTGGGCTATTTAGTAGATAAGGATGGAGCTGTTGAAGTGAGTTCAGAGGAGACCAAAAGGATGATCAGAGTGCTGGACAATCTCTCTTAATAAAAAAGTTGAGGGACTGGGCTTCTTTAGCTTGGAGAAGACTCGATGAAGACGTCATTGTAGCTTCTCAATATTAAAAGGAGGCTTCTAAAAAAGATAGAGACTTCATAAGGGGAGATAGAGATAGGGTGTTCCCTATTATCACCTATCATCTTATGATCTTCCATGATGGAAGCATCGCTTATCACCTTTGTAGCCCTTGGCTGGACTCTTTCAAGGAGATACTGGTCTTCTTTGTACCAGGGAGCCCAGAAAAGAATGATATTTAAATTCTCTTTCAGCCCTAACCATTCTACGATTCTATGCTTTCCTCCATTCATTCTCATATATCTATCTTACTCTCTGGACTGCCATTACAAGAAAAAGTGCAATTCTTGTGTTTTAACTAAAGATCTTGAAATGTGTGTTAGAAAGCAAGCTCAGGTATGTAGAAATTTGTTGCACTTTTGACTAGTACACTTGTCTTAGGCTATGGATCTTACATGAAACTGTCAGTGCTGTCTCAGTATGATCAAAAATCTGGAGTTTCTGTGTAATGTGAAGGCACGTATTCAGTATTTGACTAAATGTCATGGATTTAATGCCAGAACATACCATTAAAATACCTTTCTGATGTCTGGGCAAGCACATGCCAAAGAACTTCACTCACTAATTCCTGCATCAAACTCATGGCTTCTGTTTAAATTAGCACAAACTCTTATATGAAAGATCCAGTTTTTACTTTCACACTTCAGGTGGTAAGGAAAACATCGTATCCCCAAGAGAGGTTTTCCACTGCATGATGAACTTCACTTAGTGAGTGTGGAAGAATCAGTTTCACTCAGTACTTGCTTTCAAGATGGGGTTTATCTGACACCAGCTTCTACACACCAAAACTCATAATCACTTTCAGAAAATTAGCAAGCTATCACCACCATCTGAAAGTCTCACTTAAGTCCTCACCTAACAGCATGTAAGCTGTGGTGAAATGATCTCTTAAATTTCTTTATAAAATGAATTGTTAATTTTACAGTATCTACTGAAAATGCATTAACTTCTAATTGAAGATGTTACGTAGCAAATATGCCAGTATGTTCTCTAGAGACTTCCATAAGCCCTTTATAGCACCATAAGCCCAATGTTCATGAAGTGGGATTTCCTTCTTGAAACATGGGATAACACAGAGTGAAAGCACACGTATACACTGAAGTACTTTCTCACACACGCTGTTGGTGTACCCAGAGTCTTTCTCTGTTCTCCATCAGTGGAGAGGTGGTTAGCAGGGACAGGGAGGTGACTGTCCCTCTCAACTCTGCTTTTGTGAGACCCTATTTGAAGTTCTGTGCCCGGGTCTGGAACCCACTCTACTAGAAAGACAGGGAGCAGTTGGAGAGGGTCCAGATGGGGGACCACAAAGATGATCAGAGGGCTGGAGCACCTTCCCTATGAAGACAGGCTAAGGGAGCAGGGCTTGTTCATCCTGGAGAAAAGAAGGCTGCAGTGTGACCTAATTGCAGCCTTTCAGTACCTGAAGGGAGCCTATAAACAGGAGGGGCATAAACTGTTTGACAGGGACAGGACAAGGGGAAATCGTTTTAAGTTGAGGGAGGGAAGATTTAGGTTGGGTGTCAGGGGGAAGTTCTTCACTATGAGAGTGGTGAGGTGCTGGAACAGGCTGCCCAGTGAGGCTGTGGATGCCCCATCCCTGGAGGTATTCCAGGCCACACTGGATGGGGCCCTGCACAACCTTGTCTAGTATTAAATGGGGATGTTGGTGGCCCGGGGTTGGAGATTCATGATCCTTGGGTCCCTTCTAACCTGTGCCATTCTGTGATTCTGTGACTTCATATTCCTTGGCAATAAATTTATTCTTTTTCTTCTTCCTGAACTCAAGGGGTCATTTTTCAAAATAGGCTCCCAAGCACACCTGTTTTTGTCTCTTGGGAATGGAAGAAGTTTTGCTAAGTCAAAGCAGTTTTGAAAACCCTCCTCATAAAATCTGTTCAGTGACTCATTACCAGTTAGTAGTATTCAATCTTCTGTTAATAAGAGGATTATCCCTTCTGGTTTTCTAGATAGGAAATATCTCCTTTAAATGCTATAGATTTGACGCAACCATATATGAAAAGAACCCAACTCCCTAACAGTGCAAATCGTTATCCCCTCTTGTTATATGAATCAAGTCAGATACATATAAACCTTTGCTGTTCATAACAGAAAAGAACCTAGGCAGAACCTCAGCATTACACAAGTAGCTAAGAGCTACAATTAACTTCAATAGACTCCCTGTGCTCTCAATCCATACATTGTTGTAAAAGTCGTTACACTGGAATGTCTCCTCCAGCAAGAACAAGCTTCGAAATTGAAAAGTAGATTCCACTAGTTTTGAGATCAATTCATGGCAACAACAGCATTCTCCAGTTTTAACCAGGGTTCTGCTATGACTACATCATTCTTGCATTGTCTGCCAGTAAAAGTGCTTTTTATTCTCACAATTTGGATCAACCTGGCATGGATCATAAGATTATTTTATATATATCTGTAGTGGCATTATTTACCACTTTCTATAAGAGAGAAGGAAATTAGTATATTTTTCTCTTTTGTGACAAAATAGTGCACTGAGAGGAGAATAGTCATGCTTTGACTGTTGCTAACAGTTGTTGAAGATTATAAACCTCTTCCATATGAATAGTTCTAGGCAGTGCAGGTACATTCTATTAATTGGGTACATTCTAGTTGAGTTTCAGAACATTAATTCTGAAAAACAAAGTAAACTGAAAATATCCATTATATGGAAGGTATTTTTGTTTTAGCTGTAATTGTACCAGTCCCTGCCTTGTTTCCAGAGCTGAGGTGACACAGCACACATTCCAAGTTGGTATGTTCACACCTGCTTTTAGGTCCACAGATAAAAAATAAATTCGCTTTCAATGTATCATGCTGTCTTGGCATTCTGGTATAAGTGTTCCTAGACCATAGGTGTGGATAGGTAACAGCTTCAATTTCACCTCTGAATTTCAAAATTTTAAGAGTTGCATTATGATGCCAGAATTTGAAAGCATTCTGCAGTCTATGTGAGGTGAAATGCATTTGTATAGGGGTATCATATCAAAATATTCAGTGCAATGACCTTGTCCCTCAAACATTGTTTTAGATTTTTTTTGTTTGGACATTACCTGAATAATACATCTATTCATGCATACATGAGAATGGCAGCACAAACAGTGACTTGTGTTTATTTGACTTGACAATTATTCTTGCTTTCTTTTTGTATTTTTTTTAACTATTTCTCTTGACACAGATCCAGCTACTTCTCTCAATTTCTAAGCTGCAAAGCTACCATCTGGCCTGTATCTTGGAAAAGCTGTTCTCATTGTAGAGTCTTCCTTGTTTGACACTCCATCTAAGTATTTGCTTACTCCCTCTACTCCCACTATCCTAGGCATGCTAATAAAACAACAACAACAAATATTTTTAAATGGAACCAAAGTGAAATTTTTATGGCAGGAAAATAATTCATGCCAAAAATGCTAAACAAGTTTTAAGTCACTTCAGATAATAAAGATCTGCTTACTTGGATGAAAAACATCACAAACTCTCACATGAGCTTACAACAGATACTATGGGGAGAAGAATGTTTCTTTAATGTAGCATACCGAAATATCACCTTGTATACATTTATTTTATTTTAGTAATAAAAGAACAGTGAATTAATCATAGCTTGGAGAGAAACAATGTGATATACTATATTGTGTATAAATTTCTACCAAATTAACACCTTCCAAATCTGGTTTGCATTGCTTGTACCCTTATCTTTGATTTCTTGAGAGCTAGCTGCACATCAGTACAATGCCAGGCAGAAGCAAATCAACTAATCACACTGATTTATTTGAGACAGTGTAAGAGACTGATATTTTATATCATTGCCTCAAAGTTTGCTGATGAACATGTCCAAACATGTCCAAGCTAGTCCTGGGCAAGGGTTGTGAAATCCTTTGTCTAAGGGACAAGCAGATGGGCATAGGGACTGGCTGTGATACTTTCACAAAAAAAGAAATAGTACTTATACAACAGCATCACATGGTGAAAACAAGTTTCATAGAACTGCACAAGAAGAAGTAACATCTAAGCAGTCTTTGTAGCTTGAGAAAATAAATGAGACCAGGATGCTTTTTACCCCTTAAACACTGTTGATAAAAATCAGTTAATTTAAGCATCCCTGTTATTTCCTGAACTGTTTTGTTTTTTTCTTTATTTTTTTTTTCTGAAGAATAATATGAACATTCATAAACAGACACAGATATTTATTTTTTTTTAATATTTCTGCTTGTGATCTCTGGATTAGAAAATATGTGATTCCAAAGATCAAAGTCCACTAAATCATACAGAACAAAGGCAAGAGTTAATCAGGTCTTAGTGAATCATTGGTTAATGTTTTTTCATTCAGAGCCTTCTATAGAACTGACTGATGTCAGATGTGTCAAAAGAATAAACCTCACAATGGGTCAAATGGTTGTGATCACCACTGCAAATTCGTGATTGTTAGGGTCCAATGCAGAAGTCAATACAGCTTAAAGCATTAATGACCTGGGTTGTTGGAAATCGTGCACCTCATCAAGGTTTTTGAAGAAACCAAATTCTACCGTAGCACTCAACTGGAGGTTGGGCAGCCCTTCTGAGGGAGCTCAAAAGGCTGGAAGTGAACCTACAAACTGAAGTGAACCTAATGATATTCAGAAAAAAATAACTCCAGACTTCTGCATCTGAATTGGAACAGCCTCATACAAGCACACAGGCTAGAGTCTGGTTGTGTATAGAGCAACTGTATAAGACCTCAAGAAACCTGACTTAAACTGGTGATGCTTTGAGGTGGAGACTGAACCAAAGAGTCTCCAGAGATATTACTGTATGATACCTGAATTAAGACTTAAAACCTAAAATATTTATGTCATTTTATTTTCTTAAAATTCTCTTTCTACAACATCTATTACAATTTCTCATTATTCTTGTTGGCAAAAACACACAGTTCAGTTCTTCTTGCCTCCGATCAGTCTTTAGATTTGGCTGGTTTAATCTGATTTTCCATTATGTATTAAATGTTTATTTGAAATTTATTTGATTTTACTGATCAGCGATATTTTTTCCGTAACAGAAGAAATTTTTTCATGATAGAAGGAATTCTGCTTTTTTTTTTTTTTAATTTTTCCATGTCACTCATCTCTGCCAATTTTCTATAATTCTTCAACATCCAGTATGAAACTGGTGATGTACTCTGTGTTTAAGAAGAAACAGCACTGGCATGTAGAACGGCATAATCTTTGTTATGCTGTTGTTCATACTTTCTAACAGTAGCTATGCCTGAGTACTGTCGTGCATACATAAAGTATATTAAGGCTGGGTTTATAAAAGAGGTGACTTACATTAACAACAACAAGAAAATAAGAAAAAAAATCAAAACATCATACATTGCAGTACAAATAAGAGCACTTTCCCATAGTTCCTGGTTGAAGAACAATATGCAAAACCATAGCACAGTGTTGTTTTTTTTAGCTGAGGGTTCACTATGCTTATGAAGAATAAATATGAATACAAAATCTAGTTTTCACTGCTTAGGCTTCAGCAATGATCTTGTTTTCAAGCTAAATGGAAAATGTTATTCTATGTCTATTCTCTCCCTGCCTCTAGTAATGCTATTTTCTCCTAGACTATGATCCTTATAATTCCATTAATGCCATCAGTAGTGTATTGTAGGAAGAGAGAATGACAGGACATAATTCTTAATACCTTTCACACTTCTTTGAATGTCCAAGAACTTTGAGTCCTGATTAGCACCAATAAATTACGTTCTCTTGGCCATGGCCTTGGTACCTACCACTGATTTTGTTTTCTTAAAACCTAGAACTTCTGAATTCCTGTGGAAGATCTGTGAGATCTTTGAATACCTCTGTGAACTCCACAACATATGAGGTTCATCAAAGTAACGAAATGCAGATGTTTTGAAATTAGAGCCACTGAAGATGCTGTGGCCATGTGAAATGGTGCAGTTTGTAGAGAGCCTAACCTGAGATCTGAAAGTGGGATTACTGTATTCAGACCACTGGTACATTAGGAAAAAGAATTCAGTTGAGAATAGAACGAAGATTAAGCTCCACTATACTGCTCTATTCTGAGACTTCTCATATGTTAAAAAATAAGATCAGTAATTGTAAATGGATCTATTAAGAAGGCTAAATGGAGGCTGCAACTTTGAATTTTAAATGTTTACATGTCTATGTATATACATATGTAAAATATAAATCGCTATCTCAAAATCATTTTTTTTCTACAGATTAGATGCAGCTATAGCCAGTTGTTTTGCATGAGAACACAATATTTTATAAGCTACAATTTAACAGAAAGAAACTATCACTATGATGTTATACTTCTTTGACAAACATATACTTTTGCAATATATTAAATGAGGTCAACTCAAACTTTACACTGCTTCTTCTGGAAAATGCCAAGAGGCAAGAAATTGTAACATAACATCTCTGTTGATTTTGTACCAAGGCTTGCATAGGAGAGAAGGGAATTAAGTAATCAGTGCAAACATTTATCATAGATATGTATGTAAAATTTCTATTCATTGAGAACTATCTCAGAAAGCCTTGATTCCCAAGGTGGAAATTTCCATTTACTTTTATAATTAGGTGATCAAGTGAAAAATTAACACATAGTATTTAGGTATCTACACACTTGAAATTATTTAAGGAAGAAAATACTGCCTTGTTTCTCTGAAGTTCTTATCAATTAAAATAATTCAGAGTTTCAAAAAATAAAAATTAAGCAAATAAAAAAAAGAGCTCTTCTTTCTCCTTCACCTCTCCTGTTCTGTAATCCCCATGCATGGAAATGATCAGCAGGGCATACATCAAGAAGTTTATTCCCTCTGACTGGGACACTGTGCAAGACAATATTCATGCTGATTGGTAATGAGAAATAAACAAAGTTATTTTAAATTGTCTTCAACAGCCAAGAAATGGAGTAACAAGACAGCTTTCAAGGAAATACAGAGAACTCTACTGTAGTCATGTTGAACTTGAAGTGGCCACTGTGGACACAACCACAGGACAACGTGGATAGCTGGATTAGAGTTTTATTTGGACAAGTGAGAGTAAGAGTTTGTCATTTTTCAGAACAGTGGGTAGCAACTTTTTATTTAATGATTGTTCCCAGACGTAAATACATGAGAAAAGAATCCGTGAAAAATAAAGTCTTGTAGAAAAATAGAGGGAAAAAAAAAAGAAAAAAAAATTGTTGGGGGAAAAAGAAAGAACAGCAATGTAGTGAAAACATTAGCTAAAGACAAATCAAATTAATAAGTACTTGAGTAAAGGTGGGAGAGTGTTAAAACTGAGCATCAAAAGAAAGAGAAGTGATGTCAGATCACAGTGAGGAAGCTGAATACTATGCAATTAAACATGGGTATGAAAAGGGGGGTGCAAAAGAAAAGGTTTTTGCCTCTAAATAGTAACACACACATTCATAGAGGAAACAGTTTTGAATGAGAAATTTCTTCATCTTCTCGCATTAGGAAATGACAAGTTTCATTAGAGAAATATTTGGTGACATAAGTTCATTTCCCTACTATTGGTAATTCAGCCCCACTCATGTCACATTCCATTTTTATCTTTGGTGAATTTTCCCATTTATGAAGAAAAGAGCAATAAATGAGAGGTTACCAACAGAAGGAAGTTGATAAGTTGGAACTGGAGAAAAAGAAGTTTACTAATATACAGGGAAAAAGCAAGAGAAAAAGGAAAAATTGTTTTATAAAAAGGAGAGTGCACAGCATGAGGAAAAGTCAAGACTGGAAACCTAACATGTTCAAGGACTGTTAATGAACAATTTTACACAGTTGTTTTCTGTTAAAAAAATGTTTGTGGCAGAGTTTTTTTTTTGTTGGTTTTTTTTTGGTTTTTTTTTGTATTGTTTTATGCCAAAGTTCTACATTTGCTGAACATATATCTGAAGTATTTATAAAGTTCATCATTTAATATTTTCACATTAATAAATAAATATGTAAATAAGTAAATAAATATAAATAAAAATAAATAAGTAAAATAAATGGAAGTGTAATTTTTGAGCTAGAAAGGGCCACTGAGGTTAGTGACCAGAGAATGAACGTGAACTAATATAACATATAAAGCTAGAAGTCAGAGCTAGACTTATTTCTATAATAGAGGCTCAGATACCTGGCAACCAGAATTCACACCAAAATAGTTTAATATTACAATGCAGGTTGTTGCATATGATGAAATTATGTTTTGTTTTATTTCTCTCCACAGGTTTTCTCTCACACCTTTCCAGATACAAGGGAGAAATAAAGGGGACCACAAAAGAGAGCTGATGCTAGCAAGTATCTCTGCTCACACCAAATATTGCAACTCTGAAACTAACTAAATTATGGAATTAGGAAATTATGGAATTAGTTAAATTAGGAGATTATGATGAATAACGTAGTATACTATTAAAGAGTGGTTAGGGTGGTATTAGGAAAATAAATAAACGGACTTGTTCACGGCACTCTAAATTAATCCTTATAAACTGGATACAGAATGATAAATTCATAATTATTACAAGATAGATCACTAAGAATGATTTTCTTCTATGTCTATTTGTTTGTGTTTTTTCATTGAAATATTATTTCTAACATAATATACCCGTTGAACACATTTTGTTTTTTATGTGGAACCTGCTGAACAGCACAAGACAAAAGAAGTGCCCTTTTTTTCCAGCCAGGAGTACTTGAGATAATTTGTCTTCTTTTCACCTAGTCCTGTTCAGCAGCAGCTAACTAATTCCTACAGCATCTACATAGGAAGTACTCTGTCTTGAGCAAAAAACTGGTCAAAGAACCATTTCAGCAGATATTTTTGCACTGTTTAGTCAAGTATAAATTCTGTGTTATATATTTTCCATTAGTTTTTCTTTGTTTGTTTGCTTAATAGAGGTAAAGTCATAATATTTAAATGAATATCCTAGAATATTCGAAAAAAAAATTTTAAAGTTATCTTTTAAACTTCAAATTCCCAAATCTTCATACACTTACTGGAATTCAGTAGCCATAAACAGATAAACAGCATCGCATTCTTGAAAACTGCAGCACTCAAACAGGATTTCAACAAAAGCTACACAGATTTCTGGGAGAAACAAATGAATTATGCATTTTAAATATCAACAAATATTTATATAACTAACAGTCTGCACCTTAAGTAGTCTCTAGGAATTTAAAGAAAGGGCATATTTTAATACTGTATGGTAAGCTCAATATTAATTAGAAGTTCTACCACGCTGTTAACTAATGCAGATATATTTAAGCATATTTTTAGCTAAGCTTATTATGTTCTAAGAAAGTTTAAAGAGGCGTAGCTGAAGGGTACAAAGAAGCAGCATCCGGTCTAAAATAATCTGCCTGTCAGTCTCAGTTCTGTGCCGTGAAAGATCATGGAGCAGATCCTTCTGGAAGTGATGCTAAAGTTCATGGAAGACAGGGAGGTGATATAGGAGAACCAGCATGGCTTCAGCAAAGGCAAATCCTGCTTGACCAACCTAATGGCCTTTTATGATGTTATTGATGTATCAGTGGACAAGGGAAGAGCCACTGATGTAATCTATTTGGACTTCAGTAAGGCTTTTGACACGGTACTCCACAACATCCTTACCTCTAAATTGGAAAGATATGGATTTGATGGGTGGACTGTTTGATGGATGAAGAACTAACTACGATTGAGTCCAGAAGGTGGTGAGTAATGGCTCAGTGTCTGGATGGAAAGTGGTGATGAGTGTTATCTCCCAGGGGCCTGTTCTGGGACTGATACTTTTTAATGTTCATCAGTCACATCAACAATGGAGTTGAGTGCACCATCAACAAGTTTCTGGGTGACACCAAGCTGTGGGGTGCTGTGAACTCACCAGAGGGATGGGATGCCATTCAGAGGAACCTAGACAGGTTTGAGCAGTGAGCCTCAGAGAACCTCATGAAGTTCAATAAATCCAAGTGCAAGTTCTTGCACCTGCGTCAAGGCCACCTCCACTACCAATACAAGCTGGGACAAGACTGAGCACAGCCCTGCTGAAAAAGGCATAGGGGTAGCTGGACATGAACCAGCAATGTGCCCTTGCAACCTAGAAAGCCAGCTATATCCTGGGCTGCTTCAAAAGAAGTGTGACCTCCACACACAGATGAGACCTCACCTCTGGAGTACTGCATTCAGATGTGGAGTCCTCAGTACAGAAGAGATGTGGACCTGTTGGAGGGCTTCCAGAGAAGGGCCACAAAAATGATTAAAGGGATGGGCTCTTCAGCCTAGAGAAGGCTTCAAGATGACCAGAGCCTTTCATTCATGTGGGGAGCTACTGGAAAGAAGAGACTGTTTAGCAGAGTCTATGGTGACTGGACAACGGGAAATGGTTTGAAACTTAAAGAGGGTAGAATTAGCTTGAATATAAGGAAAACATCTTTTATACTGAGGGCGGTGAGGCGTTGGAAAATGTTCCCCAGAGATGTGATTGATGCCACATCCCTGGAGACTTTCAAGGCCAGGCTGGACCAGACCCTGGGAAACCTGATCTAGTTGTGGATATCCCTGTTCATTGCAAGAAAGTTGCTCTAGATGGCCTTTAATGGTCTTTTCCAGCTCTAAAGATTCTATGATTCTATGACTTCTATTACCATCTCTACACTGTGCTGTGTCATTTAGACTCTGCCAGTGTGTATGTCTTTGAAGTGCTGAAATGAAGTCCTAAATTGATTTTCTATTATCATTTTCAAGAATAGTCTCTGTACAATCCTCTACTTTTAAGTTCTGTGGTGATAGAGTTCTTTTCTGGAGTGATACAGTACCAAAAGTAGCAATCTAAATCATGGAACCAGCTCCAGGAACCCTTTATGGTGATGATAGCCTCTGTGGTAAAGTGTTTCCATCGTAAATACCCTTGAATGTAGCTGTGGCTCACTCTGATTTCCAGGTTCAATATTAGCAAAATTATGTGGTGTTATTATTATGAAATGTTTCACAGGCATTTACCATTTCTGCATTATTTTTTGTGACTAAATAAACAAAGCCCAAAAATATAGTAGAAGTTATCCACCAAAATCTGTCTGGAAATCTATAGCATGAGCAAACAGAAAATATTATTCAGACATAAGAAGCTGAGTGGTGGATCATAGAAAGGAAGGATGGATGAATCACTGTGCCAAGCAAATTTCAACCAGGAATTAAATGAGACATCTCCAAAGCAAATCTTAGAATCCTGTTAGTTATAAGAATGACTGTCCATTCCAAACTATCAGTGCAGGGTCAGGATGAAACTTGGTAAGCCCTCTTTCCACGACTTTTCTGAAAGCTTGACCAAACAGAGCATCCTGAGACAGCATTAACACAAATAAATAACAGGAACATTTTACATTTTGTAGTGCATCTAATAGGTGTGTAGAGACATGCGAGTCTTTAAGTGAGAAAATAAATAAGTTGCTTATTGACTTTGCTCTCCAGAGTAGTCATCTTCAACATCTTTCATTTCTTAGCACTCCACTAGTTTTTCAGTTAGGGGTCTGGGTCCTCATGTAGTAAAGCTTATTTTTAATTTCTTTTCATGTATGCTTTAATAGGAATTCAGTGACCCCATGAGATCCCAAGAAAGTAGAATGAAGAGGGTTGAGCTTGTGTTGTCTGACCACAGATGACTCTAAGAGAGCAAATACCCTATGTAAGAAATTCAAGAAGGATACTACCACATTTAAAAATTTTTAATACCATTATATTGATCCTCTATACTACAAGGTAATTCCACAACATAGCTCTTAAGTGAAAGTAACTCACCCAAGGAACTCTAGCTTTCCTTCACTCGCACTCCTCCCAGGCTGATTTTCTCCTGAAGGCCACTGCTGCCCACTTTCAGTGTCGCATCCTAGCTCATCAGGCAGAGCTACAATCTGCATTCAACAAGAAACAAATACATATTCTTTAATGTTTATGTATTAATTCAGAGAAATAAATGTAACATTTTTTTAATTTTCTTTTTGGATTTTAGCGGAAAACTTAAACCCTGGGAAGACATAAACCCCTTAATTACAGTGGGTTAACCAATATTACAATATGTCAGGTAAATACAGATATAATAAATTATTTTGTATTTCTCAAAAATTGTTATTTGGTGGATATATTCTATGTCATGAGCAAGCCTACTGCTTACAGTGACATACATTTCTATCTATTCTAGGTATTTACACAAAAAGTACTATACTCCAGGAACTCCAAAACTACTATTATTACTATTAATAAACTAAGCTAGCAAAGGAAGAACAGAATCCTTACATCCTCTGAAAGAGATAGATCTCATTTACAATTCTGTGAATCCATACTTGTAAAGATCTAAAAGCTTTTTGACTCTTAAGTTTTTATGATATTTGAGCAACACACTGTATCTCAGTGGTCAAAGGAATTTTCAGAAAGTACTAAGCTGGTTTAATTTCAAGATGACCATCAATCCCATCAAGCAGAGCTTTTTGAAGAATGCCTACCAAGAATTTCTTTGTAGCTCTCATTTTCTAACAGTTTGGAAATATCATCTTTTTAGATCAAATGGTCGGCACTGGTTTTCTGCTTTCTAGACTGTGCCCCTAATTTATACATTCAGCATTGTTTGGATGTGTTTCTTTCATTTTCTAGAAGAGAATTTTAAGAAGACTCATAACTTCAGAGTATCAAAAGACATCATTTTCCCCTGAATGTTAATTAGCTTGATAACTTTGTTTATTTAAAGCTTATTACAGAACCCGGTAATAATACACAGCAATAATACACAGCATCATAATACATCTTTCAGGTTTCCTGAAAATGGATTACTTGGAATGTTGTTTAACAGAGCAGCATGGATGACAGAATGAGAGTCCTGTGGGATTTGTAGATTACTGAAGGAACAGGTTGTATCTGTGGCTCACTGAATTCTGTTAGAAGGGTGTTAGTTGTGCCAATAAACATAAGCAAAGTGCCTTTCACGTGCACCACAACAGCCACTTCTGCCTCAGCTAAGTTTCTTAAAATTTTCTTAGATTGTATTTTTCCACAGTTGACTTGCACCACACAATTAGTATTTCTCTCTGTTATGAACCAGGAAATTTGGAGCCGTTGGCAAAGCAGCCACGAGGATATCTGTATCCACTAAATAACCACTTTCAAAAGAAAATTCCCACAATCACCAATCAGTAATAAAATGGCATTTTCATCAGTAATAATGTGAAATTTTTGCATTCATGCAAAAACCACCTCAATTGGAAATTCACTTGGCTCTGTTATTCCTTGTTAAAATATTTTCAGAATCGTAAAACTCGATTCAAATTTGTGCTTTCCAGGATTTATGACTGGGGGAAAAAGGCAAAGGAATATAAGCATGTGTCCAAAAATTTAAGCCTTTATGAGAAGTTCCTCTTGAAATGAACTCTGAAATACCCTTTGTTTTGCATTATACTCCTTAGCACCCCGTCACAGTTTCAACCACAGCCTAGTCCTCCCATAATTAGGGATACTGAGTCAAAGTTATATTTCAGAAGAGCTTAACTTCACATCTTGGTTTTTAAGGGAAGCACTCTAACAAGTGGGATATGAATGAAATACCATTGGTTTTGGGAGAGAACACTATAAATTTAAAAGATCATTTTTCAGTTCCTTGTTACACATTAATTAACACAAAATTGGAACTCTTCCTGTGTAATATAGCTTCTGAATTTCTAGTTAGCTAGATGATATTGAGTTAAAACACTTACACAGCAGAGCTGCTTATAAATCATGTTGCAGAAGAAAAACGTATGCATTACTAAAGGAATGCTGAATAAGAGCTAAATTCTCAGTCACTATTATAATGGTGAGATTAATAAACCAAGCAGATCCAAGGTGAAGCAGGTACTACAATTCTTTTAGTTCAGCAGTTCAGTGTCGTTTTTTTAATAATTTATATACAAAGAAGTATGTTGATACTTTGAATCATATCAAATCATTAAGGTTGGAAAAGAACTCTAATATCATCTTGTCCAACCATCCAACCTATCACCAATATTGCACACCAAAACATGTTCCTTAGTGCCACATTTAGAAGTTTCTTAAATACCACCAGGGGTGGTGACTCCACATCCTCTCTGGGCAGCCTGTGCCAGTGCCTGACCACATTCTCTGAATATCTATCCAAATATCCAACCTGAACCTCTCCTGGAGTGTATATTTTATAATCTAGTGGTAAAACCTAATAGATGTTACTCAAAAGAATGTGTTCAAAATGTTATTTTAAAATTGTTCTCTAGTCATCCAGAGTAAAGAAAGCAATGCAGCTGTCCTTCATCCCTGAATATATACCCATGTTGCTGAACCTGTGATGAAATAAAATGAGAAAGCAAAGACCTGTTCTACTATTGACTATGGTCCATCTAAGCTCAGGAATGTTAGATCCGTTCCATGTTTATCTTCTATGACCATCTGAAACTGTGACGGGAGTAGGAATGACCCACATTTCAATTTTTTTTTTAATCAATTGTTTCTGCATTTGTCTTTTTTATATATTTCACAATCTCACTTTTGTCCCTTTGCTGATATTACCCATCAGTTATCACCCACTAGAGAGCTCTCTGTCAAATTTCCCAGCACACAAACACAATAGCTTTTCTGCATGGCTTCTCCCATGCCAGAACAAAAAGCAATTAATCTGTTAAAAATACAGACAATTGAAAAACAGGCTGGTTATTTTGAGTTCAGGATTTTTTATTCTTTTTTTTATTTTATTTTTTTCCTTTGGTAGTGCTACGCAAATCAGAGTAGTAGTCATGGTTTAATTCTTTTGGATTGCAGTACAATCAGGACTTGTTTAAATAGCTCTCATGTGGAACAATAATCCATAAACTAAGAAAAGGAGTCAAGCCTGCATTTCAAGGACACCCACCTCCACTACTTTGATAATGAAGCTAAGTATGTATATATTTATATATGTATATATATATATATTAAAATGTATATGTTCTTTTATCACTAGGAAAGGTAGTAACACATATTTAGCAATGCACAACTTTACAAAAGTTAGTTCAAATAGTATTTATGAATACTAGACAGGATCAAAAAGAATATTTTTTATTTAGGTTTAGTTTTGTTTTTTTTTTCTCACTCTTTCTGCAAGGAAGACACACAATCTGCGATGTAATAAAAAAGCTATAAAAAATCTATTTGAATGTTATTATAAATGCTGTGCTAATAGAGAATCCACTTTCCATGTCTGCATAGAAATAAACCAGCTGCCTCCACTAGAAATGGATGGAACTTATTGTTATTCTGTCCTGACTCAGAAGCTACTGACATTTCCCTTCTGGTAGAATTTTAAATATATATACGGGGAAAAAAAATAAAAAAAAAATAAAAAATGTTAAACTTTTCATTTTTCAGAAACACTTAGAGAAAGTAGACTTTCCTTTGCTTTTTTTTTTTTCAAAACCTGTTCTTCACAGACATATATGTATACATATATATATCTGACTGTTCAGTGCAGCTCTGTACACCTGATAATACAGAATATAACATTTGTCTTCTGCTCAAAAAGAGGAATCATCTCCATGTGGGTTTGAAGACAAATACCAATCAACCTGACAGGCAGAAACAAGCACATACTATGCTGTATGCTAATGTGTCCTAATTTCCTCTTCCTATAAAACGATGGATATTCAAACAAGTCACAGGAATCTATACTATTTTTCAATTAGAAAGGTAACTTTACAAAGGCACTGCAGTGAGTGGTGCAGTAAAATAGAGTTAAAAGATGAATATAAATTTCCTCAGAATGTATGTAGCTTGAGGTTTCACCTTGAGTGTTCTGTGTTGGGCCCCTCACTACCAGAAGGACGTTGACATCCTGGAATGTGTTCAGAGAATGGCATCAATGTTGTTCTATTTAATACAACGCTGTAAATTTACTAAATGCAAAAAGCAGTAAATAATGCACCTATTTTTCTCTTCAACTGAATATTAAGTTTCCATGCATTCAAATTCTAGCACTATCTCTGGGGATCACTGCACAAAATTAGCACAGAAATAAAAACTTAATCTATCTACAAACTATTCATACTCTGGAAAAACTCATAGAGGTTGAGAAACCAGATATTATGAAGTATTTAAGTACTCAGAATCATGGAGATTAACTGTGGTTCTATTCTTAATGAACACTATAGGGCTACTGTCAGTGATTCTGTAAGAATAGGACTTGAAATGAAAAATCATCCTATTGAATGGTCACCAGCCATAATCTGCATTAAGATGCCACATAAATCAATTTATTATAGTCCTCATAGAGTCTTATTATTCTTACTACACTGAAGTGTAAATACAGCTCAAATTTGAGCATAACATGGTTAGGATAATAAAGTAAATTTCATGCTAAATAAGCTTTTCTGTTTCTGTTTCTTTGTTTATTCTTGTGTGTTTTTTCAATTTTAAATTTGCATACTCTCAACTTCCAGGCACTGATTCCACCTGCAATATTCTTTTGCCTTCCACTATCTTACACCTCAATTACAATCTTTTAATCTTCCCTAAGATATATTATCTAAAGGAAAATGGCTTTGCTGCCTGCATAGATGTAAGTCAGTTTATCTCCCATCTCTAAGGGTAATTATTAGTTTCATTATATCTCCCTTTCAGCAGGTGGGCAAAACAAACTTTTTTTTTTAAGGAGAATAAACATCTTTTTGATCTCCACCTCCAGGAATATGTTCATTATCTAGGTAGATTATCTAGTTAAAATTAAGAAGAAATTCTTCATACTAAGTGAGGTAAATTCAGTGGATATAGCCACTTCCAAGCCAATAACCCCAGACGCCCTTTCCCATCAGTGACAAAACCAGACTCTGCTGAAGTGCAATTCTTCTCTCCTAAAATAGACATTTGAACTCGGTCAGCTGAATTTTGCCCTAAAAGCACCTCCATCAACTATAAATGGAAGCTAGGGAAAGAATCTGATACGGAGATATCTATAGAGGAGACACATGCAGTTATGAGAAATTAATTCCAACCAGCTTCTGAAGAGAAAGATTGGTTTAGAAAAAAAAAGTACTAAATATCCTGAAAGTATTTTTTTGTGTCAAAAATGAGGACACTTAATCAAGAGTCTTTATTCCTTGGTGAAATAAATGAAATTCCTGGTTTCTCATTAGAACTTTTTTTGGAGAGAATAGGGCAGCTCAGCAAAGGAATTCATTATGGCATAAAAGGTCAAGATGTTAATGCAACTAGATGTTCTCTAAATATTGTTTCAAGGTGGAAACATAGAATTATCAGAATTATTACTGATGTGAATCTCACTAATAGTTTTCTTTTTTCTTTTTTTTTCCTCTCTATATTAGAGATTTCTTTAACAATAGCAATAATTAGATTCAATTAATGGGGAATGAATATAAAAAAATACCTGGATAATAAGGTGTCCAAGAGCAATTTACTTTAATTTCTGTTTTGATGCAATAAACATTATTTTTGTAAGTGCAGACATTCTTCCTTAGATACAAACATCTCATATCAGAATCTTCCAAAACTTAAGTTTTTCTTTTTAATTATTGTTTCTTTTATTTTTTTAAATTCTTTGACTAATTTTGATTTTAGGAGTTTCCTTCATATTTAATTTATGTAACTAATATTTAAGGTTTTGGTTTCTTCTGACTCCAAAACAAAAACAAAACAAAACAAAAGCTTTTTTTTTTAACATGAAATATCTGTAAGATATCTAAATTAGGTATATTCAGATTTACTGCAAGATATATATATACATATATATATATGTATATATATATATATTTATATATAAAATCAGCAATTTTATATACTCATAGATGTTCAAATGTTAAGCAGAAAAAACATAAATTATCACTTGGAGTGGAATAGATATTTATAAATGAAAATTCCTTCCTTACAGAAAATAATGATGTTAATTTAAATATGAAACAAGCACACGAATAAAAAAATTATTTTGTTGTGAATCTCTAAAAAGGAATTGGATGACATATATAGAACTGAGCTAATAAATTTAAAATAATGATATGAATTGGCATGTAGTGCAGAAAATTGGATTTTGTCATTTTAATTAAATGCACTTTTTGATAATTGTGATAGATAAATATTGTTGATGTCCTACATTTGGACTTCCACAAGGCATTTGTCATGATATTATGAAGCTTTTAGTTTCATAACTGCATACGAGAAAAACTCTGAATACAATCATAGTTGATAAAAGAATAAAAACAAGATTAAATCCCACAACCTAAAAGACACATATTCTATTTAAAACTGCTTAAAATGTAAGCCTAAATATATATTGTTCATATTATGGAATTGTATCTGAGAACTTGTGCCTCCTTTGAGTCCATCAGAGAATTTTCTTCCTCTGAGCTATTCAGGTCTTTTTTTAAGAATGACTGGGCAGAGATAATATCACTGTGAATATCCACTGGTGGTGTGTGAGGAGGGAGAGTGGTTAATGAGAAATACTATAGAGACTTTGGTTTCAGTAAAGCAATATCTATTCCAATATGGCCAAAGGCCATGTATATAGAAATAGAGAATGTAAACTACACTAATGGTATGGGTTTGCTAACCTGGGATATAGTAACTCTGAAAAAGACTTAGGGCCATTGTGGATAATCAACTAATAATGAGATCCCAAGTGACACGGCAGTCAAAAGGAATAATGGATATAAAGATGGAATAGTGAGTAGGAGTTATGAAATTATAATAACTCTGCTTTTGACAATAATAAAACCATCCCTGGAATAATTTGCCCATTACTGTTATTAGTAATTTAAGAGAGAACCTAAAAACCTGGAAAGGATTGACGGTGGGGGGGGCGGGGGGGGGGGAGTGTGTGTAAAAGGAATGACTGAGGAGATGAACATGAGGCAGTCCATCTTTTCAGTTCACCTAGGAGAAGAACACAGTGATTTGCTGGTGTCTCTGAATATCAGTACAGAGCACAGAAAGTCATAGAATCGCTAAGGTTGGAAAGGTCCAACATCATCATCTAGTCTATCTATCAACCCAAGTCAACAGAAGTCCTTTCAATCCAGAATACTAAAGCAGAATACAACCAGTATTGGAAAGCAAAAATAAATGTATCAAGAACAAAGGCAAAATGAACGGAGAAGTAAATTAGTCAGTGGAATCACAAATACTGGTGAAGAGTTTTTTGTCGTGAAGTCCTATGATACAGCAGGAGTGGATATTTCCTTCATAAGGCACCATATGCTATGTTTCAGTTCTGACTGTTGAACTTAAGGCAGAGATTAGTGCATATTGTTCCTATGGTTTGAACTTTTCATAAAGAAAAAGGTTCCCTGAAGTCCAGCAAAATCTATGAACAGTGTTTAGTAATAGTTACATGTTGCAGAGAAAATTCGTTGGCACTTCCAACTTTCCTATTGGAAGTGTGCCTCTTGTAGTGAACAAAAACATCCTTTGAACTTTTACAAAGAAATGCTTTTATTACTGAGATGCTTTTATTCCAGCATCTCAGTTTCTTACAACTTGTATATGCATAACTTAGAGAAGTCATGAGTACATGGTGGTCAGGCTCTCAGCATCAGGGTGCTTACAGGGTGCACAGTTTGAATAGCCTGGGTCCTGGTGTCCTATATGCACATGTGAGGGGATAGCTGCCTGAGCTCAAGAACAAGAACGTCGATGTGAAAACTGTGGTGTGGCACAGCCAGTTAGTAGCTCTGGTCACAAACCTCAGCAGTCTAGGAACACACTGAAACTAATGACTCCTTACTAAACAGAGACCCTTGGTACTCTTGCCTTAAACTAGGACTGACTCAAATGTCCACTCCTACTTGTAAGGGATATAGGATATGGCCCCTTGATGAAAGTTTGCAATGAAGAAAATAACAGCAGATACAGCTTTGAAGGCTACCATAAGCCATTGCCATTTAGAATGTTATTTAGAGAGACTAGTCTGAACTCAAAAGATATCACTACAATTTCCTTGTGATTCTAGTGCTTCATTTCCAGTGCTTTCCCCCAGGAGACTATGTCTGAATTGTATTCCAGTGGCAATTCAATAACTAGAACACAAGCTGAGTCTTATTTTTGAAAATTAACATTTAACTTTAATTGTTCCTTCCCACACTACTTTGGAAATTATTCCTCTGTGCAAACTGAATGTGAATGGAAAAGGTCATATACAATTGTAGATTCTGAAAAAAAAAAGAAGAAAAGAAAAAAGAAATAAGAACTCTAGCTTTAGTTTACCACCTTGTCTTCATCTTAAAAATAGCAATAAAAACAAAACAAACATTGTCTTCTTGCCTGCTTTACATTAGAGCTACACAAGGAAAGTTATACTGTTGTCTGTTGCTTTGCTGAAACGAAAAATAACCAATTTACTCCTGTGTGGTTCAGAGGAAAATAGCCTTGAGAAAATGTTATTGATGTAGTATATTTATGTAGGGTTGCAAGACAAATTATGCCATCAGCAAATAAGGTCAGAGTATCAGAGTGAATTACTGGCAAAAATAGGTTGCTTGCAAAGGACAAAGGTTGTTTTAACTGCATATAAACCTTGAAGCCAGATGAGAAAAAATAATAATAGACTCAGTGTGGAATGTAATATTTTAAGGCTTCCCAAAACTCTAAATGATTTTTTTATGTGAATATTACCTTTTAAGGAAGGATGAATAATGTTGCATGAGTGGATATCTGCCTACGATTTTTTGGAATCTGTTTAAGTGTCTTCTGTGAAGTACAGTGCAACATCTTCAGTCACCGGACTTTGGACCTTAAAAAAGGAAAAGTTTGCACGTATAGACCAGTTTCTTATTCTTTCTCACACTGCCCTGAAGAACTGAATGCAGTTTTCAACAGCAAGGGAGAAGAAACCCAATAGTTAATGCTGGACAACCTGTATAAACACAGGTATATACACTGTACATAAGAGCACAGTATTTAGCTTCTAACAGCAGAATTCAGTTTCTGGATTCATGCCTTATGTAACTCCTCATCTGTCTGAAACATGTTTAACACAGCTTTCGGTTTTATCCAGGGCTGACAATGCCTGCCAGAAAATACTTATTTATTCTTACTACTCTTGAGGTTTTTCAGTTGTTCATAAAAATGAACTTCAAAAAAAATGAACTTCGATCTATTCCTATGCTAGTTCTGGGCTTGCCATAATTACAGCATCAGTTCTTAAGAAAACAAACAAACAAACAAATAAAAAATCATGGTCATATGAATTTGATAGATGATCTTTAAATAAAGCTATATTCATTATTTTCTTTTTTTTTTTTTTAAAGGTAACCACATGGTTGCATATATCCTAGGCATTTGTTGCCCTTGTACTCACGTTTTTCAATTATTGGCAATGATGAAATTTTTTGGAGAAGGGTTCAGAGTGGACATCTTTCTATTTTTGGAGTTGTCCTAACTGCTGAGGCAGCACAACAAGTTGCCATTCACCCACTCATGTTCCATTCTGCTGACCCTGCAACTTGTTGTAGCCAAGTACCTGAATTTTGGTAGGATAAAGGGAGAAAGTCCTCTTCTGAACTGACATAAACAAAGCCAGGGCTCTGTTTACAGCACTAATAATGCCTCAAGTCCATCTGCCCACAGCAACCACCACAAGAGGATTTTTCCTGGGGACTGCTAATTGGAGTGGCCCAGAATAGAGACCGGAATATGCCATTACTACACATGCAATTAATGTAAGTCCTTCATCAAGCTCAGACTTCAGCTCAAGCACTTAGGGTGTACCTGGACGGTTGTTCATCTGTATGAATACTGAATGGTGAGACCCTGCCCTACCAGCCGTGAGCCTAGCACCTCCTATGGATGTCAATAGCCTCAGTGAGCAGTTTGGAAACATAAGCAATTAACAACTATTCTTTTGAAACAAAGATTTTCTCTTTTGAAACCTTCAAATATCACTGCAGAGCTAAACTATTCTGACAGTAAATTTCTGCAATATGGTCACTGATGTTAAACTGACAGTTACAGCTGCTTTCTCATATTTTATACTGCTCATTTTTAGCTTTCCAAAAGTTTAGTGTCTAATTTCACCTCTTACTTCCTGAGGATGTACAAAACTTTACCATTCTGCTTCTGCTTTCCCAAATGTTACTTGGTGAATAATATAAATGAACATTTGTGTCACTTGTGTCGTAAGAGAAAAAAAACACAGAACAGTTCTCTGTGAGGAGGAAGGAGGTTTTTAAGCAGCAAGATTGGGAAGGAATTGTTTTCCTTTCACAGGAGGCAGAGATACACTTCATAATTGTCACAAAGGAAATAGACCCAGAAACCTCTGATGTGGATCAGGAGTTAAAACAGTAGCTTGCAAGACAAGATTCCTCGATTACAAACACGGTCTATCTGTAGGTCCTATGTTAGCAGCAAATAAACTCTTTTTTGGGCCCAATTCCAGCGACTGTTAAAGATAATTTATGGCTATGTAATTAAATTATTTGGATTCAACCACTTTCATGTTAGGACAGTGAAAGTTAAATCAGGATATAATTGCTGCCTCAGTTAACCAAGTAGATTCAATCCACTGATTAGCATTATGGGAGAAGTTACAGCTGGAGTTCATAATTTATTTTGCTTAAAAAAATACAGTTTTTTTAATAAACAAACAAAAAAAAAAATAGGAGTTTTGACACTGCTGTTAGTTGACAAAGTTTGACTTAAAGAGAAATGTGTTGGACTCCTGTACTGATAGAATGCATCATTTTGAATCCAGTTGTGTTCACAATGCATCAATTTGAGACATTGTGTCTTCAAGCTACATGCCATTTTATCACCTCCAGGCAACATAATTCGAGTCTACTTTCTTGATTGTGGACCACATAGGTGCCTGTGGTGCTGAGCTAAAAGATCTGAGGTCACACAGCACTGTCCTCCATCGCACTGCATACAGAGGGAAACTGGAGGACGTTGAGGATCTGCTCTGTTACTGTTGCACAGAAGACAGCATCTAGAGGCAACCCAAATTAAAATGAAAACATGGCTGAAATGACACATTTTGGATCAGTTAATCAAAAATTGTACATTTTAATTCAATAATGTCAAGCTATTCCCTTTCAGCATGAATTCAATCTTGTAAATTTTAAAATGCAATCTGTCTTTGGGATGCAGAACAAGCAAAGTCCATTTTCAAGAGATTTGTTTCTTAAATTGTCTGCCTCAAAAGATCCTGAATGTCTTCCTCACTCCATAAGGATCTAGATGACCTTTGAGGTCCCTTCCAACCTAAGCCATTCCATTTTTTTTCTATACATCCCCACATATATGCCCTAACATCTTCCATCTGTGACTATTAATTTAATATCTATGCACTAAATTGTGTTTGTTCCCACTTTTCCTTGAAGGAGGACTGTTGCTTGGCAGGGAGAACTTGTATGTGATTAACCATGGGATCCCAGAAACAAACGAGTGCTGAGTTCATACTGCAGTTCATTTTCTCACTGGCGCATTGACTTAAATTCTTTTCTACAAACCTAAATTAAATATATAGAAATTTAATATCTCCAAAATCTTTTGCTGCAGTAACCAAAGAATTCAAGTGCATTCAAAACAGAAAAGTGGTTAAAAACATAGAGTGCTTCTCTGACTTTAGAAGGCTTTTATTACCAAAACAGACAGAGAGATGTGACAGAAAATCACTCACTGACAAACCATTATTTATTTATTTTTTAAAACTGAAGTGTTTGGATGCTCAGTTTGTTTTTATGAATTAAAACAACGGTGGGTAAAAGGAACAGTAGAAGGGTCAAGCTTTTATTTTTACTACAGCTTCCACTAATTACCACTCAGATTGGTTATCACTTCTAACTGTCTTGATGGTAACGGGACCAATTTTTAGCACACTACCAGTCTCCTCAGGCTGCATGTTTCCTGGAAAAGAGTTAAATATTTCACAATGGAGGAACTTGGCCTTTTCTGGAAAAATAATTAATAAAAAAATGCCCAGGTAGCAGGTGGACTATGCATCTTGATGTGAAAGCTGCTGTCTCATTTGCTTTATTAGCTGCAAGAACTTGTCACTGCAGAATATGAAAGTACTATTTAATATATTTACTTTCCAGGTAAGTAGGTACGTGCTTCACAAATTTTACACATGGCAAAGTAAAAGTTGACAGACTGTCAGCAAGATATTTAAACTTTTGAATGACTAATTTTCAAAATGCCAGGCTCAGGTGCCTGTTAAAATTAGCCTTGTTTTAGTTTCATTAGTACTATCATTAGCATTATTATGATGATAATGACCAGACACCTGCTTAAGCAGCAGGCCAAATTGTATTTGTCAGTCTTAAAATAAACACATAAAAGAAAAAGATTTTATGCCTATACTGCTCATCACCTCAGAATGAAACAAGAGTCCAAACTGAGATGTGGACAGGGTGACAAGCTACAAAAGAACAGGACCAGAACCCTGTAATGTTTCCAAATGAGAATCCTTAGCTGGAAACACAGAAAGGAAAGATGAGGGACATGGTTTAATGGGCAAGGTGGGTGGGAATTGGTTAATGGTTAGACTAGATGGTCTTAGCGGTCTTTTCCAAACTTAATGATTTTATGAATGATTTTATGAGATATTTGCATACTCAATCTGCGAGTTGTTATATTAAATGTGTGCATACCTTTATAGATGGGTGTATATATACATGAAGTGTTTCATGGCACTTTACAAGGAATTCTGATAAAATATCAGATGGAAAGCACGAGGGTGCTCTTTTGAAAGTGTGCTATGTAACTGTTTCAGGTGAACATTTATAGCTGGTAAATAAGGGATAGTGAGTTTGTGGTAAACCATGAAGCACCTTGAGTCTGAAGTTTTATTTTAATGCTATGAAAGAGCAAATGAAGGAGTGCTGATAAGAGAATTGTGACTGTACAAAAAAAAAAAATTACTTCAAGAGAAGACTAAGAGAAGCAATATCTTTCATGAAAGCCAAAGAATGACTACCTCAGAAATCCAAAAATGAATTTGTAATTTAAGTATTTGAGCTCTGAGAGATACAAGAGCAGCCTACAGGTTTTTGAAATAGAAGGGGGGTGAAAAATGTGGTTACTCAGGGTGGATAGGGAATATCAGTTCCTGGAGATTTATCAGACTGACCTAATCTGGTTTGATGATAGTCCCAGTTTGAGTAGAAAGTTAAACCAATGACCTTCAACAGCATTTCTATGGCTGATAACTATGGTTTTTCCAAGTCAGTGCCACTCCAAAGTGATTTCACAGCTCTTCACAAGTTTTCTCAGATCACTTCCAAGTAAATATCTTTTCTTGGTGGCAACATTCATTATTACTGAACTTTTCAAATGCTCCTCTTTTGCTCTCTTTCTTCTGCTATCTCTGTCTCATTTTTAACTTATCAAGAACCTCACACTTTTACGTCTTATTTCTCAGATAAACTCTAGTTTCTGCACCACCATAGCAGTGTGTAAAGCCTGGAAGTTCTTCAGATTTCATCAATTGAGATTTCTCCTGGCACTATAACATCCCTGGCTGGCACAGTGTCAATGAACATTTTTAATTATGGGACAACTGCAAAACACCAGTGCAGGGAACTTACATCTGCACTGATTTAAAGTGGAAGTTTGGGATACTGAGTAATGATTAAGAAAGAAATGAATGAGTTGATTCCTTAAATCTGAGCATTTTAATGCATGATTAGACCTCCCTGTTGGAGATACTAAAGAAACACACCTTTTGTGACCTATTTACAAGGGAAAATGAAAAGAAGAGGCATGCAGAAGGTTAGGGTATAGGGTGTGATTAAATCTTCAGGGGCAAACTATTAGGAAATTGTCTAATAGCACATAAAACATGTTAGCTGTGAGATCAGATTCAGGACTGACCACTAGCTTAGGAATCACTCCCATTCAGCTCTAAGTAGTATTCTGAGAGAGTGAAAAGGTGGAGCACGAAACTTGGAAATGAAACTCGAAAATGTGAGAACAATATTCTGACATATAGAAAGCTGAGATTTGGCTTTCTGCACTACCCAAGGAGCACAATGGCCTCTCAGAGATTTCTTTCCCCTGAGGCAAAGATTTCAATTTACACCAGGCTTCCAGAAATGATTCAGTAAAATATCACAAAGCTTCTAAACCCTCTGGGGCTGATCCAAGCACCAGAAGAACTCCCATTGGGTTCAGGGAGAAAGAAGGTGATAATTAAAAGAGAAAGTTGGGAAGCAATGTAAATTTATTACAAATGTCTGATGTTGGGAAAAGAGCAGCATTAGCAGCTGAAAAGTATATGAAATAATACCAATGGTAATAATCACCTTATCTTCACCAGGAGATATAGAGAATGAACAGAATTATTTGCTTCCTATGTTAATCACCAATGTCAGTAAGCACAATTCTTAAAAATCTGTTTCTTGAAGAAAAACTTCAAGTGATCTCATGTGCAAATGTGATTCAAAGACTTTAAAACATCTTCTCTTTTCTATTCCGGAGTTGACAGAAAAATAGAGTCCCATCTCAGAGATTTACAATCTGTAGCAATTAAGTAAAAGTATTTCAGTGTCAATGAATGGCCACTTCAAATGACTGAAATTCTCCTCCTCCCAGTGCTGCAGCTGCTACTGCGAAATAGTAACCATACCCATGGTCGTGACGATGATGGTAGTGATGAGTGATGTGCTAAACTACAGAAAAGAAGTTCAACTAATGAAATTTGCCAAAGCAGTAGTAAAGGAACTGTAAGAGCTTTCTATATAAATAAAGCTATTTTTTCCAGCTGAGGTGGCAAAAATATTTAAGAAACAAACTATTTTTCCCACTTTAGACTTCAGGAATGCTTTCTCAATCTTGAAGTATTTGGTATTGCAGACAATTGCTGACTTCAGGGGAAGGTATGTTTATTTTTTCAGGTATGTTCCTGTGGTTATCAGTACATCCCATATTGAGATCTAAGCAGTAGAAATTAGATTTTTCAGTTCAGGAGCAAGGTGACAGAATAACTCTCCAATAAGAAGTGTAAGAAGGAGAGCAGAGAATATCAAGGGGACTAAAATCCCTGGGAATGCTACAAGATCCAAAGCTGTTTTAGGACAGAACTTGATCACTGTTGCAGGACATCCATTTCTGCATTCTGTCAAAATACTGGTAAATCCTGGGATCTTCAAAGAATTCCTTTCTTCTGAGTGGTGCTAGACCAGGGAGAGAATAGAATCTGAAATATAACACCAGAGAGTAGCAAGTAGACTACTGCAGATCCTGACTGGAGTTCATTCCTACTGGCATCTTTTGTCTTTAGATGGCTGTTAGATGACCTTGGTGTTTTTTCAAAGTAACTTCATACCCCTTCACAATCTTTTTCAGTTCATTCAAGTAAATATCTTTTCTTGGTGGCAACATTCATTATTACTGAATTTTTCAAATGCTCCTCTTTTGCTCTCTCTTTCTTCTGCTATCTCTGTCTCATTTTTAACATATCGAGAACCTCACACTTTTGCGTCTTATTTCTCAGATAAACTCTAGTTTCTGCACCACCATAGCAGTGTGTAAAGCCTGGAAGTTCTTCAGATTTCATCAACTGAGATTTCTCCTGGCACTATAACATCCCTAGCTGGCACAGTTTCAATGAACCCTGCTAATATACCATCAATCCTCGCTGGCCCTGGAGAAAGAAGAGTGCCGGGACTTGGCCAGAATACTACTGAGCTTGGCTTATTCCCAGCTGGAGTTGTTTAAAACAGTCCCCAGGCTGCTCTAGTGTATGCCAAAGACAGCTTGAAAGTCAGCAAGATGACTCCCTGAGCCACCCCATTTCCTGCACCTTCTGTGCTTGGTGGGCTCTGGGCACATCAGGCACTGGGGGGCCAGGCAGTGCCTCTGATCCGCTGCCACCAGCAAACTTCACCACCATTAAAGCTGCCAGTATACCTGTTGCTGTCAGGTAGTTTCCCTTCATTGTACGTGAGCAGACTGAGTCCTGTAGGAACTGGAAAGACTGGAATTCCATCTTCCAGATGCCCGTAGCATTCTTTGTGCTGATGTGCATCAAGCCATTTTAGAAATAAAATTATGTCTTGAACTTCACACGTGGCTAATGCATGTGTGTATTCAAACCACAAACTCCTGTATTTTTTCAGTTACATTAACTGTCACGTTAATTTTTCTCTTGTTATTAATAGAGAAATGTTTTCTGTAGAAACTTAGCAATTATCTTCTGTAAAATCCCTACTTTTCAAAGATGAGCTACTGAAGAATAGGTGGTCAAACTGAGTTTGTAGAGTTAGATCTTTGTTTCTCGTTACCTCATGATAGGAAAGATATTTAAAAAAAGGTGTAAAACACGTAAAAATCTGCTGTTACAGTCTGTGAGGGCTTTTATACTCCCTATGTACTCGATGTATGGATCTGAACAATGACATAAAGTAACAGCTTAGAAAATATTCAGAAGTCATTCATTCCCCTTCACTACACTCATCTGATTTATTCCTCAGATCCGCTGAGATCAATATGAAAAGGTGAACTTTAAATGGAAAAATGTTCAGACACTGAGCCATCACCATGGCAGTGTCCATTTCCCATGCTGACTTGAATCTGCACATGTCTGCCTGGCAGCTTCACTGCCTTAGTATGGGCAGAGAACGTGCACTGAGCATTGCTAGGAACGTTAATTCTGAACAGCTTTGCAGCTTATTTTTTTTCCTAAGGAACACAGGACAGCTTGTTTTTCCTGAAATTCAACCTGCTACTCTTTGAACTCAAGGATTAACCTTATTTTACCAGTGGATTTTGGCAGCTGTAATTGTGTAGCTTTTGTGACTTATATATATATATATATATAAAATTTTATTTTAATGAACCCACAAGTGTTGCTGTCTTAGTACACTAATTCAGACTCTGTCCTATGAAAAAATGTATTTAAAGGTAGCACTGTGGTCTGACAGCTAATAGTCGAGAAATTAAGGGCTGTTTAATGCTGTGACTCATTCTCTTGCTCTGCAGACCTTCTTCAGGTCACAGACTCTAAATTTCTCAGAGCATGGATCTGATCTCCTATTTGTTTTTGAAATGTTCTCTGTACATATAATGTTGAGAAAAACGATGGCTTTTGACAAATAATATCTAATATTCAACAAGGTGCTAAACTCCAATGTCCTTCATTTCACCCAAATAGGCTTTTCCCAGAAAATATCTGTTCCTTTTAATAAGATATATGCATTATTCACTGAAGCAGTTTTTTATATATGTTCCCAGGGTGGTTGGACTCTATGATCTCTTGAGGTCCCTTCCAGCCCTTGCAGTTCTGTGATTCTCTGAAACTAATTAAAAAATAATCATCATTTTTTTTAATGATATTTATTCCTTTTTCCTATCAGCGTGTTCTCATTCCCCTTATTTCATTCCTCCACCCACAAGAAACACCCCTGAGCTCTCACTATGGTTTACCTTTGAATCCTTTGTTAATACATCTGCCCTGCACTCACCTCCAACACAGACAATTAATGCTCTTACATAATAGCACCTTCAAGAAGTACAAATAAACTAATGATCAAAAACATAACGAGGTTTAACCAAACGTTGGCATTTACCTCCTAAAGTTCTAGATCTTCATTCACTGCTGGCACATCATTGTGTGTTTAGATACCACAGTCTGAACAAAGAAATTCAAACGGATTTTGCAACTATCCAAGTATTAGCATTTGGAGAACAGTGTATTAATTTAAAGGCAATTACCAAATAAAATATTGGAATGAAATGTTGACAGTAGATTCTTCCATTGTTTTTCTACACAGAATAAACTTCAAAGCCAGAACAGATCTACTGGGACTTGACAAGGACCCCCAGAGATCTGTGGTCCTGAAAAGCAGGCAGCCAAGGACTTGTCAGGTGCCATCTACTTTCTGTGACAGACAGAAGCTTAACTTAGATTGCAAAAGGAACAAATAAAGATCGGAGAATAGTCTGTA
This sequence comes from Cyrtonyx montezumae, assembly GCF_038088225.1. Lineage (NCBI taxonomy): Eukaryota > Metazoa > Chordata > Aves > Galliformes > Odontophoridae > Cyrtonyx > Cyrtonyx montezumae. The sequence continues at coordinate 2,384,261 of NW_027071848.1, forward strand.
AGGAGCCTTGAACTGGCAATACATCTGCATATATATTACTCTCCTTTTGTTATCAGTTGGGTCCTGAAATTCCTCATGCTGTTATCTGGTGAGAGGAGTTACAAGTCAGGATAAGCCCGGCTGTGTGCATACCTCAGCAGATACAGCCAAAACAAAGGAAGGATCTGCTGGAAAGCAAGGGGAATAAATACATTCCTTTCGGTACAAAGGAGCTTGTGCCCTGGGTCAGAGTGGTGATTCATTATATGCAGAATCTGGTCCCTGGCAAGCAGACACACTTTTCCTCTGAGAAAAATGTAAGAAGTCCTTGACAGTGAAAATATATTACAATAGCTAATGCTTAAGATTCTGCCCTAAAGCAGAAAGTTTGTATCCAAACCAAAGGGAGAGGTCCTCGCAGCTTGGTCTTGCTCCCACACCTTCAGATGGTGCCCAAGGTATGCCCTCAGCAGGGATCCGTGCATTATACCCAGTCCCAGATCTGGTTTTCTGGTCCTTGTATCACACTCTATTTGTTTCTTCTCCATTTCACAGTTTGCTCCCTTAATTTTCTTCTCATATGATCACAGAACCATCAGGGTTGAAAAAGACCTCTAAGCTCATCTGGTCCAACTGTCAGCCCAACCGCACTATGTCTAATAGCCATGTTCCTCAGTGCCACTTATCAGTGGATCTTGGACACCATTGATTCCACCACCTCCCTGGAAAGCCTGTTCCATTGCATTACTTTTCTTTCTGGCCTTTTTTTTCCCCCTGATACTCAACCTGAACCTCCCCTAGCAAAACTTAAGTCCCTTCCCTCTTGTCCTATTGCTGTTACCTAGCAGAAGAGAACATCTTGAGATGTGATACTATAAAATGTGTTTTAACTTCCCTGTGCCATTTGTTGCTTTATGTTTCTAGCCTCTATTATACACATCTGAATGTACACTCTACTAAGGATGGACATTTCATGAGTCCTGCTGTTCTCACATCCAAAGTAAAAATGTAACATTTGCTCATATCATGGCTTTAAATAACAAGCCAGATGAGGTGGGTGAAAGCTTCCATCAAGCATGAGAAATAATAAGAAATTATTTCTTGCAATTAATTATACATAATCATGCAGTGTAGCTGTGCTTCACTTTAAAGAAAAATGCTATAGAGAAATGTGAATTCATGGGAGTCAGCCACACAATCCATATCTGGCAATCACCAGTATGTCTTTTATCCTTATTTGAGAAATAATAGTAAGCTGCATTTAAGAAATACTTCAAAAACCTCTTCTACTTGAACTTAAGAATGGGAGGAGATAGGAACAAAAGGCTGAAGTAACTCTGCTTTGGCAGCAGTGGAGCAAGAAGACCGTGAACAGAGAAGAGAAAATGGGGAACAATAACGATCATCTTACAGAATTGTTCTTGTGTGCAATAACACCTTGCATGGATAACCCCGAACTGGACAAGCAGCAGTGCTCTGAGTGCTGGAGGCATGTATTTTGGCAAGATACATTCAGTGCTAGGGAATAATCATAAAAGAGAGTAGAATCATAGAATATCCTAAGTTGGAAGGGACCCACCCATCGAGTCCAACCTCTTGCTCAACACAGAACCATCTGAAAAATCGAATGGTATTTCTGAGAGAGTTGTTAAAATGCTTTTTGAGCTGCTCCTCTGCTGCCCTGTGAGGAGCTGCAGACCACCGTGGAAAGCTGCAGGCCACTATGAGGTCTCCCTTCAGCTTCCTCTTATCTGGGCTGAACAAAACATTTCAGCTCAGCTTCTTCTTATATGCCTTTTTCTCTAGAACTTCCATCATTTTTGTATTCCTCATTTGGAGTCTCTCTAATAGCTTAATGTTCTCACACTGTGATGCCCAAGACTGTACCCAGTGCTCAAGATGAGACCACAGAAGCAAAACATCCAAGACAATCTCTTCCCTCTCCCAGGTGGCACTGGAGATCTGGTTCCCCCCTGGATATAGTTGGCACTTTTGTCTGCCAGGGCACACTTGTCTCAAAAAAAATACTGTCAATCAGAACTCTCAGAATGAGTGGACAGGGATAAAACAAATGTAGGTTTCAGATGGAGTCTTATAAGGGAGATAAAGTAGAAAGTGTGATTCAGCAGAATATCCAAATGCCTGAGATCTTAAAAAACAATGAAAAATAAAAAGAGCATATAGAAGGAAACTGCACAAGATAAAGCAGGCTCAGCGCTTCAGCTTTCTGCTTGTCAGACACAACCTGTGTGTACATCAGGAGCTGAAAGCCCAGACACACATCTGGTTTGTATTACAAGATGCATAGCACTTCTGTTTCAAAAGTCTTGTAAAAAGAAGTAACAAGGAATTCATCCTGGGGTGAACACAGGGGAAATCTGACGTTTTCTGATGCTTATTCTTGGGGTTTGAGTATGGCTCCAAAGGTTCCTTGGGCAACTTGAACCTCTGAAAGCTTTTTGGCAGTTGGTAGGATCCTTCAGTCTCCTTTCAGAGATCTCTGCTGAGGATTCTCACATTGAGCCACATTTTCCATTCTTCAAACAATCATAGAATCATTGAAGTTGGAAAAGATCTCCAAGATCATCAAGTCCAACCTCAACCCATCAGAACCACAACATCTCAGAATTTGTCTCTTTGGTACCTTCAGTTTTCCTCTTGGACTTTAACCTCTATAATAAAAATGTTTGGTGCTCACCCATAATACAGAAAATGGAGCAGCAAGAAGGTTTTATAATGCATGCATTTTGTGGAAAGACAAAGATACTCTGAGAAATAAGTCCTGCCAGAATATGGTAACTGCTTCTTTGATTGTTGCAAAGAAGTTCAAGGACTGCAACCATGTAAGGACAATCAGGTACATTAGAGTCAGTGTTTCTGTGCTAATTACCAAGCTATGAAGATATGGAAGGGTTTAGAGGGCAGGATGTATGAGGAGTGGCTGGAGTTCCTTGGATTGTTCAGCCCAGACAAGAGGAAGATGAGGGGAAGACTCAGGGCAGCATGCAGCTCCTCATGGTGGTCTGAAGCTCCTCAAAGGGGAATGGATGAGCAGCACTGATCTTTGCTCTCTGTTGACAGTGACAGGACCTGGGAGAATGTCATATAACTGTGTCAGTAAGGGGTCAGGTAGGTGACAGGAAAAGGTTTTGCCCTAGAGGGCAGTGGGCATGGAACATGCTGCCCAGGGCAGTGGGCACAGCCCCAAGCTGCCAGAGCTCAAGGAACACTGGGACATCACCCTCAGACACTGGGTTTGAATTTCAGGTGTTGCCATGTGGAGCCAGGGATTGGATTTGATCATCTTTATGGGTCCCTTCCAACTTCAGATATTCTATTATTCCATAATATATAAACATTTTTCAGACCAGAGGTATTGATTCTGTGAGCCATTGCACCACTCATGCAGACTGTATAGTTGTAATACCAGTAACACATGCTTTAGATCAGATATATCATCTATAATACGTAAGAGTAATAGCAACGTGTACTTCAGATATAATGCTGCCCAGAAAAACTATGGATGCCCCACCCCAGAGGTACTCAAGGTCATGTTGGATGTGGCCCTGGGCAGCCTGAACTGATGGGTGAAATCAGCCTATGACAATGGGTTGGGGCTCAGTGATATCTGATGTCCACCCAACCTATTTTCATGTGATAAATTGCAACTTCCAAGTTACTGAATTTTAATGTCCTTCCCTCATTGCACATTTCTCATGACTGAGTCTTAAATTCCTACCTGAGTCTATACACTTTAGTTGTTCATTTCTATAGATTTTCTGCCAGCTTTCTGTTTCACTTTTATGGAATATTCATTTGATGAGTTTTCCCGTGTTTTAGCTGTTACCTGCCAGCCAGAAACATCAAAAATCACTTCTATTCTCTGCAATATAACAGGATTTCAAACAGATAGTGATGAGATATCTCCAAGTAAAAGAAAGAGAGAAGGAAAAAAAAATCCCTTATTTCTACAGAAGCACTTTCAGACACTTCTTCACTGCCCAGGCAGTTTTAGAAATGCAGCTCTCCATCACTAGCAAGGAAAGGCATCTCAAAGCAAATATTAAGTATGTGCTTTGGGTCTCAAAGTGCTGAAATTACACTCAAACACTATCCTGCAGGTGCTCAGAGGATGGTAAAGAAATTTCATTCCTGCGGTCAGAATGCTCAACCCAGGTTTTATGAGCAAGAAGTAGGAAAGATGAGGGGGGGTCTTCTCAGTGGAAGGCTCGCCTCATCCATCTCCTGTGGATTTCCTTTTCTTCAAAAAGAAAAGTCAGTGAGGGTAGCAGAGAGCCCTTGCATCATACTGCTTTACGGATTAGCCCTCACTGGGGTGTACAAATGAGCTCCATGTCTGCTGCTCCTGTACAGGCTGCAGGCAAAGACACCCATGCTCATATCTTTTTCATAACTATGTATTTATACAGAGCGCTGTAGCTAAACATTTTTCTATGCCAAATGGACGTGGAAGAATGCATTAGCACTCAGGGGAGGTGGACAGCTTCCAGAGATTTACTGTCACTTGTTTTTCTCTACTCAATGAGATTCCTGTACCAGTGGTCTGCCTGCAGCCTCAGATTTTGCATGTTTTTTCCAGGGATGAGGCTTTTTCATCCAGAATTCCCCCTTATCACCACTGCTCATTCAGCTGCATAATCCTCTTCTATTTTGCCTTGTACTCAGAACCAGCAACTGACAATCTGCAGCTGGTCTCAGACTAAGCCTTTCACAAGTATTATCAGGATATTTCTTCTGGCAGGTCCCAGGCGTGGGGATGGGATGCCACATAGCTTTGCAAACTCGGTGTAACACTGCTTCTCAGATCCAAACCTGAGGCCGGTGCTGAAGGAGTTCTCTTTGCCCTGCTTGACAGAAGCAGGAACAGAAGCTCTTTGTGGCCACAAAAATGAGAATCGTTATTTATTATTTTTTTTAAAGACAGATTCACAGGTGTGCAGCAAACTGAAGAAATTAATTTAGGGAGGGATAGTTGATTACATTGCTGATAATGTGAGAAAATTCAAGGGCTCTGAGCACCTGGATATCTGGGGACAACTCATATGGAGTGAAGCTGGAGTCTTCTGAGATTGAAAGGTGGATGTAGTGCATCTAACCTTTCTCTTAATGAAATGACTCCCAAGGCACTGGCATAGCACCCCTTCTATATATTCTTCTCATCTTCTTTTCACCTATTGAAATAATTCTTAAGAGATCATAATGGATTGTTAAGCTGATGATGGCTGAGCAGTGATCAGCTGCTACCTGTGCCTGTCACACAGCAATTGGGTGTCATAGGGACATTTTTGCATGTTTTTATGATTTTTAACAGTATATTAATGATAAAATAGGATATTACTACTCCATAAAGGTTAACACATAAAGAGTGTATGTCTGTAGGTGCCTCTAGAAGGAGAAATTATATTTAACTGAATTCCAAGGAGATTTTCCACTGCTTAGACAGCACATCCCTGATATACGTGCTGCCAAAATTTACAGTACATAGCTTACATACTTTAATTTCTAAACAAGTCCAAATATATCTTGATAAATAAATCTTAGTATATCCTCTCTTATCACAGAAAAACACGAAGTTGGGAGCAAAGAAAACATTTTTCTCTTGGTTCCTTGGTCATCCATGTGTGATATCTAGGTTGGATATAAGGAAAAAATGATTCTCATAAGAGTGGTGAAGTATTGGGATAGGCTGCCAAGGGAAGTGGTGGAGTCACCATCCCTAGAGGTTTTCAAGAACTGTGTTGAAACTTCACAGCTGTAGTGGTATAGTGGTGATGGGTTAACAATCAGGCTAGATGATCTCAGTGATCTTTTCCAACTTTAATGATTCTATAACTCTATGATTCTGTGATATTCCTTTCCTCTGGAAGAGCACAGGAGTAAACACTTGGGAACAGCATTCAAGAAGATGGTGTAAGAGGATCTCAGGGGAGGTAACCAAGTGTTCCAAGTATTTCTAGCTGTAGACTAACCACTGTGGCATGGTGAGGATATCCATTAAATATCACAGACGAAACCTCCAGATTTGAAAAAGTAGATATTTTACATTGCTAAACATTGTACTGCAAAAATAAAAAGCAAAAGAATAACAAAATCCAGCAACAACAAGACAACAAAGGAGACATTTGAGGCATTTTATCTCCCTGTGCAGAATAAATGCAATTAAAATAGATGCAAATAGAAGAAGAGGAAAGCTGTTTTAATTTATTTATTTATTTATTTAAAATATGTGAATGCCAATAGTAAGCTCGGGAATGACAACATCTGCATGTAGCATCCACTATGATGTACAGAGCATTTTGGGAGGTGAACACAAACATTTACTTGTAAATTAGCCAGTAGTAGGTGCCCACACATCTTCACAAACATTGTGGAATTTAATGCATATTAGAGATGTGACCCAAAGAAGCTAATTATGCATTTTCTTCAAGGATTGCAGAGATAAAAACAAACAAACAAACAAAAAAACAAACCACACACCAAACCATAAGAGTACTCAAAATTTCATGGGAAAAAAATTCTAAAGGTTTTACTTCTTCTCTAGACTTATAAAAAAAAAGAAAAAGAAAAAGCCTAAATGTTCAATTCTTACACAGCTTGTTTATAGGCAATAAAGATAATTGTGTGGTGCAAATGTACTCATCTATATTACAGTGAAAGGAAAACAGGCACACAGTTTATTAAGGAAAATCCTTTAAGGTTTCAACTTACAGCCCCTGAAATGAAAGACAAACAAATACTGCTTAAACTCTATGGGGAGTAAGAGCTAAGTAATTCAATTGTTAAATTAGCTAAAAGCAGGAAAGAACTTTTTTTCCCCTCTGTGTTTAAAGACACAAGAGTGACTAAAACATACTAAGAACAATAAAGAGGAGTCTTATGAAAAAGTATTTCAGTGACTTAAACTAATACATGTATATATATATATATATCTAAATCAATAGCTGTATGATTGTAATATCATTATTTTCATCCTTCAATATCAGTTTTAAATTCTCAGTACATTACCAGAAAAGCAAGTGATCATGTACTCTGTATTTTTTCAAGTTAAAGTTAAATGTTTAAATAATTATCTACATAGTGCTACGGTCAATGACAAACATATGACAGCAGGAGGAACTCATTGCCCTTGTTTCTATCATGAGTTAAACTCATTAAGCCCGGAGGTTTGGTACTTCTCTTTTTCACTAATTTAGCTTGATTTGCTGTGGTGACTCTATTCTATTATAGAATTTTCATGGAATAATTAACTGTTTCTGATTTTTAATGTGGGAAGATATCCTTCTCCATGTTGGCCTTCTGAAGCATTCAGAGTTAGAAAGTGATTTCTTTTTAAGTAATGGTGGGACTAGGAGACATCATGGGTTCTGAGACATATAGGCTGTTTGCAAAGTGTTATTGTACTGTGTACCTTATGGCATCTACATCCATGAGTGTAGAAGAGGAAAACTGCTAGCTATTACACATATACCCTGAAAGCATTCTGCTTGAAATCACCTTGTTAACTCACTATATGAAAACAAATGAAAGCTATTATAGAAACTTGTAAAGAGATTTGCTTGTTTCTACATTCTTCTAGTAAAATATATAGGAACTTAAAAGTTTATGAAAATTCATAAAAAAAACAAGCCAACCAACAATCTATTTCCTGAAAAGCTTTCCAGGTAGGTATTTCAGATTTTTAAGGTTCTTGTAAGGTAAAAGAAACTATTTTGATTGCTGTATGTTTTCTGGCAACAATTACATTGCTCTGCTCTCTAGTTTATCGAACAAGAATGTCAGAGCTTTGTTAGCTTCATTTTACATCAGCAGAGGGAAAACAATTAGGAACAATTTTGCTTAGGAATGTCCCTGAAATGAGTTGCCTTAGTGTTGTATTTTTGATATTTAAACTCAATTGTTATATTTGCATCTATTATTTACCCAAGAATTTTAAGAAGATTTGATGCATCACTCTTAATTGAACTTCCCCATGAGTGTCCTGTGAGCATGAATGTAGAATCAGATGAGTTCTCTACATGAAGAATCTGAATCACAAGAAGGATAAATCAGTTGAGTTACCCATGACACCAAAAATGTAACATCAAGTTTTGTGACCAATCTTCCTATGGCTCCAAGCCGCAGCAATCTTTCCTAAGTATTTCATTTAGAGAGGTTTTCTTCCTGACATAGCAAAGCTAGAGAAACCACTGGAGTTCCCAGGCCACATCTTGCAAAGCCTGTGTTTTAATTAACATTGAGCTAAGGGAACTTGTGCAAGTATTTTTATGGGCATAGCTAAAATCCTCCTGCCTGATGAGTGACAATATTACATCTCTCTTCAGCAGATGGATTAAATGGGAGGTATGTTGGGATTCAGATGATGAACTTAGCTTCAGAATGTTAACTATTTCATACCTATTACGAAGGTCATACTGCTTCACTTTCCCCCAGTCTTTGTTACAGGAAATAATAGTTGGATATGCCCTTTTTAAGGAGGTGATAAGGAAGGACTTTGAACCTTAGGGTACTAGAGGTAAGAAGAGTTGTAAACAAAAACACTGATTCTGTTGGATCCATCTCCTTCAGTCCGTATTTCTGAATGTAGGAACAATGATAGTATCAGAGTATAGTAGTATATTTTGACTTCTCAGTCCAAAAGGATCTTTCTTGCTAAAATTCACTTCTATGTTTTAAAGAGAGTTTTAAAATGAACTTGTGATCCTGAAATGAAATGTCATATGACTGGCCAAACTAAAAATCTTTCTCTCTGTCTTGGATAAATTTTTTCCAAGTTTCTAGTGCCAACAGTCAATCAAATCTACATTTCTCTATGCTCTCATCTACTGTACAAAATACAATGTCTGTAAATATCAAAAGGTTGGTTCTAGGAAATAACAGAAGGCCTTTAAGGGTCCACTAACTTCAGTGGTATTTGCCAGCCTTCAGTATCCCACCAGAGAATAGAAAAAGTGAGAAAGTGTTCGGGGAGGAGTTCATACATGGAGAAGGATTATTTTTTTAAAGTGACTTGAGAGATAACTTCATATTCTGGGAAATCTCTCATACTGTGATCTTTCACCACAGTATTTAAAACTGTGTCTGTGACTCAGCAGTTGCCATACAACATAATATAGGGATGAATCCTGAAGTAGACTTTTCTAGCTTTGGTTACTAAGGTACTATATGCCATACACAAAATAAATACAGTATTTGCTTCCACATCTTTTCTTTCCTTTCACCGCAAATTCCAACACTATCCAGGAAAACAATGATAAAACTCACATATTTCTGTCTGGGCATTAAACAAAAATCTCATCTTGGAATTGATGAAACAATGATGTTAAATAACGTCTTCCCTAATATTGACCTCTGAAGAACACCTCTTGTCACTGATCTCTATCTGAATAAGGAACCTTTGACTCCAACTCTTTGAATGAGACCATAATCCATTTATTTTCCATGAAGTAGTCTATCTGTTAAAAGTATGTATCTCTATTTTAGAGACAAGAATATTGTGTAGATAATACTGTATTAAAGTATAATGGAGAAAGGATATTTATGCCAACAAAACTTATGTCTGCTGCTGGAACTTCATCATTTCAGGAACTGAACACCTATACAACGTTCTAACAGAAACCTACAGGTGACTTGCAGAGTAGAAATACTTGCTTAAGACTTATGGCTGGCCCAAATAGAAGCCATTTCTGCTTTGGCTAATTCTCATTGCCATCTAATTTGGCCTGCTCACCCCAGGCATTTATGATCCTGGAGAACTGCCCTGGTTTCTCTGCCCTAAACCCATCTCTGTAACATGGCATTAATAAATACAGACCATTCCTCTACAAAGATAGTTACAGCAGTCCCTTTAAATCTACTCAGCTGTAAAATTCTTGTACCTGTGCCAAACTCTGGTATTTAAGGAGACATAAAGAGACACAATTAGAACAGTGTAATTGAATTAGATATAGAAAAGCATTAGACTGAATACACAACTAACCTTCCTAGTGGCAAGAAACTGACTTCAGAGGGACTGCATATGGGTATAGAGTTGGACGCATTGGAGAACTGGGTCCTCAGGTAAAGAAAAACGGAAGAGGGCAAAATAAAGTCAACTCTAATTAGCTTACAGAGTCACATAGGAAGCAGCCATATGGGTCTGTGCAGCAACAGCTCTTGGAAGTGAATTAATTGCTTTGACCTGTTGTTGATTACAGCTTGCAGAGGTGGGGTAAGTTTGGCTTTTGGGGAAGCAACTTAAGAAAGAAAGATGCTGAACCTCAGAAAACTGTGGCTATGTAAGTTCTGGAGCAGAGAGAAATTGAAAAGTGTCAAATCCCAGTTACAATGCACCTTTAATACTTCAGTAGTAGACTGGATGGCTACATGCCATAACCCATTGTCCTACCTCAACTCCCTTACCTACGTTCCACCATAGCAATGGTATGGTAATGTTGTGTTACTGATGACTTAATTATGTACTCTCCTAAGTCTCTGCAAACCTCTCACTCCACTGCTTCCTTCAAAGACCTTTGCATCTTCTATTTGCTTAAAGTAAGCAGATGCTGCTTTAGTCATGAAATCTCCCTAGGTTTGACACATGAAGTATGGTAATTTTTGTATTAATTTCAGTTCTGTCCAGGTCCAGTTTGACCAAGCTGGTGTCCCTAGGAACTTCTAAATGAGATGTGTATCTTATTCTTCCTAGTGGCAAAATAAATAGGTTTCTCTCAAGTGAAGTTTGGAACAAAATGTCCTGATTGTTTTTGTGAAGTAGGGAAAAACCTGGTGAGCTGAGAGTACTGTACATGCTCTGCTACACAGCAAAGTGTGTTAGTTTCACAACAAGAAACCCAATACTCCCAGAGCTTGATGGTTTAGTCACCTGGGGAAATGTAAACACCCTTTTATCCCTGTCATTATATCTCTCTTGTTCTTCAAGCAAAATGGAAATGCCCATTGATTTGATGCTGTTACGTTATGTTGCTCTGAGTCCTTTTCTGTTTCACCCAACCAGTCTGAGACTTAGATTAGTTGGAAAGGAAAAAAAAATGTAACATACAGAGACAGCTTCCTCACCAAATTAAATATTGCTTTTCCAGCTCCTGGATTTCTTTAATGGTTGTGTTTAACAAAACAAGTATTATACATTATTTGAATAATAGTTTTGATTATAAACCACTTGAATCAAAACTTTGGAAATTTTATTACTTCAGAGTATCCAAAACTACCTCAGTGCTTCCCTTTACAAACTATAGCAAATGCAATGATTACTATCAGCAGCTGACTGAGATGAAAAATAAAGCATTTGGGCTTCCATAGACATTTTTAGCAAGTGCATAGCTTTTATTTTTAGTGAATAAACCCCACTGTAAACATATGGATTCACATCTTCTGTGAAAAGACATCCAATGTGGGAAATGTCTACATTTAGAGTGCTTTACACATATACTTTCATGCATCCTTAAGGCTCAAATAAAACCAGAAAACAAATACGGCTTACTATAGATATTCAGTGAATCACAATAAAATTTCTTGAAGGGGTTGTTTGTGTACCCCAAGTGATAACACTTAGTCTTCCTGTGGTGTGACAGAATTGCAAACTGTTTCTCAGATCTGATTGCACCTGGAGTTCAGCTAATCTGGGGATCATAGCCTATCACAATCAGCTCAGGAGACATTTCTGAATCCAGCTGTCAACTCCAGCTTATGTAGAGTTTAAAAAATATTTAATTAATAGGTGGTTCTTTAAAGATGCTGCTCCAAACAGGATACACTTTCCAGTTTACTTTTTCTAGGAAATCAGTTACTATGCGTAACATGCAAGATAACAAAATAAAATAAAATAATAAAATAATAAAATAAAATAAAATAAAATAAAATATAAAAGTATTACATTCCCTCTTAACAATATTTTTGTTTATTCTATTTGTGCTACAGGCTCCATAGGACTGAAGGTTAGTCTTTCTTTCTTAGAGTTCCCATCATAAAAGTCCTCAGTATAAAAAAATTTGAATCTGGATTATAATTTTTTAGTAACTCTTCTAGTTTCTTTTATATATTTTTTACCGCCAGTGTTCTGTTAAAAACTTCACATCTGTTAAAGAAAAAGTAAAAACCAGAAATATATTTTGTGGAGCTAAATTTAGTTTTGTCATTTTAAAGAAAATATTTATCTAAATTTTCTATCTGAGGTCAGGCAAAACAGAAGACCATTCTGCCCCTGAGCTACTAACAGTGCAGATTAATTCAAGTCTCAGGATGCATGAAACTTCAAATCCTACACTTTGCCATGGGCTGGTTGCCACCCTGCAGCTCTGGCTATGCAGGTCCTCATCCAACCTGTCCTCGAGTACCTCCAGGGATGGAGCACCCACGACTTCTCCAGGTAACCTGTGCCAATCCTTTGTCCTTTTGAGGCTACTCTACGCTGTCACATTTGAGTGAATTCCCACAGTGAATTCTATCACATGCTCTAGAAATAATAAAAAAAAAACCCTTTCCACAGACCTCCAAAATATATGGAGGACATATTTTGCAAAAATCATAGTAAGAATACTGAAGCATACTGAAGCGTACTGAAAACTATATTTATAAGTATAAGCATACTGAAAGCTATATTTATATTTTAGGTAAGAGTAACCAGCACCTAACCCAAGCAAGAGCTTCTCAGACCATGGATGAATACTTCTGGGTTCAGCTGCATCCAGCCTTCAGTGGGGTGAGAACTGATGTAACCAAGAAAGGTGCTGGGAGACAAAGGGCTGTGTAGGATGGAAACCTGGCACTGTAAGTTGGAAACTTGTCTGCATTAAAGTGAGAACTGATAGAAGGGAGCTGACTTTTTCAGAGGCTACATTTGCATGGTTGCCATAACCAAATTGTAAAAGGGTTATTAATGCAAATCCATGTGTTTCTCCCTTAGGGTACTCTCTAGCAGCAGACTTTATAACCTATGTTGGAAGAACTGATCTACTTAGACTAATGTATATTCACATTCTCATTCTGCTGTTCAGTTACATTTCAGCTGTAGCAACATGTGTGAACTGGGAAGATATTTACATGGTATATACAGCATTACTGCATGGGGTAAAGATAACTGTATAATGCAAAGCAGTCTCACTGAACACATGAAAATATATAGTGAAAGGAGGGCATTTTCTTATAAATTCATAAGTCAGAGTTAAAGGTTGTTAACTGTCCAAGCATAGCACTACCAGGAAAGTTACAATGACAAAAAAAAGAAAAAAGAACAAAACAACTTGATCAATCATAGTATAAATGGAGGCAGGGGGGTGGGGGTTGTGGAGAATGTCTAACTAACACACACCACCTAGACATGAATACATCTGTCTTCTCCCTAGGGAAGAAAGGTAATACTCAAGTGCTTAAGCTTAACATTCTTCTAGTAATTTAATGGATAAGCATAAAAAGAAAAGAAAAGAAAAAAATCCTTTGTGCAATTTAGGGCAAAAAGCCAAGTCTTTATTTGAAATGAAATAAAGGAAATATATAGCAATTATAATTCACAAGAGGCTGTTTTTATGTACTTGTTCAACATGATGCTTAAAGCAGCACTCACAAAAAAAAAAAAAGAGAGAGAAAAATAAAAAGAACAACCTAAACTGCATTTTGAGCTTGTACTTTTATTTCTTCTCTTTCTATGAAAAGAAAATATTTATCATGCTAGAGAAGGGACTATGTACAGAAATATTTGATGAGTAGGAGCCTTTACACTGACTCTCACTTGGTATAGGGTGGTAGATCTGGTCCTCAGATCAGTGAATACAAGAGCAATATTCACCCCTAGTAGGCACAACAAAATGAATCCCATTCTATCAGAGTAGAACTTGCATTTGCTCTTCAAGTGAATCATAATTAACAGGAAATTCATTGTTGTATACTTAGGCATCGTTAGGTCCTCTTTTGGTCCCAAAACTCACTGCTGATATAGGTCTTTGACTCAACAGAGGCAACAGCCAGTCTAGGTTTAGTTATGCACATTCTTCTTGATTTGGAAGGGCTAATCCATCCATTCCATGAGGAAATAATACAAAGGTGGAAATCATTAATATCTTTTCTTCTATTCCAACATCATATAGGCAAGGTAATTGATGACCCAAATCTTCAAACCTTTTTAGGTTTCCCTGAACAAAGAAATGTGTGTACTCATTTCAAAGGCTACAAATAGCCGTAAACATGGTGCTGATTTCAAAGACTGTCTCAATGCTACATGCTTTAACCATGTAATTTAAACATATCTGTAAGTAAAGATGTGATTGTTATGACTAGCAAGGATTGTAGGCAGACACCTTGTGCAGCACTCTCTTATCTCTCAAGAGAATTCCCACTTGCACTAGTGAGATCTGACTTCATTAAATTGGTGTCAAATAAAAAAAAATGATATTCAGGTAATTAAAGCTCTGTTCATTGATAATACAGTGTTAAAAAAGGAAATTTTTCCTAGAATAAACAAAAAAATGTTGGTGTTGAAGGAGAATAAATCCTAAATAGTGAGTTTGTTAGTGAGATTTGGTCATGATTTTGCTGTTTATTATTGCTACACACGACTTCTTTACAAAAGGCACTATCAGCTTGTACAAATGGTTTAAGCTGTATACTTAACGGATGACTGGAGTTTTTTATTTATTGACTTTGTAGTAATTAATAAAACAACTGTTAGCTAATGAGCTTTAGCAGTTGCAGACAGTTAACACTACATGTCCAACATTATTAAATTTGGAAGTGTACTTTAAGCCTTGAGTTTTGAAGTGAGATAAAAGTGGCTGTAGTTACCACAGTGAAAACATTTAATATATCTTGCTGGTTCTGGGATTTTGGGAATATCAAAAAGTCTTATTTACTCTACTGTTTATGAAGCAAACCAAACAAACAAAAAACAAATAAAAATAAACAAACAACAAAAAAGTTTCATCTCTGATCAGATTTAGAATCATAGAAACCTTAGAGTTGCTAGGGACTTTTAAAGATCATCTAGTTCAACTTCCCCACAATGAACAGGGACATCCACTGCTAGATCATCTTGCTTAGAGCCCTATCCAGCCTGACCTTGAATGTCTTCAGGGATAGGGCATCCACCACCTCTTTAAACAACCTGTGCCAGTGCTTCATGACCTGTATTGTAAAAATATCTTTCTTATATCCAATCTAAGTCTCCCCTCTTTAGTTTGAAGCCATTTCCCCTTTTATTGGCCTTCCTCTTTATGCACTCCAGCATGTCCACACCTGTCTTGTACTGGACTGGAGGATTTCTCATCTGGATTCAGTACTCCAGGTGAGGTCTCAAAGTGCAGAGCAGATGGGCAGATCCCTTGCTTCAACCTGATGACCATGCTTCTTCTGATGTAGACCAGGATGTGATTGGCTTTCTGGGCAGTGAGGATACACTGATGTCTCATGTACAGCTTACCATCCACCAGTACTCCCAGATCCTTTTCAACAGGATTGTACTCTATCCTTACATCCTCCATGGGATTCTCTATCCTTACATCCTGTCACGACAGGGTTGCTGCAACCCAGGTGCAAGACCTTGCACTTGGTTTTGTTCAGTATAATGAGGTTTAAATGTATCCACTGCTTGAACCTGCCTACATATCTCTGGATGGCATCCCATCCCTTCTGTGTGTTGACTGCTCTACACAGCTTGGTGTGTACTCCAGGCTCTTGATGCCTGGAGCATCTCACCTGTGAAAAAAGGCTGAGTGATCTGAATCTGTTCAGACCTGAGAAAAGAAGACTCAGAGGTGAACTTATTAATATTTATAAATATCTTAAATGCGGGAGACAAAGAGACATGGCCAGCATCTTTTCAGTGGTCTGTGGAGACGGGAGGAGAAATGGCTGTAAAGTGAAGCATAGGAAGGGAAGTTCTGTAACACTATGCAAAAGCACTCCTTCACAAGAAGGATGACGGAGCACTGGAACAGGCTGCTCAGGGCGGTGTTGTATTCTCCTTCTCTGGAGATATTCAAGACCCATTCAGACACTTATCTGTGCAGCCTGCTGGAGGAGGCCTGCCTTTCAGGGTGGTTGGACTTGATGATCCCTAGAGGTCCCCTCCAACCCCTTCAATTCTGTGATTGTGTCATCCACAAACTTGCTGAGGGTACACTTGATCCCACAGCTGATGTTACTGATGAAGATGTTAAAGAACACTGTTCTCAGTAGTGAAAACTGAGGGATACCACTTGTCATTGACATCCAGCTGAACAGTGAGCCGCTGACCACTACTCTTTGGATATGGTCTCACAAACAATTCTTCATCCATCAAATAATCCATCCATCAAATCTTTATCTTTCCCATTTGTAGAGAAGGATGTTATGGGGAGCATATCAAAGGCCTTACTGAATTCCAGATAGATTACATCAATGGCTCTTTCCTTGTCCATAGACTAAGTTACACCATCATAAAAAGCCACAAGATTGGTCAGGCAGGACTTTCTCTTGGTAAAGCCTTTTCACCTCCCTGTCTTTCATATGCTTTAGCATAGTTTCCAGGAAGAATCTTCCCCAGCACCGAGGTGTGGCTGGCAGGTTGATAGTTCCCTGGGTCATCCTTTCTTCCCTTCTTAAAAATGAGTGCTTTATTTCCTTTTTTTCCCAGCCCTTCGCCTTACTGCCATGACTTTTCAAGTATCAAGTGGTTTGGTGACTACATCAACCAGTTCTCTCAGGACTCTGGGATGCATCCCTTAGGGACCTATAGACTTATGGATGTTAGGGTTCCTGAGGTGATCACAATCCTGATCTTCACATACAACTGGAAGGGCATCATTTCCCAAGTTCCCACCTTCCACACCATTTGATATATAGAGATTTCAGATTTTTCAGCAGATTGATGTCACTTCAAATGCACAGACCTGCTTTGGGATCTTTGCCCTTCAATTTATTTCTGAGTATTGTCCCAGGAAGGCACAGAGAAGTGATTTTCAGTCTCTAGCTCTAGTCTTCCATTTATCTGACTAAAAGTGAAAATATGCACCAAAATATTCAGTGCTAACATTTGTGCAGCTGGGCAGTCAGAGGAACCAAAGAGAAAGTTAAACCTGTATAAATACATATACAGATGTAGATTTTTCCTTTCCAGATTAGTGTCAAGGTAGAGAATTGTGCCAGAACAGAAAAAGAGGAAGATGCGAGGGATATGGAAAGGATGAAATATCTTCTTGCAATACCAGTGTTGATTCCTGCCATTAAAAAGTGATTATGAATCTATAACACCGCACTGAAATTATGTAGTTGAATGAGTACAGTACCAAATCACATATATAGAATATATAGAATCCAGCAAAATACATCACTCTTTCAACAAAGGCAGTAGCTTCAAAATGGGTACTTCTTCAGCAGGCTGAAGATGTCACCAAACAGTTCTTGTTGGTTTTGTAAAATCTGATCAAAATCACTTCTCTCTGCTCCTTCTTACTGCCATTCCTTTGTGTATCCATACTGAGTATTCATCTTGATTATTCATTTTTATCATTTTGTATCATCAGACCAGCTCCTTTATTTTCTCTTTCATTATTCATATGAATATCTTTGTCAGTTGCTGTGACTGTCTCATGGTACATATTACTGCCTGTTGCAAGGACAGAAAATAACCCTGAAATCTGAACAGATGTCTGAAAGATTCTCACTATTTTTATTGGTAGCTTGAAGTAATACTACCGGCCCAAGTATTTATTCTTTCTTATTACATGTGAATCTACTAAAATAAGCAATACAGTGTTCAGGTTATATGGGAGACAGAATGAACCCTTCAATTAGAAGGCACTGTGTGCATTCAGCCATTTTTTAAAGTTTCTTTTTTTCTTTTTGCTGTGCAGTTTGAAAGCTGTTTTTCAATGCAGTTCAACCATGACACAGGACTTGGTTATATAGTGCATTGCATTCTCTATAGGTTGCAGGAAACATTAAGCCTCAGATGGTTCACATATGTCTTTGACTGCATTTTATGAGTTTTGAGGTTGTCACTGTTGAGTTCCCTAGAGTTGCAGCAATAATTCTACTCTGTTGGATTAGACATCTCCTCAAACCTATGGTTACGTTTTAAATTTAGAGCACTGGGCAGCTGGAAGTTGAGTGCAGTTTTAGGTAAATTTCTGAAGGATTCTTTCTATTGCTTTCCACAGATGCAGTGTGCTGTTTTTCTTTTATATTAAAAATGGCCAAAATATTTTTCTTGCATAATTTTGAACCGCAACCCAGGACTTACAGAGTTAAACAGCCATCCATGAAGATGATTTCTAGGCATACTAATTTCAGCTGCAAATCACAAGAGATTGTTCTTCTGTACTTAAAACCAATAAATTTTGAGGAAAACAAACAAAGCTTTCTTTGCCTACTGTGTAAGTAAGTAATTATTAGATGATAGAAAATATTTTATGAGGTGAATGGAAGATGCATCGTTTGACTTATTTAAGACTGTTTCAGAGAAAAAGCTGCATACATACTGTTGGAAAAAAAGGCTTTTGTCAGATGTGGACTATTTAACAATGCATGCTGTTAACTTCTAAGCCTTTATATATAGGCATAATGTAATTTTAAAGTTATTATTATTATTTATTTTGAGCTTCTAGATACCTCTGTAACAAATAATGATAATAATAATCTTGGTCATGCCCTATTGAAGCTAATGGTATAGATCCCATTACTTTTAACAGCAAAAAATAAGACTATTTACTATTTCCTTTGTAAAAATTTCTACAGAAATGAATAATTGCACAAAAGTGTGTATATATATATATATATATAATTTTTAGTGGAAAGCTGATATGATATTTCAAAGTCAATATTTGCCTTTTCAAAATATCTGTATTATTTATATCCATATTGCTAATTTCAAATGAGTTCATGATTTACATATACTTCTGTCCCTAAATAGAAATATGTTTTCTGTTTTGATGGTGGATCCAATATAAACATATTTGTTTCAAATAAAATAAAATAACAATTTCTATACAGTCTTAGAAGTCAGGCTTTTCTTCTAGCCTCAAAACGTGATCATCAACATTCATTTTATTTGCTCTGAATAAATTATTCAGATCTTATTTACCATATTATTAAATTTTAATTGTTCCATTGCATTTTCTCAAATATAAACAAACCTGTGCAAGAACAAAACACTGCTTAATTATGGCAGCTTCAATTGCTCAACAAAAGAGACATTGCAGAGAGGAATTTTGGGCTGTCTAATTCTTCCCCAAAGGCAAATACAGCTTTCTCAAAGATATTGCCAACTAATTTTGTTACGTATCCACAGTAGTACATTTTCTAAAGAAGATCTTACAAAAGGGAGCATTTAAAGTCTTGTTTTTGTTTTTGTTTTTTTTTCCTTTAAGGTAATTACATGTTAGTAGAATTTTCCTTTGTTTAGCACTGCCCAGAAACATATATTAAAAGTGATAAGTACTGCATGTGAATATGAATCTCAAAAAGAAAGACAACAAAACCCACCAAACAACTTGAACAGAAAAAACTGTATTCTGCCTCTTATAACTACTGAACAAGCTCTGGTTTCATATGTTGCCTACTATAGAAATCAAGGTCACAGTTCAGTAAGGACATATTTCAACTGAAACCATATCAAACATACGAAATCTTGGAATCATAGAATCCTTAAGGCTGGAAAGACGAATAAGATCATCTAGTCCAACCATCACCTCATGCCTTTGGCTGCTCTAAAGTACGTCCCTCAGTATCACATCTACCTTTTTCTCGAAAACCTCCAGTGAAAGTGACTCCATCACCACTCTGGGCAGCTTGTTCCAATTCATTACCACTCCTTCTGAGAACCTTTTTCCTAATAACCAACCTGAATCCACTCCTGTACTGGAAAAAAAGCATTTACCTCACTGACTTTTCATTCACAGGGCTTACTGGAAGGCAAAACCATACATAGGTGGCCTGAACTCTGCAAATCAAGCTGTCAATTTACTATAACACACATATTGCATAGTGGTGTGATTCTCCAGGAGCTTCAGTCAGTCAAGGTAGTGCATGCAAGTGAACATGCAGCCTCATGAGATGAAACAATGTCCATTTATTTCTTTTTACATTACTTCCAGTAGCAAGACTCTAATGAATGAAGAGTGAAATCTGGTCCCTGATACACATCTGTGAAGGAAACCTCTGCCTGCCCACATGGATTCTATCATGTTAGAGCAGCACTCTCAGGTGGTGGAATGTGAGCCAGCAGAAGTATTGGTTGGGCTTTGGTGTCTAATTACAGACTCATGCTTTAGCAAGTAAGTCCTCTGAAACCATTAAAAGCAAGAGTGAGACCACAGTGGGACTCATTAGTGAGTCACAGACCTTAAGTCCACGTGCTTGAATGGTTCCTGAGCTGTCTTGGAGCACAGGAAGAACTGTCACATAGTTGTCAGTCTTCAGCTCTTTCTGACATGCCTGTAGAAAACCTACCAAGGACTTAAGGCCCCAGAGTGTTAACAGGTCAGCTGGAATTTTTTTGTATAAATGTTGAAAAGTGTGTGGAAAACAGTTGGATAGTTGGTAGACAGAGAAGAAGGGCTTTGTGTGAAAGGAATGAACAGCAAAATATTGCAATTGAGACTGCAACTACTACTGCATTGTTTTTAACTTAGTATATTAAACTCTCATTTCATATGCCTGAAATTATGGACAAAGAGGCATGTTTTCTGTTCATATTTAGCCACAATTGTAAAAAGAAAAAAAAAAGTCAGTGTTACTGTCAGCAAAATCCAGCTGTAATGTTGCAATCACTGCTTCTCAGAAATAGTATCTTGCCCTATCAGAAAATACATGTGTGGTCTGATCATAGCCAGAATGTTGGTCTGGAATTTCTCCACTGTTCTCATCTATGGCTAATGTTTATGACCACTTTTGCACAGCTTTGGGGGCCCTGTGTCCTACCAAATATGTCTTTTTCTCTGTGATAGATTAAAGGACTGTGTTTGTGACCAAGTGTTCTGCTTTGCTATTGCTATGCAATGTGTCACTGATCCAGAAAATAGGCATGAAATTCAGAGGAAATTTATAGTCCCTACATTTGTTAAAGAAATAGCAGAAGGCCAACAGATCTGCAGATAACTATCTGCTGAACATCTAAACTTCAGTGAGTAGGTGTCTGCAAATTGGTGTCATTCTTATCTCCTGTAACTCACCTCTTTGTGAGGCACCTGACAATAGGTTTGAGGAAAAATATTGTGTTTCAGAAATGGATCTTCAGCTGCAACCTAGGAGACAAGTAGTGGGAAGCTCTGAAAGCTGAATGCTGCAAGGTGTTTAACAGAAATTACCTAACAAGAAGCAGTGACAATGATCAGGAGCCAACACCCAGTAGAGTTGTTGGAGCACAAGGTGAGACCATAAAGAAATTACTGCCAATTTGTGATCTGCCCAGTCCATATGTGCAAAATATAAAGAATATCAGTAAACAAAAGAAAAATTACTACCTGTGCAGCCTGGGGTCAATGCCTCATCATTCAACAGCAGTTGTTGTTGTTTTGTTTTTTTTTTGGTATTGCCAAGATGACCCAAGAAATGAGACTAAACAGCAGAATTAAGATATCTTACGTTAATTTTTTATGGGCTTGTTTCAAATTTGTATTTTTTGTTTGGGCCATGAAAGGGCCAGAGGAGGAAAGATGAGGAACGCATAAAATGTGATCACAGAGTGAGCTATGACAATCAGAAGTGTTACTCCTAAAATAAGGATTCAGGAGCCACCTTGCTACCCCATGTGTGGTGCTCGGCTGATATGCTAAGTCCCAGCTCCATAAGGTGTCCATGTAGCCATATGAAAGATTTGTTCAAATGCTGACTACAAAATCTCCTAGTACTAGGCAGCATAGCTGGGCTAAACAAAAGATCTATCTTGTCAGTTGAACTTTGGAGTTTCCATATGGTCTTGGGCAATACAAATTTTTAATGGCAGTGTCACAGCTAATAAATGGCTAACAAGCAGAGCTGTAATGTCAGTTGGATGAAATGAAGACCTCCATGTTCTTTGCAGCTCTAATTATAACATGTGGAGTATGTTCAATCCTAGATAAGAAATATTCATTTCAGCTCTGCTGCCTGCCTGAAATAACCTGAATAGCTCTTCTCTGTTGTATTTGCGAATCTAAATATATCACACAAACCTGTTCAGTTTGAATTACATCTGGATAGGAACCCAAACCTGACCTCAGACCTTAGCTACCGCTGCAACTTTATTTTGGAGTTGGGAATCTGTGTATGGACAATTTCAAATACAAATGATCTTTTATTGTGAGTCTTTTCCCAGTCATCTAGATAAGAGTGGCTCTAAAACTGAGAGTAACAAACAAAGCTGCATGACTTCTGCATTTTTTTTGTGGTTGATTATTAAAATAAACAGAAAAGATGGGCATAGAGTCATAGCCTTATTAAGGCTGGAAAGCACCACAAAGATCATATAGTCCAACCATCAAGAGCTTCAAAGTTATTTCCATTTTTATTTTTGTTCAAAAATATTCTGATTTCTTTTGATTAAACCTTGTGTACTTCCTTTCTAGCTCAGGTAAACTGTTAAATTTTATTATAATAATTATTATCATTTTAAATTTGCATGTACCTTTCTTTTTCAGCACATATTT
This sequence comes from Cyrtonyx montezumae, assembly GCF_038088225.1. Classification (NCBI taxonomy): domain Eukaryota; kingdom Metazoa; phylum Chordata; class Aves; order Galliformes; family Odontophoridae; genus Cyrtonyx; species Cyrtonyx montezumae. Next base: position 2,406,853 of record NW_027071848.1, read on the forward strand.
TTTGAAAGGAACGTAGGAATATTTCTAACAGCTTATGTAATCAAACTGGAACCAAATTCATGGATGTTTCTCCCCTTCCAAATATATATTTAAAAAAAAATATCTCATATTTGTCAAAAACATTCCCCAGAGCTACCCACATGTACCTGCCACACTGACATTTTCATGTGAAAGCACAGAATTTTCATCCCACGTGCTCCATAACACTGACCTCAAGCCATAATTTACGTTGCTAATAGTGTACTCTTAGAAAAAAAAAATACAAGGTGAGGCTGAAGGAAAGGTTTGGTTGTCAGATGCCAAGGCAGTGAGCAGAGTTTGACAGCAGGGAGCACGAGGTGAAGAGGAAAGAGACGGCTGTTATTATGTGTTATGTTCCTCCATGAAGCGGGGAAGACGAACCCACTCCTGCAGTTTCAGCTGTTCCCTCTTCAGCCCAGGATGCTTATCCTTGAACTCTGACACTGAGCTGAGAATTAATGACATTATTTTGCAGACTGGAAGCTCAGCAGGGCAGGGACTATCTCCCTGTTTGCACTCCTTCAGCACTTAGCACAATGCAGCCTTGGTGGATAAGATGGCCTCGGGACAGCGCAAACAATCATATAAATAACTCCTCATACACAGGAAAGCCTCACTGGAAAGTTTAATTGCTGTGACAATACCAACATCTGCTCTGGTAAAAGCCTACTTGTATTCCTACATCACATTAGCAATTTGGGATGATTCTCCCTGCACATTGGCATCTAAAGTATATTTTACTTTGCCTACAAAGCTCTCCTGCTGTCAAGTGCTTCAGCTTTCCTCCTATGCAGCATTTTTATTCTAAACACACATTTTTAAGTGCAGCTGGGGCTAAGTGACCAGCAAATCTGATTACTGCGAGTGTACAATGTCTGACATCCTTTATGCACTTGATTCTTGACTCAACACAGTAGGGGCTAATGGGAGCCGTGAGGATAATGCCCTGTGTGGCAGGTTGAGAGCACAGCTCTGAAAATTAACATGGGAGGCTTTCCATCTTCATAAGGCTGTTTTGCTGGCAATGACAGTGATGGGTGGTGTGTAATATCAGGAAAGATCAGACTGTGGCAAAAACAGAAATCTTATGAGACCAATGAAGGGGCTCTTAAAGACCTTGGATGCTGTGGAGAGGACCTAAAGTCTGACTACTACAAATTAAATAGCAACATAAAAAAATCATACTGATTAAAGAAGAGGTGGCAGAGAATTACCGAAATAATTTTTTTCTTTTATCCAGCACAAAAAAAAGAATGGCTGTGTTTGTAAAACAGGGAGCCAGAAGATTTATTTCATACAGTTTCTCTAAAAACTCTTGGAAACAGTAACCTGTCTTCCCTCTCACTCTATTCACAATCAAGTTAAATTAGAAATTCTTCAGAGGAGAGGTGATCCCTTGTTATGTGTCTGCTACATTGGCACCCTGGCCTGTGAACATATGCTGGTGTTTTTAATAGCTCTGTGATGAGGTCTGTTGTAAGAATGTCTCAGTGAAAATACAATGCTTGCACTGTGTGGGAGGTCAGACTAGATAATTTTAATAGGCCCTCCTGAACATGAAATATATTATCAAACAGCAACGGAGTAATACAGGCAGCAATTATTTTTGTAATGAGAATGGTGATTGTGTGGACAGCATCGAGTGAAAATAAATGAGAGCCAGAGAATAATAGCAGGCTTCTGTAACATGAAAAGGAACAAACATTCCTGTAAACAGAATTAGTATTGTTAATGCTTCATATTCACGCATCATTTTCCTGAGCTGTCACCTCCATTTTGCAGAAGGAGCAAACAGGGAAGAGAGGTGAAGTGGATGCCCAAGAGCACACAGTCGTGTGAGAGCTGCATCTCCTGGCTCTTAAATCACTTCTGCCAGCTTCCTCCGAGACTTCTCACTCACCTGGAAGTTCTGAAGTACATGGCACTGGTGAGTTGACCCTCTCTTGACCTGCACTACTCCCTCCCTGTTGAACTTATGTGACATCCTGGGGACCTCTGACAGTCATTGTACCTCACATCAGATCAGTGTGACATCTTCTCAAGACAGCTTGGACAGAGGTAGCCCTGTGTGTTATACTATCTTCTGTTGTTTGGAAATTGTTCTGCTTCTTGTGTTTGTGGGTTATTATTCTTGCCTTTCGTTGCTAGACACACATTTTCACACTGGATAGTTTTCCCTACCCTTACTAGCTACTTGAGACCAATTTATAGATGCTATGCACAGTGGCTATAAGGCCAGAAGCCAAGTTACCAACAGATGTAAATCAGGAGCTGCAGCAATTTACATCAGCTCATTATTTTATATGACACTAAATGTGTCCTTCCTTCTGTCCCCAATACAGGATGCTCTGTCTACAGTATGCAATGACAGTAAAATGCTAGTCAAAGTCCTCTCTAGTAACCTTTTGCAGTCTGGTTTATTAATTGGACCATGAGACTCACAAAGCACTCTGTTTCTACCTCAGCTACTAATTATCTGGCACTCAAATCCTAAATTAAAGACCTTATTCAGGTAATCAGATTCTTAGGGGGATGTGATTCTTTCCTCTTGTTTTAAGGGGACAGACTCTTTCTTATCTGTATGTACAAAACTGGGAAATAGATGGCAGAAACAATTTTGCTTCCTTGCTAGTAACATTCATGACACCTATGCTATCAAGGGGAAAAAAAAGAAAAAACATTATACTACAATAGTGATGTTTTGGCAGTCTGTGAACAACTGCACTTATACAGGGCTATTAATAGATTAAGATCATGTCTACTGTACTCCCAACAGTTATCTAAGGATCCTGAAGTGTACTCGTAATAACAGCAATGCTTAGTACTTATAGGGTTTTATATCTCCAAAGTACTGTACAAACGTTAACTAATTGATCATCAGCACCACAGTGATCTGTCAACATTAATCACAAATACTTTTTAAAGAAAGATCAACCCTGTATTTAATTTGTTCAGGTAGCAGATCTACTCCTAAGAGGGCCTTGCACTCTAGAGGCTGATTACCTTCCTACTGTAAAATTAAGTGTTGTAAGAAACACCTATCATGGATGTTTTATTTTCTTATTTGACCTCTTGAAAATAAATATTAGAAAGTGGAACGATTCCTTGCTATAAGGTTTTTAGTACACCTGTAGGTCTTACTTATACTTTCTAAATATATGCATTTGTATAAATCTGTACTAAAGAACATACTGACAAAAACTGTTAGTGTTTTTATGTAGTTCCTACTTGGTAGATGAGCATCCTTCTTTTGTACATACAGAACAAAGTTCTTTAATATTCAGCACCATTATAGCATTATAGTAGAAAGACACGTTTCCTTTGACTATGAAAATTAAGTTGATCCAGAAATAGGACATACACTTTTCTTCTTTTTCTATTGTTTTGAGTCATGATGTTTTTTCAATGACATTGACATACCAGGAAATGCATCTCAGAGTTTGCCTTGTGTGGTTTCTATTATTTGAGTTGTTGTGGTGGGTTTTTTTGCACATGACCAATTTAAATCATAGAATCATATAATATCCCAAGTTAGAAAGGTCCTGTAAGTATCCTTGAGTCTATTTCCTGGCCCCACACAGGACCACCCAAAAATCAGAACATATGTCTGAGAGCATTGTCCAGATTCTCGCACTCTGGCAAGATCAATGCTGTGACCGCTTCCCCAGTGAGCTTGATTTCCATCTAGGTGAAGAACCTTTTCCAGATATGCAACTAGAACCTCCCCCAATGCACCTTCATGCTTTTCCTGTGGTATTATTAATAGTCACCAGAGAGAGGAGATCAATGCCTGCCTCTCTGCTCCCCCCAAACTCCCACAAACTTATCAATGGTTTGTTCCATCTGTCTCACTATACCAATGGAAAGCAGTGTCACAGAAGCCCATTACAGTTGTAGAAGTAGGTCATAATATCTCCTTCCTTTGAGAAATGTAAAGGTGTCTGGACATGGACTAGCCTGCTTGAGCTAGAATGTCTAGATGTCCCTGCTTGAGCTGAAGGGTTGTACCAAACGACTTTCCTCCCAGACTCAATAATTCTGTGACATCCTAAGTAGAACAGGAAGAAAAAACCTGCACCTTATAATCCTTAATCACTAATAATGTGGAATATAGTGACTACTTTTAATACAAAAGTACATACAGTAACACAGAGACAACTATCCATCCTCTGAATACAATGAAAATATAATATCATAAAGCAGAAAGTCAAGTTCTTCAGAGAATTTTATGGCTTTGTGTCCCCTTAAATCTACATATACACATGGATCTTTAATTATTAAGTATATAATGCTCTTCTGAACAACCTGGTTTCCCTGAATATCCTGAAATGCAAAGAAACAGTGTGTTCTTTCCACTTTCTTACTCAGTGTGTGGCCATTTAAAAAAGTTATTTTATTTTCTAGTGTTATTTTTTTATTTCACTACACACTATCTAGCCAAACTTTTCTGTTCTTCTCCATATGGAATTATCTCTCATTCTAAGTGCTTCACAACTATTAATGAATTCCAGCTGTATTCCAGTACAGGGTGGAGGACAAGAGAAGAATAAGACGATTTAAAGTTTCTTGTGCATTTAACTATTGCATGTCTGATTTTATTAAAGCTGCCTGTAGTTTTATTAGAGCTATAATAAGATTAGGCAGAGATTTGCATGTGGTTTGCTAGATCTTCAAGAAGAAAAATAATAAGGGACAAAATCGTATTCCCTGTCATAATATTAAAATGTACACGATTCACTGGTAGGTTTGGAAACTATAGTTACGTCACACAGACTCCTGCCACTAAAATAAGAGTATCAATAGTACCATAAGAGTTCCTCAGAAGGAGAGGTTAGCATATATTTTGTAAGCCCTGTGAAGCTATGTGTTGCAAATGTGGTTTGCAGAGGGTTTCCACTGTTGGAGTCTCTGCAGACTGTGAGATGGAATGAGCAAAACATTAGTAAAGCAACTGCTGATGGGTGTGCAGACTTTCAGTGTGGGCTGATAGTACCAAGCACTGACTGATTCAGACAACATCAGTAATGCTGGTGGGTTGGCTGGATGACCAAAAATGTAAGCCTTTCTGAATTGTTGTTCATTTTTCCCTATCTATTATGACTCCATCAACACAAGGACCTTGTTTTTATTACTCCCAGACATCTCTGTAAAGCCTCTTTCCTCCCCCTTATTCTTAATCTTCTGCTACCTTTTAAAATTTTTTTTTCTCAATTCAATTTCAGTTTCACAACTTGAATTCTCTCTTTTTTTTTCCTTTTCTGCCAAATAACTCATTATCTTCCCACACTTCCCGTTAGTCCTAATCCTAACCAAGCAATTTTGTTCCCCCTTTTTATCTTGTTTCCCCCTGCTTATTACTGACCTCAGTTTCCAATTCACCAACTCATGGTCTCATAGTGTCATTATATTCTTCATCCTGGTCCAAGTCATATGGGATGCACATGAAGATGTACCTCAACAACCTATATCCATTTTCAATCCACTCTTTCTGGATCCTGATTTTTTTATTTTTAATCCCAGATGGAGTGTGGAAGGGAAATGAAAAGCAAAGCTTTCTGTCATAGACTTGGTACCTCTAGGTCTTAAACACTCTTAGAGAGGCTATTTTTTTACTATTAAATACATATTATTCCACTCTACTGGGAACATTCTCTTTGTCACTTGCAAATTCTGCTTTGCTTCTATGAACTCTCTGTGTATTTCTACCTTTGTACTATCTTTTGGTGTGTTTGCTAGAAATCACAGCAAGTCTGTTGCTGAAGGGAGAACTGAACAACAGATCTTCTGAGACCCAGGTCAGACCTCTTTCCATTAGACAGCTTCTCCCTACACTACCAGTAAAAGTGGAATTTTTTGCTTGATGCTATGTCAAAACACAGGTCACTTCAGTGAAGCTATACAAAAATTTTATGGGTTTAGCTTTGAAATGTCTCAGTATTCATAAGTGAAATGAATAGTGTGAAACAATTTTTGTTTGAAATAGTCTACCATGGGATAAAAAAAAGCTAAGTGAATTTTCACACACACACACACACACACACACACAAAATGCAACCCTATTCTCCTTTGTTTTGACTGAGTGCAAAATGCAACAGAAACATCTTTTATTTAATATAGTGTGATTGGCTAACCTCAGAGTCTGGCATTAAAACAAACAAACAAAAAAAAATATCCAAAAAACTCACCTGAAGAGAGACAAGTATTATCCTACGAAATAGGTTTCATACCTTCATACCAGACAGATCATTCTGTGTGGATGAATTCTCTTTCACTGGAAAGAAACTTCAGGGCATAAAGAGAAAACTCCATAATGTACCCACAAACACACACAAAAACACTATATGTATGCATACAGATGTGTCTTAGACACAGACTTTACTGGAAAACATTTTTATCAGTGAGTACTCTTTTCCTTTTCCTTCCTTCCTTCCTTCCTTCCTTCCTTCCTTCCTTCCTTCCTTCCTTCCTTCCTTCCTTCCTTCCTTCCTTCCTTCCTTCCTTCCTTCCTTCCTTCCTTCCTTCCTTCCTTCCTTCCTTCCTTCCTTCCTTCCTTCCTTCCTTCCTTCCTTCCTTCCTTCCTTCCTTCCTTCCTTCCTTCCTTCCTTCCTTCCTTCCTTCCTTCCTTCCTTCCTTCCTTCCTTCCTTCCTTCCTTCCTTCCTTCCTTCCTTCCTTCCAATTCCTTCCTTCCAAATTCCTTCCTTCCAAATTCCTTCCAAATTCCTTCCTTCCAAATTCCTTCCTTCCAAATTCCTTCCTTCCAAATTCCTTCCTTCCAAATTCCTTCCTTCCTTCCTTCCAAATTCCTTCCTTCCTTTTTCTATTGATAGTGACCATAAGCAACAGATTAGCCATAAGTTTGCAGTGGCAGCTCAAAATGAATGATTTATACAAGAAAAGTTTACCTTTAACCTCACAAGTAGAAGCTTTGTAATGCAGAGAAATGCATTCATAAATTCCTCTTTGATCTCTATAGCCAAGGCATAAAAAGAAGAAAAAGCATTTTAAATGAGGCTACTTCCAAGCTGCTATAATGGACATTTTATCATAGTTTACACTGCAGAAAGTACTGAGAAGAGAGCAAAAGGATGGGAATAACAGTGTAGAAGCATTGTATGCTTTTATATCCTTTTAAGGATATATGCGAAGTGTCCCATGTACAAGATAGGGAGTAAGGAATCACAAGATGGCTCTTATGCTTATTTCCTTGAGGCTCTAGGCATGAAACAGATTTTATATTCTACCTTATTTATCCTTATTTGTAAAAGAAGTATGAAGATATTTTTTTTCTAATTTAGAGTATGGGTGCTAAGATCAATGACAGAAAATTTGAGCTGGGGATATGGAAAAAATAGATATCATTGTCTTTGCTCAGTTCCACTCTATATGTTTGCAAATACTTTTGATCCCTTTCAAGTGTGTACCTCAACACCAGTTGAATATCCTATGGTGCAACCCTAAGAAACACTGTGATTCAAAGTCACAACTCATGGCTGGACTACCAGAGGGAGGAAGCCCCTGATCTCAGAATCCTACCAGTATTTTTGCCAGTGAACCTAACCCCAAGCTTTTTCTAATGAGCATTTGAAGTACACCACCCCAGCGAATAACAGCTCTGTTAATCTTCTATTAAGGACTCCATTGACTCCAGTGTAATAACACTGTGCCTCCTGGTAGAACACTTGTTGTGTTTCAGCTAGTACAGTAAGTAAGTAAATCAAACCTCCATTCTTGGATTCATTCCCTCTTTCTATCCCAAATTACTCTTTCAACTCACTATCCCTCAAGGATGCTATTTCAATGTTAATATTTTATGCATTTAACTATGATAAATAAAGAATGTAAACATGGAACATGAATGCATTCCAGAAGGATAAAATGGCACTGTAAAAACTGAATTTTCCTTTGATTTTCAGAAATTATTTCTTAAGAGATTTAGAGGTGTACAGAAGAAAAGGCTTGCCAGGCAAAAGTTATAATGAAAAACAGAACGATAAAATAAACAATGTTTTAAAACTCTAGCCATTGTTTTACAAAAAATACTGTGGGGAAGTGAAAGTAAGATGGGTATGAGTCAATTAAAATATGCACGTGTAACCTTTTATTTTTTTTTTTTAGTAGAGAACTTCAGACTGATAGGAAAAACATGGTAAGAAAATGACATTGCCTCAGCCCTATATGGGCTGGAGGAGACATTTTCAGGACTGTAAATTTTTTTGTCCATAATATTTCAAGTGATCTAGTAAACCTGATGCATTAAAAACTCTCAAAATAAAGAACACTAATGTATTTGAAGATTTTTCTGGATGAGAAAAGAAATTCCAGCAACGTCACATTTTTTTTGATAGACAAATTCTGCAAGTATTAAAAAAAATAAAATTAGAAAAGTGAAAGAGAAAATAAAAATAGAAAATAAAATACTGCCACTATTGGCTGGAAGGGAAGGAACAGGGAAAAGAAGAAGAAAGGTCTTCATAGTGTAGTTTCTGAGTTTTCATGGATCTCATAAAAACACATAGGACTTGGGATAAATGAAAAAGCAGGGAGGTGATGAACTCAGGAAACGTTATTTCTCCTTCTAGATTGGGGTGCTGTTATTGCAGCATCAAACCAGAGATTTTGTCTAAATCAAGCTTGAAATTATGTGAGTGGATGGTATAGACTCAATGAGTGATGGAGACTGACTATATAAGTAGGTTGTGATATGGTGGATTTTTACTTCCATTTTTTTCAGTTTACTGGCATTAGAGGAAAGCAGGACACCTGGAAAATTTTTAATGTTTTGAAGGTAAGATAGGGGCAGAACTTCAGTGCATATCTAGTGCCAGCATGAGATGCTCATGTAATCTGTTGCTTTACTCTGCCTTTGCACATCTTCCCTCCATCATTTTCCAGATGTTGAAGTCTGCTATTCCTGCTCCTTTAGAAGATGAGGAAGCATAAGTAGTACACAAGTCCGCATTTCCCAGAGTACGTCATCATTTCTAGAGTTCTAGACATTCCCAGAGTACGTCATGATCCTGAGATATTACCAATTTTGAATAACAAAATCCCACCTCCTACTCTCTAGCTACCTCTAGATCTAGATGGATACCTTGCATTTTACATTATAAATTGGCACAAATGATGCCACTTAGAACATTACGGCAGGCTTCAGCAGGAGGCTTACAAATGCCACTTGTAATTAATAAAAACTCCAATCTCAAATACATTTCACAGTTTCTTCCTGGGGAGAAGTACTTCACACTTTTTGAACTTTCAGGCTGATGGGTTGAGCGCACAATTGGTGCAGTTTCTTTTGAAGTGGATAATCCAGCACACGGCTGAGCAAATGACAAACCAGATGTGGAATGAAAGGTACCCCTCGGGGCTCAGAGAACCAGAGAAACAATGGAATCTGCGGGACATTTTTAGTGAATCAGACCCTTGTTCTCCTCCACAAAGGAGGAGAAGAAAAAAGACCCAAAACCACGGTGACATATAAAACATGCAGCAACAAATTGATGGCAACTTCTGCAAATGGGAACATGAACTATATGGCATGTGGATAAAAGAGAAAGCATCTGCAAAACATGTGAGGAAAACTGTGAATATAATTCTAGCAATTATGATTATAGTGTTGTATACGCTACTGCACTTAATTACAATTTTCTGTTCTTTTCATGCTATGGAAATGGACTAAATGGACGACAAAATATATCTCAAAAGACAAGCAATCTGTGGAATGAATAGGGTCCTCCTTTATCTTAATACAATGAGGACTACATTTCATAAACATGGCAGCATCTCCCTGCTAATTCTTCAGAACAGGACTTTGATTAAAAATGAACATTGTGAAAAAAATTAGCAGCTATTATTATTTCATCTGTGAACATGAATAGGATTATTAGGAGAAATAGAAAGAGGGTATATAAAAAAAAGCAACAACAAAAAGTAGTTTACTTTGAGAGTTACATTAAAATGGTAATGTTTTTCTTAAAAATAATCCAATGTTATTTTATTGAAAGTGAAAAGTTAGAATTGCTAAAAATCTTTTGCACGCTTAGAGCTTTCCTCATTTTTCTTTATTGGAATGAGAAGGTGTACAACTTTTGTAGTACTCACATACTTTGTCAAAAGTTAAAACAACAGTCATAATCATTAATCTTAAATTGTGAACCAGAACAGGTTTTCTGGGTAGATCTGAAAAATAATTTAGAAATAATGAATTCTCTTTAGGAACATTGGTCTAGAAGGGACCCCTGTGGGAGCTGAGTTAATTTGCAAGGTTTTTTTTCTTTTTTTTCTGTACACATTTAAAAATGTACACTCATGCTTCAAGCATAGGTTTCAGGCAGTTCAGATGCTCCACTGAATTAAATGAGCCAGTGCAGATTTACAGGACCTGAAGAAGTAAGACATTATACCTATTGATATGGGGAGTTATATGAAAGCACGGTGTTGTACAACATAAGGTTTTCAGTGGCATGAATTTGGGACAATGACATACTTGGGAATAGTAAAGCTGTGAGTTACAACATTTTTTGTAAAGACACACTGATAAAACTTGACAGTTCATTCCCCCATCATGTATACTGCGAGCCTCATTCATTTTATAGATTTTCTGAGTGTTTAAGAGTGAAATGAGTTGGATAACTTGTCTCTAAATAACGTAGAAATTCTGGCTATGTGATTGCAGAGAAAGGCTTAGCTGCATAGGAAAGCTGCTGGAGGCAAATAGCAAATAAAAAAGCTGAAAATCTATGTGTTTGGAGAGAAGCAAGAATCTCAAGATACAGAACTATGAAATGAGAAGGAAGACAGCAACAGGAGCTGTCATATTTTGGACATATCTGAGGAGGAAAGCAAGAAAGAGAGTGGCTGTGAAGCTGGGAGAGTGAGGTGTGAGCAAGGCAGAGAGAGAAGTTTAGATTTATTTGGGGTGAAGAAGTAGATGGATTTAATGCAGGGGCATACCAGCCTTCTGGGCCACACTATCCATCCTGGACATGGACATTCCAAACATAGCACCTGGGAATGCTCAAGGGAGTGAAGAAACTGAGTGCAAGAAATACATATAATGAGTTTATCATTTATATGTATTGTTCATGTATATATATATATATATATATATAATTTTCTTTCTCAGAAGCATCTATGAAAGCTGTAGGGAGAGTTATTTACTTTCAAGGGAATTATTCTTCAGTATTCACAATGAAGACACACACTGGACAACTATAAAGTGAATGTTAATAGGACTTCCTTGATCTTTGTAGAAATCATTATGGCCATGGGTAACTTAGATCATGCTCTTTGAAGTGCAGAATATAAGGGTATTATATAAGAAATGAATTGTGATCTAATGCTGCTAGGCTTCTGAGCACACATGTCCAGATACCTACTGTTCAGTGTCTACTGAGTCGTTTGTGTTTGAGTTCATAAAAATTGGTCTAAAGTTATTTCTTAAATGCTCCTCATTTGAAATTCATGTTCCAGATTTTTTGCAGACTTCAATTAGACTTCTCCTGATCTATACCATCAATCAGCATAAAATCAGTCTGGAATGGGTTGGAAGGGACCTCAAAATTCATCTAGTTCCAATGCCCTATAATAGGCAGGGTTGGCAATCACTAAATCAGACACTAGATCTGGCTGCCCAGAGCCCCATCCAATCTATCCTTAAACACCTCTAGGGATTATATGTCACTGATAATGCTAGTATACATGTTAGGATAAAATTAATCCTTCTCCTGACTGAATCTGGGTTAAATTAAATCATCGCAATATCTCCAATATTTGCATGAGAGTTAATATGCATTCAGATTTTCTGTGTGCCATGTTATGTGAATTTATTAGTAGTTTCCTTAGTTTTTCTCCTGCAACCATCTAATTTAGGAGCAAACTATCCTCTATTGCTACAACTTTTACAAAATCTAACATTTTTGCTTGAGGTCTTGTAGCTGAGCATTTCCTTCACTACCTACTGCCTTCCACAGAGGCTTTGTCTAGACTTAGAAGCTAAGTGAATAGATTTATGACAGTCTGGACAAGCAATACAGCTCTCAGTCTCAAATTTGATCTTCAGTTTTTTTTCTGTGTTTTCTCAGATTTATACAGCTCAGAGAAGTTTATAACACTCCCTCCGTAATTGAGACAGCCATGTTTCATTATTGGATTGCAGGATTCTGTAACTACCATACATCTAATGTTGTTTGTTTAAACTTGTGTTTCACCAAGAGTATGAAAATGACGTCTCTCTGAAGGCTATTTCTTGCCATGCATTCTGTAAATATATATTGTTTGAAGAGAAAGAAAATTCTTGTGTTTTTTCATAAGAAGCAGAAGAGGTGACTTTTTTTTGTTATGGACAACTACATCTAGGGAAATGCTGACTCCTAAAAGGTTAATTTGAACATATATAATGATATTAGAATAATTTACTTAAAGCCCATTTTAAAATGTAATGTTTATTATTAGCTTGTGTAGTTTCTAATTATTTTATAGGCTTTTATTATTTATGGCAAGGATCCAATCATTACAAAGCTGTGAAACTTGATACATACACAAGCAAAGAAATGCATCTGCAAACTTCATTTAAAGAGGGAATTGTCAGAAATACCACAGTGCGACATTTCACAGAAATGAAAAACTTTGCTTTTAATGACATAATCCTTCTCTTCCTTGTTAATATACTAAAGACTACATCAACAATTTTGGAGGGCAAGAGGGGAAAGAGGACTACACTTAGAAAGCACAGGGCTGTGTAATATCATCACCACCAAAAGATTAAGAAGTAAAATCAATATCTCAGTGTACACCCAATGCTTTGTCTTTTCCAATTTTTCATGTGTACACCAGAAATAGATTCTGATGTCAGCTTGAGTCCTGATCTTGGAAACATCATCCTCGCCCACAAAGAAAAATAATTTAACAGATTTTAAATACATAGCAGTATATAAAGTGGGATTTCTGAATACAAATATTTTTCTAAAGACTTTCATAGACTCTCTGTGTACTTAATTAAGTAGTACTCTTACACCTGAATTCATGAACTATGAACACAGAATGCTTACAGGTACAGTAGTGTCTGCTAAGATGGAATGAAAGCTGTCAATAAAAAATTCCAAATCTGTTAGTTTTGTTTTCCGAGCATCTTCTTGTATCTTGTCACCACCCTTGTTCCACCCAAAAATTGATAAAATTCTTGTAATGATTTCAAGATGTTTTGATCAAGATTTTCCCACTGTCTTTGACTAGGATAATGTAATAAATAAATGGCTTGTTTATCTTTAAATCAGGCTTTCCTGAAAGACAAAGAGGCACTATGAAAATAATGATACTGTAGTTACCCATAGAATTAAACCCAGGGGGAACAGACTATATCATAAAGATCATGTTTTTAATCCACCTCCATGTTTGTGACAGATGGTCCAAACAAAGAAACTGCACATTAAGCAGATGGACTTGGTATCTGATTCCCAATTACAAGAGTTGCTCCAGGTGGAAGATTACTTCTACTGATGAGGGAAAGTGATTTGCCCCCAGTTGGAGTCCAAAAAATTGCTCACACTTTAGCATTAAAGGTTCACACTCACCTTTCAAAGTTGGGATGTAGCATTAAAGATCTGATAAAAGGTTCATGGAAGATGGCTATTATGCTTAGTAGGTCATTGATCAACCCTTAAATGTGAATGATTAAAGTTAAGAAGTTGTTAAGATACACAATCCAGGTGACTGGGCTCTGCCTGAAGGTTGAATGTCAGAAAATAATAGATATAGCACAAGAAACTATGAGACATACATAGCAAACTACAGTGGGGGGAGTGAATGACCAGCTATGTTTACACCCAATGTGTGCACTGAGGATACGCATTTAATCTTACTTATCCTGGACTCCAAAATGGGAAAAGCAGCAGCCCCATATCTAGCAGAACAGAAGAGGAATCCCCTGCCCTCAAAGACCACCAGATGTATTTTTCCTTTAACAGAAGTGCCAAAAGTATTTAAAATACTCTTTGTATGTAATGTAGAAGAATAGAACTGAAAACAATAGAACTCTGTGAAAGGCAATAAAGCTCCATTAAACTTTGTTCAGGCTCCTGCAGACAATCGTACACTAGTTACCAGCTGTACATAACTATTTAGTCAAAGCATGTATTTCAGTGATAATTGCCCATCAAGTAGATAAATGGAAGTATTGTTGTGATGGATTCAACAACTGACACAATCAAACCAGTTTCTCAGATATATTCCACTATCTCATGTGCTCATGGCACTTGCACTAACCTTAAGCAAATGAGAGGTTGTTTGCCTTTCAGAAGTAATTAAAAGTATATAAGCATGTAATCATTAGGGGTCAAACCAAAATACAATTTCTGATCAATTAACACAGGCTTCCATCGATAATACCATTCATGACAATAGAAAACATTGATTAAACAGAGAATTATACTGCTCATTTTAAATTGCTCACCCATTTCAAACACTGACACTCTTTTCAAACTGTTTCTGAAACAGGATTCTGATTGCAATGCAAAGAATTGTAAGAATCATTGTGAACTTCAAATGCTGGAACTTTTCAAGATTTTTCTCTACTTTCGTTTGATTGCAGTTAGTCTCTCAAGCAGTAAATTCTGTGAACAGTTTCAGTATATTGCATTTGCTCTTTCCTACTTCAAAATATCCCACTGTGCTCAATAAAAACATAAAACAACCGAAAAACAAAAACAAAATCAAAACTCAGTTTCATTGTTCCATTTCATTATCTGCAACAATCTGCATGGAGACAAAGATGAAATTTCAATGGGCACTGGAGAGAAGTGTTCATTTGGCATCAGGTGACTCAATGATACATTGGCCAACATGCTTCACTTTATTATTATTTTTTTTAATAAATAGAAATGAAATTGCAATTTGGTACAGTTGTAATTAAATTCAACCTTTTGTTGTTAAAGCAGATCAAGTTTCTTAACTACAGTGTTTTCTTAGGTTGATATTTCTGTTCCATGACCAGGTTTGGTGAGGCAGGGACTGCTGCTTATCTTCTCTTTGCCTTAGGGACTGCTTTAATTTCATACAAATATAACTTGCAAAAATAAAGGATGAAATAACCTTTTTCTAGTAAAGGCTGGAGAAAGCCAACTCACCTTTGTAAACAGAAGGTGAAAATCAGCTTATATATTTCCTTTGAGCAAGGGTTTGCATCTGTTTCAGACACATCTGGCAGTAGAGATAAATTTAAATACAAGCAGTCTGCAACATCAACAGTGATATTAGTTCTAAAATGCTGGAACACGCACATAATAATAGATTGGAAAATTTTAAGGAAATTGCACTGATCAAGAAAGGAAGAAAAATTTTTTCCTTTCTCGCAGATGTACATTTTCTTTGGTTAAATATCCTGGTAAAGCTGTCTTAGCTCAGTAGCCTAGGCCTTTTGATTTGTTCCAAAAGTGAGGCAATAATTCAAACAGTAAAGATAATGTAATTCTCTAAATGTAAACTACTTTGAAGTAGAAATAATGAAAGTTTTTCATACGCAAAATATTTGCAGTGAGGACACAGGACAGTACTATGGCTGTGCAATGCAGACAGTATTGCCTTACAGATTTACTGCACCACATCATAAGGAGATAGAGGAGAAAAGCAAATAGCCTTTTAGGTGAGCAGGCGAGGCTTGACATTGGCCAGACACTTTAAAGATAGTTTACAAAAAGAGAGAAGTTTGGTATGACCTTCTCCTGACTCTTGTGTTATTTATTGTATAACGACAGGTTAGTGATTCTCTATGGCAACCACCCCAGGTTGGTTCAGGAGCATCTGTTGCTCCCAAGAGATTTGAAACAACCCTTCTTTCTATAATAACTCATTGCATCTCAGACTGTGAGGCCATAGAATAAATATGATCAAAACTTTATTGCTGAGATCTTCACTCACAGGTAGATCTGATTCTTTGGGATATAGGAGAAGCAGTGACAGAAAGGTGAAGGAGACCAAGAGATGACAGGCAAAGCAAGGGGAGGCAAGGAGCAGAAGCAGAGAAGTGGCAAATGGAGATATTTATAGTGACTTTATGGCCTTCATTTAAGGGGCAAAATTCCGTGTGTGTCTAGAAAGTGTCTATGATATGTCCCAGAGCTTGGAGCTGGGCCTGTCTGCACCTCCTCTTTTAATGGAGGGGCCCAAAGCACACTGAAAAGGCTTGACAAATCTAGAGCTAAGTTTTATTAGAACATAAAGGAGGTCCTTAAACTTTATAAAACAGAGAAACCGCAGCATACGTTCAGAACAACATAAAAGGGTTTGAAACAAACTCCTCTCCTTTCTAGTCTTCCCTTATAAAAGAGGCCTATTACCTCATAGCTTCCATCTGCAAGCTCTGGTTGGGAGCCTTATTCTTCTTTCCAATTGTGCACTTGTCCCACCAGCTCCCACCATTTTGCTCTCTGCTGTTCTGTTGCTGTCACGGACGAAACAGCTTTACCCTGGTACAGGGACAAAGAAAATCCCAGCCTCTATAGAGCAAGGGCTGAATTCCAGCTAATCAGATACCATCCTTCTGTCTATGATTAGGTAATTTGAGTATTCCACTTTATTTCCCCACTTTTGGATGGCAATTTCAATCTGCAGATTTGATTTCCTTGGTCTTTTGCAGTGTCAATGTATTTTGAGAAACCACTGTTGCACAGGTTTCCCAGAGATGTGACCATGTTTATGTATTATAATTTAACAGATAACAAAGCAGGAAGGTTTTATACATTGACTCCACCCAGTGATTTGTAGAGAAGTTCTATATATAAAAATCAGTACTTTATCTTAGAAGACATTCATTGAAAAAAGAAAACACTATGAAAAAATGTTTCCAATAATTTTCAGTAACTAATGCACATGAAATTAGTGATTTGAAATCTTTTATTTGTATGTTACAAGTAATGCTAACAGTGGGGCTGAACAAAATCAGGACTTAATGCGTCATCATTTTTATTTCCATATATACGTTTGGATTTAATAGTCTAAGTCATCATTTTTTCTCACAGTGAAGACACTGAGAGAAAAAAATAATATTCACACAAGGTTGGAGCAGTTCATTCAATTGTGTTTCTGTGCATTTCAGACAAAGTTGCCACCTTTCTTCTCTTTCAGCTATGGGAAAGGTGGAATACATGCACTGCTCAAGCATGATATTTCCACTCAGCCACAAATACAAGCCATTAATTGGTGGATTGATGTTTTTTCTATCAAGATTTTTTTAACTTTTGGTAAAAAGTGTCGTAGTTTTATGGCTTTTATCTTTGGTATTCCACATTATAACATCAAGTAAGGCACTGGGAGTTAAAGAGTTAATGCTCCAGTTCCATGGACTGCCAAATTGTCAGGTACCTGGTTCTCAGATGAGAAGAAGAACTTTATACCCCAGAGGACTCATTTTCCACTCAGGGGGAAAGATTTTCTTCTATTCATCTCAGCAGTGGAGGTTCCCTATCTGTCTCACCTTCAGCTTTAGAGTAAGACCTTCGGTTTCATATACCTTTTCTCTCATTTTATTTGATTTATTTGCTTCAATTCCAATTATATTGTGTTATATTATGCTATTTTGAATTCTGATATCTTATTTAGTAAATTAGTATTCCTCCTCAGATTGTTGCTGCTGTTTCATTTTTAGTCCCATTTTTCTATCCTTTCCCCTTTTCCCCCTTCTCCTTTCCCGGGGTGTGGGTCTGAGGGTCCCTCACACCATTAGACACAGAACTGGGCCGAACCAGCCAATAAACTGCTGTCAAAAAGTCTTTATAAAATTTAGCTCTATGAATAAGCAAATATAAATAAGGTTAAATATTTATCAATTAACTTGTCAATTTGCAGCTCAATTCAATATAATTTAATAAAGAAACTATGCGACCAGAGAAGCATCTTTTCACCATTCTCCTCTCTACTTTTTTTTGTACTGGTTGGGCAGGAAGTTCAGATTTGTGTTTCTTTCCCTATTTACACTTTTCCTGTGTAAATCTAACAAAGTTAGAGCTTTAAAGAAGCTACTAAATATCTTTTAATACTTCAATATCATTCCATGTATACCAAAGCTTCTCAGAACTTGTAACTTACTTTTGGCAGCTGTTACTGAGCACACCTCCCCGCTGCTTTTTACTTAACACCAAAGGAAGACTAATGAACTTCTCACATGATTTGGTACAGAGAGAAGACTATGAGGTAGTGTGTTCAGGTTTTCCAAACAGTCCTTTGTTGAATCAAAACTCCATTCAGTTTCACCACTCAAAACATTATCTATGAGTCTATCAGTTTGCCTTTCCATTACACACACAAAATGACTTTAGTACCAATGTTACAGCTGAGTTACTGCAAAAAGTTCCATGTAGCCAACCTTAACATGCCCTTGTTATCTTGATGTATCAGATACGTCATTCTCTTATTATCCCAGACACAAAACACAATCTGTGCTAAGAGTAATATAGATAAGATGTAGATTTCAAAAGTATTGCTTCTCAGAAATCTGTTGCCCACGTGATAAAGTGTAAGGTGCAATTACAAGCAGTTACACGTTCTTTGCATTGATGGTAAGAAGAGAACTGTGGGACATGAAAGGAAATAAGCAATATCAACCTCAGTAGTTTTAGTTCAGGACCTTAAGAACTGAATAATAACAGTAAAATACTTTGCTTCAATTGCTATGTAGTGAGAGCTCACCTGAACAAGGTGAACAGATGATATCAAGACTTTTATTTATTTATTTATTTTTGATTGTCCTAATGCCAGACTTGAAAAGAAACAGGATACATTTTCTCATTCAGATTTTTGTTTTCATTCCTTAAGTATTAAATAATATAATAAGATAAATAATATAATAAATAAATATTAATAAATAATATTAATGAGATAAATGTACATCTGTAACTTTTCCACAGTTTAAACTTTTATTAATTCTGAATAAGAAATCACTGTCTTTAGAGGTTAATGAAATTTATCACAGACCACAATTGCAGAACATTCATTTCTGTAAAAAAAAGATAACATGGAAAAAAAAAAAAAAACCCTTTAAAATTACTGAAAAGTTCAGTTCAGGTGATTGAGAAGTAAAGACTGCAGATGCAGCTTCTGTCCTCTGTATCCAACCAGACTGCAAGTGCAGACACTTGTGCTGGTAACTAAAGCTCACAATTTTTTGTCATTGGAAAGAGGCATTTTTCTGTGCTGTTATTCAGACTCCTTTTTGCTTTGTGTGTAGTAGCTCAGCTACGTGGAAGGAGCTGAGCTTGTTTCATGCAATTATACAATAACCACAAAAAGTAGAAAACTAAATTCATAAAACTGGAAGACTGTAGAATTTTACATATTTGTTTGTTTGTGTTTGTTTTGTTATAGATACTGACATGGATGCTTAAATTCTCTCTAAACGATCAGAGCCATAAGCTGTCCTAAGAAAGTTCAGTGGAATATGAAGATAAAGAATTTTGTACTTCAATCCATTTTATTCAGGAATAGCTTGCTGAAAAATTATCATCTTTCATTTTAATGGAATGGTCTCTTGTTATATTAAACCATGACAAGCAAAAATCAACAAAATAAAAAAGAAAAAAGTATACTTTATTTTAAGGGGAAAAACTGTGAGGAAAAATATTCCTAAACTTTCTGAAATTTGATTATTATTCTTTTCTTTTAGGTGAAGCCTGGATTCTTTTCCCAAATAGTTTATTTTATTTTATTTTATTTTTTATTTTTTTATCTTTACATGCACAGGGATTTTCAGTGGAAACATCTCATCTCTGACTCGACCTATTAGTATTTTGGGATGAAAATCTTTTTGTGATACCAAAAAGAACTTTCAATTCTGGAAGGCTCAGAGCTCATCTTTACAATGAAAATCAGGAAAAATGATCCAAATTACATAAGTCTACAAATAAGACATCTTTTAGAAATAAGCTAAATTATATCCACATTGATTTCCTGATAACATGCATTTACACTGCTTCATTAAACCACTAAAAATTAATTTGGAATTAATTTCCCACAATCGTTTATGGAATTAAATTCTTACAGAAAGAGGTGATAGCTCATCTTGAGGATGATATATATCTAACTTATTGGCCTAGATATTTACCATGCATTCATTCATAACAGATTAAAAACTTGAAGAAGATGCACAGAAGTGAGGAAGATAGAAGCTTTATCTGCCTCTGCTCTGCAGAGAACAAGTCCTGCACAGAGGCAATGTGTTCCTGGGTCACCTCTGATAAAAGCTGCAGAGCATGTCAAGGGCAAGTAGAACTCACCCAGGTGAAGTTGGTCATTCAAAGTGAATTTTTTGGGTGTTTCTCATTTGTGATGGACAGGTGGTTCTCAAAGGCAGAAGGTAGACCCTTTGTTTTCCTCTTGCTTCTAATGTCCATGTCCTTGCATACAGCAGAATTGAGAATGACTGTTAAACGTTTTGATAGGACAAAGGGAAATGATTTCTAAGAGGGGAGACTTAGATCGGATTCAAAGAAATAGTTTTTTACAATATGGGTGGTGAATCACTAGCACAGGTTGCCCAGAAGGTGGTGGTGGCCCATATGTGGAGACCCTCAAGATCAGGCTGGATGGAACTCTGAGCACCTGATGGAGCTGTGGGTGTCCCTTTTCATTGCAGGGAAGTTGGGTTGGATGGCCTTTAAGGATCCCTTCTGACTCAAATGGTTCTATACTTCTGTTCTACGATTCTATGATTTTCTGTGCTTTCAGAAACTGGTGCGGACACTACATTTATTTCTACTTGGCATATTATCCACTTTTGGAATATCTGAAGATTTTGTTTTCCCTTCATTGACTTTCATGATTGCCAAGTCTCTCTGTTCTGTTCTTTCTTCATATCTTTTGAAAGATTTTCTTTATGCTGGATGAGCTCAGCTCAGCTCAGCTCAACATCCAGTCTTCATTAGCCCAATTCCAGGCACGTAAAGGACAATTTTGGGAAGTCTGCTACACAGTCTCTCTGTCTAACAGAAACCCTCTGAAATCTTTCACAGATCTCTACTTTCTTGCAAATCCTTTATGAAACTCTATCACTGAGTCTGCTGAGAAAAGCCTTAAGAAACTGACTGTTGACTATCTGAGCAAACAAAAAATATAACATTTCTATGTATTGACCTGTCTCTTTGCATGAAAATTATTTTTTCTTGCCTTATACTTTATATACAGGGTCTCAGAGACAGTCTATCACTTTAATCTGCATTTTTCAGTGTTTAACACAACAGTTCATGACAAGGTCTCTAGGCATTATAGTAATATAAACAATAGGAAGAAGATAAATACGATGGATATTCATAAGGGCTGGGTTGAAAAAATTACCCGATCAGTTCACTTCTCTGGACCTTTATTCATTCAAGGTCAAAGAGATGAAAGATCAGAACTTCCTCCATAAAATTTCTCAGCCCTTCCCAGTCCAAGGCTCTTCAGCAAGTTCTTTTTATTGTTACTTGTCACATTACAGTTCTGCACAGTTAAAAAACATCATAGAAGCTACAGTTATTATAGTTATTAACATTTTATGGCCTTGTTATTCATACCTTAAGCTCCTTAAAATGAAGTGGTGCATTTTAAGGGAGCAGCATGTATTTAATTGATTCCACTGTAAAAAGATTGCCCCAATTCAGCAGTTTCCAGTCTTTTTCCTTGGGTTTTGCTTCTATTAATGATGACAGTATCAATTTTATCTGTTTAAGCAAAATGATACAAAGCAGTTTAAATTTCTTTACTCCGCTATGTGTCTGTGCTTGACTTAAACATTTCCCCTCTTCCATAATTGAGCACTGTGGAAAGGTTTGCTGTGCTCTGAGATACTTGTTCATGTACATTTCTCTTTCACTTCAGAGTGTAGAGTTGCGGATTTATTTTTGGTATAAACAATTTTGAATTGTACCACATCTACGATGTTTTAAGTGTATGCCCTGGAGAAATACAAGCAAGTAGCTGATTCTTTTGAGTGGAGTTTGTCTCACCTAACTTTAGATGTCTGAAGAGCAGATACCTGTATCCCGAGTGACTTAATTAGAATCCATTTTCAATCACTATAGAGAAACAGAATAGCTCACTTCTACAACTTCAGGAATATATTGCACCATAAGACCAGTCTCTTCTAGCCAGGTTCCTTTATTTTCCTTGACTGTGTTGGAATCCTAGAGTGGAATAGTTAAGAAGTCATGATCCTGTGTGGCATTTATGTGGTGTCAAAGTTTTTCTGTGTTACATGTTCCAAACACATAAATAGAAATATCATAGAATTATGCAATCTTTAAGGCTAGAAAAGACCACTAAGATCATTTAATCTAACTATCAACCCATCACCAACATACTACTGACCATGTCCCACAAAGCCATCTCTCCACAGTTCAGTTCAAGAACACCCCTCCAAGGATGATGACTCCATCCCTTCACTGGGCAGCCTGTTCCAGTATCATATGACTCCTTATGTAAATATTTTTTTCCTAATATCCAACCTGAATCCCAAAACATCATGTGCTGCCCTTCTATTTTGTACATCTGTACCAAGAAACAGGGACAAACTTATACAAAGCACATATAGAGATGCAAACAGAGGTGTCATTGTTCCCCACAGGAGATTGTATTCATTAGAACATAAAATTCAACAATTCTGGTCACTGATGAAAAATAACTTCCTTTCTCACTGAAAGAACTTCAGCCACTTCTGTTTGAATGAGGTTAGCTTATATTTCTATGAGATCAAGAAGGTCAAAATCAAAAAGAATTAAAAAAATGGACAATTGAATTACAGAACAGAAATAATGCTGAAGTGGTATGTCCTTGCACTATGTTTCTCGGACTACATAAATCATTATAATTTTGATAACTCAGTATTGCGACAAAGAGTGATGGAATAGGAAATGGCCGTGCTTAAATCTGTTGTTATCAGAGAGGGTAATGAGAAGAGGAAGTAGTACAAATGTAAGCTATGCTTCTCTACACCATAGACCTTTACAGCATGACAAAATTCTGTTCTGTTGGCAGCCTCTGGATTCAAGAGTCAGGAGATGGATGTGCTATGACTATTCCCAAACACAGGACAGAGGAATATTGTAACATGTTCTACACAAGAAACATGCCAGAATGGTGTCTGGCAAATCATGAAACATCTGCATGTTTCAGTTAATCCTAAATTTGAAAATATGCTGAAATATAGATATTTTTCTTTTTTTTTTTTAAGAGAGAAAATTCTATACAGCTGAAAACTCAGTAATAAATAAAATGCAATAATGCAGTAATAAAATAATGTACAAGTCTTTCTCATCCTCTAATCTGATAAGCTAAATGTACTTTCAAAGTTTTCAAAACCAGACTGTGTCTTTGCTAGTCGTTTTTATTTTTTCCCTCATTTTACTCGCACAAAACAAAGAAAAATTAAATTACTGGACTTCAATTGCATTGTGTTTCTAGATCTGAGCTAGGTAACCTGCTGACCTGACTCACACTGCACACATCAGAGAAAGATCCTTTTGTACCATGAGAAGAATTCTCTGTAAGTAGTGTTCTCTTGAGCTTCCTAACAAGATGAAGATTCAGAAAAGAAAAAGACACTAAAAAAAAACAAGGGAAATTCAGGTCATTATATCTTGCAGCTATTTTTGAATATCCCTGCTAGCAAATGTAACACCTCTACCCTGAACATAGCCTCTCAACTCTATAAATTCTGTGTAACACTGGAGAGTACAAAAGCAGTGTTCCATATCCTCTGCTGGTTGGTTGTTTTCTGTGATAGCTGCATACCATTTGTTCCCCTGCTAAAGCTGATCAACACCTATCTTATGCTGTCCTCAGTAGTTCTGACTACATAAGATAGTAGAGAGAAGGCACTGAGATATGTGAAAGAGTCAGACATATGCCAGCTGTTGTTCTTGGCCCCTCTTTTCACCAACTTCTTGACTATTGTGTGACACCCATAATCTTCTCAGGTGTGGGTCTCAGACCTACCCCTCAGATTACCAAACTGGCCTCCAAAAATATTCCTTTTTCACTGTTCGGAATACACCATGAGCTGTGTTCACCACAGATTGCAGCACTGCAAAATTGGTGCTGACTTCAGAAGTGCAAATTCCTCAGACCTGAGTTTAACCATACAAAATCAGACCTTTATTCCTGCCTTGTCACCTGGTTTCCTTTGCTCATTCATGCAGATAAAGGTAGCTCTATGTTGCAGTTTAATGCAGCAAGAAGCTGAACACCACACTGCCTTTCACTCACTCCTCTACTCTCAGTGTGATTGGGGTGAGAACTGGGGAAAAAGAAGGGTAGAACTAGTGGGTTGAGATAAAACTATTTACTAAGACAGAAAAAGAAGAAAGAAATGACAAATTTTAACAATATGTATGTATATATATTTATGTACAAAACAAGGGATGCACAAAGCAACAGCTCACCACCCACCAACCAATGCTCAGCCAGTCCCTGAGCACCATCAATTACCCCCAAACAACTTTCCTCTGTTTTATAGTCCTTTGCATGTTGTCCAATCCCTTTGACCATTTAAGTTTGTCCTGATTTTGTCTCCTCACAGTTCCTTTTGCCCCCTCAGTCTAACTCACTGGCAGAACAATATGAGAAGCTGAAAATCTGAAATGTCCTTGGTTCTGTATAGCACTGTTCAGCAACACTGAAAACATTGGTGTGTTATCAGTACTGTTTATCTCCTAAAGACAAAACATATCATCATACCAGACACTAAGAAGAAAAATAACTCTTTACTGGCTGGAACCAGAACACCATGATGATTCTTTCTTTCTGCCTTGGTCTAGCATGAAAAGTACTGACTCATTATTATCACTGTTAATTAAAAACAAAACAAAAAAAAAGAAAGTGGATTAGCTAAGGACTTTCTTGAAAGAGCTAAGGACTGGGGACACCATCCAGTGGGAGCTGAACATACTTGAAAGATGGGCACATGAGAAACTACAGAGGTTTAATAAGGCCAAATGCAAGATGTTGCACTTGAGTCGAGGCGATCCCAGGTGCGAGTACAGACTGGGAGAAGAACTCCTTGAGAGCAGCCCTGCACAAAGGACTTGGGGTCCTATGAAACAAAAATTGGACAAGAGCCAGCAGTGAGTATGTGCTTGCAGCCTGGAAGACCAATAGCGTCTTGGGATGCATCAACAGAGGTGTAGAAGTGGGCAGGGAGGGGATTGTTTTCTACTCTGCCCTTTTGAAGCCCTGTCTGGAGAACTACTTCCAAATCTGGAGCTCCCAGCACAAGAATGTAGACGTGGAGCTGTTGAAGCAGGTCCAGAGGGCAACCATGAAGATGATTAAAGGACTGGAGAGCCTCTCTTTGGAAGAAAGGTTGAAGGAATTGGGCTTGTTTAGCTTGGAGAAGAGAAGGTTCTGCAGAGACCTCATTGTGGCCTTCCAATACTTAAAAGTGCCTAAAAGAAGTTCACAAGAGGGACCGATTTCTTATACATTCTGATAGTGGTAAGGCAAGGGGAAATGACTTCAGACTAGAAGAGAAGAGATTTAGGCTAAATGTTAGGAAGAAAATCTTTACTTAAAGGGTGGTGAGGCATTAGCACAGGATGCAGGGATGTTGTGGATACCCCATCCCTGTAGCTCAAAATCAGGTTGGATAGGGCCCAGAGCAGCATGATCTGGTGGATGCCGATCAGCCCTTGGTGGGAGGCATTGGAAGTAGACGACCTTTCTGGTCCCCTCCAACCTAAGCTGTTCTATGATTCTATGATTCAACAACTCTACGAAATCAACAAAGGTGAATATTATATTCATTCTACACTTGTAAACCCCAATAGCTGTCTTTTCTTTCTATTTAAACTCAGATTTTTGACAAAGTTGGTTACCTTGTTTAAATTAAATCCCTGCTCATGATCATTAATGTACATATTAATGAAAACACTCTTTTGGAATAGTTTGTTTGACACTTTCACTACATCCAATACTTACTATTATTGACTTCGACGTCAACAAATGAAATATTTTAGAATATTAGCTGATATATCATTTTATTCATGCAGTTGACATTTTTTACAGGAAAAAATAAGCAATTTTAAAATTATTTTACCAATTTGACACTTTCCCTCAAAATAAACAATACGAAATTATTAACTCAAGCTGAAGTATTATTATTCTTAGTTCTTCTGCCAAGGTATTGCATAAGCACATTAGGGTCAAATAAGAGAACTTCTAGGAAGAAAGAAAAGTGTCTGCTGAATATTATTGAGCAATGCATTAACATTATTCAAATTCCTTTTAAAGAGCACTCCTTCCCCCCACAGTTTCTTTTTGACAGGTGTCAGTTGGTGAAGAGATGAGTGAGGGGGTGGGAGTTCTTATCTAAAAGGATTTAAAATAATGTTACTGACATTATTTGAATCAAAATTACTGCCTAAGTAACGTTATAAGGAATTTTGTCTTTTAAAGGCTATCCAATTATGTTACATTTCTCAGTAGCCATACCTTTCAAATGCCCTTCTATCCCCTGTGGGACTTGTTTCATTCCATTTTCTCAGGGTATAAGATGCCATACTGGTACATGATAGGTTGCCATTATTAACTGAACATTTGACAATTATTAGTGTAAGGAAATACAAATGAGCTTCAAGGATTTGAAATGCTAACTTGGTCTGCTGTGAACCTGTGGCACTTCAGCAATTCTGCAGCTGGATATAGAGGAATATAGCAGACTGGGTATGCTGGATATAGAGGAATATAGCAGACTGGGTATGCATTATGCTAGAAGAATGACTGCAAAACAACAAAGATTTTCTAGCAAATGATTTTAAGTAAACTTAAAGCACTATCATTCTACCCTGAACCCTTTACTTTTCTTTCTGATCGGTCCTTTAAAAATAACACTTTTCAACCTTGTTGAATGAGTGGTCTTCTTTGAAATAAAAGTAATTTTTTCCCTTAAATAAGATCTAAAAGTAAGAATAATAAATCAAGAATGAATTTGTTGAATTTATTTGTACTTATCTTTTGAGATATCAGCAAAGAAGCTGGAATAGTTTTAAGGAAGACCATGGTGAAAAAATTCAAATTTAAATATATGTGTTCAAAACCAACTTTTGTCACTTATAAATGTGAACTTTGTATTCTTCTCAATATATTTTAAGACATAATTGACAGATGAATGGGAAAATTAAGAATAGCTTCTTTTTTTCTCATTTTTTCTTTTCAGAAAGAGTGATGAGATATTGGAACAGGCTGCCCAGAGAAATGATGGAGTGATCATCTCAGAAGGTGTTAAGAAAAAGGGTAGATATGACACTGAGGGCCATGATTAGTGGGCACAATGATGATGGGTTGGGGTTAGACTAGATGACCTTATCAGTCTTTTCCAACCTTTATGATTCAATGATTCCATGATTCTTATTCTGCTGTTAACTCATTAAATCTCCATTTTAAAGCTTTTAATTCCCGTTTACAAAGCAAAACACCTAATTTCCACTTTGCTAAACCTAAGTTTCTTGAGCAGTTTGCTATATTTATATGATCTACTGCATGAAGATCTGTGTTGGTATTGGCAGTCTAACCTCTCTCTTAGGATTTGGGAACACTGTAAAATAATACACTGCCATGGTCCCATAGTGACATTTTGTTGTGATCAGATGCATGTCCTTATCTCAATCTGAAATGCCAGCAAAAGAGGTTAATGGTGATATGCTTAGTCTCACTGTTTTTGAGGCTAAGAAGATGCAATTGACCAATTACAGCATCCCTTTGTTGTCAAACCTTGAAATGTGAAATAGATCAGGTCTTGATACCATAGCCTTTGTGAACTTAGGTTTGGAGGGAAGACTGGAGTTAAGTGTATATCTTCCCTAATAAGGGTTTCCAAATTTTGAAATGCTGAGAAATTGTGTCTCTTTTTCAGAAACTTTCCCTTTCATTCATATATAGGGGAAAAGAAACATTAAATAGTCCTTAACAGAAAGAGTATCAACAAAGCACAGAGTTATCAAATGCCAAATAACATGCATATAGTTTTGGAACTGGGTGTAATGATTCATGTTTGGAAACAGTTGATAACTGATCATTTAATAAATATTGGCATAAGTAGATTTAGCTTTTTATAAGATAAAATATTTTATTTCGAAATATAAGGTAAATAAAAGTATTTCCCAATACCAAAAACCCGAAGAAACACCAAGTATCTAATATGTTTAGATAAAAATTTATTCAGAATAATATCAATCTATCAGTACACTTTTCCTTCCATAAGCTGATTTTCAGTGGGGGTTAAATATGTTATTTGACTTGATTATGTTGGTTTCTCCATCCCGGATGGTTAAATAAACAGATCTAGAATGATTTCTGCATGTTTTGCATGATTTAGAGATTTTATTTTTAATACATGCGTAAATATTTATCAGCTAGATTTGAAAAAAGAAATGATCTAAGAGCTGCTGTGAATTTCTATTAAGAGAAATAATCTTCTACGCAGATAAATATGCTATAGTGTAGTCAGATAAAGCACTGAACAAAACAACAAAGGAATAGAGGAAAGGGAAGGGAAGGGAAGGGAAGGGAAGGGAAGGGAAGGGAAGGGAAGGGAAGGGAAGGGAAGGGAAGGGAAGGGAAGGGAAGGGAAGGGAAGGGAAGGGAAGGGAAGGGAAGGGAAGGGAAGGGAAGGGAAGGGAAGGGAAGGGAAGGGAAGGGAAGGGAAGGGAAGGGAAGGGAAGGGAAGGGAAGGGAAGGGAAGGGAAGGGAAGGGAAGGGAAAAGGAATAGATTTTCCCCACATCCTCCCATCCCTGTTCCTTATTTCTCCAAAATGGTCCATAGAGGATAAGTTTTGCTAGATGACTGAGAAAGCCAATCTGATCACAGCATACTCTAAAATGCATGTTTCAGAGAATTTTATTTCATCTCATCATCCTCATTAATGAGTATTTATATGTAGCTCATGTTTGTGAGGTTCTCTTCAGAAATAACAAAAAGACATAATTTCAGGCTCAAAGAAGAGAAATAGGAATCATAATAAGAGATGAGGTAAAATGGGTGGGAGGAGGAAGATTTGTAACAAGTAAAGGTAATTGGGTGGTAATTGCATGTAGATTTCAATGTTTAAATTTAGAAATAGGACAGATAGAAAGATACAGCTTGAGTTCAGTGTTAAAGAGCTCTGGAGAAGATATTTGAAAGTAGAGTAACCCCCAGCACAGCAGAAAAGAAGAAGATGCAAAAATGCATGTGAATAAAAATAAGGCTTAGGCCTGATTTTCTATACTTCTCTCTTGAGAAGAAGACTGTCAAACAGGTTGCCCTGAGGTGATGGATGACCCATCCCTGAAGAAATTTGTGGTCAGTCTGGATGAGATTCTGAGCATCTGACTGAGCTGTAGTTGCAAGGGAGTTAGAAAAGATGAGCTTTAAGGTCCCTTCCAAATCGTGCAATTGTATTATTCTAGATGACTGAAGTGAAAGAGGGAACTTAGTAGCTTTAAGCCCCTCCCTTATGTTATCCTTCACTTCTCTGCTACTTATATTAAGTCTTTCTTGGAATCTAGCACCTGGAAATGCAAAACATCACAAGAGAGATGATTTTTAAGACAGAGGACTATGATTTTTGTTTGTTTTTGGTACCTGTGGATCCTAAGGAATGCTAGAAAAGGCATCCCTGGAGTGTCACACAGAGGACTGCTAACAGATCCATACCAATCTGTCCTCTACAGCATTTGCTTGCAAAGTTTCTATCAAGAAGTGAGCTGAGCTGGTGAGCTGTTATTCTGTGTCAGTTTGTAAGAAAAAATAAGAGTATGTGACTGAGAGGATTTTCTTTGGTCACCGCATTCTATCCCCTGTAGATGCTACCACAGAATTCCCATTGTGATTATAAGTTTCTGTGATCCTTTTCTGGAGAAAGCCCTAAAATGTATGGTCTGATTTTTGGGTGATGTTGTGTGAAGTCAGGAGTTGGACTCAAAGACCCTTAGGGTCCCTTCCACCTCAGGATGGGGTTCTATGATTATATCACCTTGAAAACCATGTCTGACTTGGAGGTCATTTTACTCCAATTGTTCTGGCTCCAAATTACTGTAATTCCTAACTGAAATGTATTTATGGCCATGATCCACTGTATCTTGTGGATCATACTTCTCTGATGGTCCCCAACCCAGAATATCTGTATTTATAATCTGGTCCCTTGCTTAATATTTTTTTTCAGATTTCTAGACTTTCAAAGTAGATGACTTGTGCACCAGACGATGAACTGTCTTCCGCTCAAGTTCATATCTGCAAGGAATATCTTTTAAAGACTACTTCTGTAGTGCAGTTTCCTACCACTGCAACACATTTCTTTATCTAAGTATCATAATGCTCATCCTATCTTCTTTCACCTCCAACTCCTGAGAAGTTTTTCCTCTCTGTTTCCACAGATTAATGTAGTTATGGTGACATGTGCATTTTTCACCTCTGCACTGCATTTCTGTTTTTCATTGTGTGTACTGCTGAATGGGAAAAATAATGTACAATCTCAGCTGGTTACTGACCTCCTCCATCTATGAAGATGAGCCATAAAAGTATCTGTTGCTCTCTTGGCTGCTGGTGAGCTCTGCTTATCAAAGCAATTCATAAATAAATCTCTGAATACCTTAGAGATTCTCCTTGTAGGTGCCTCAGCAACTATGAGAATCCTTTTTAACTATTTAAGCATAAATCACAGAAAAAGAACCGTCATTTGTTTCAAGCTAAACAGGTGGACTAAGTTTCCAGAAAATACTTACACAGAATCTCTTAAAAAAAAAAAAGCTTTTTTTTTTTTAAATAAGTGGAATTGAATTTATAAGAACAGTCCCCATGTGAAAACAATCTTACCCTCAGCATGCATTTTCCTATTACTGTTTGCTAAACACTCAGATATTCTAAAGACAGTTAAAAACAAAGACCAAAACAAAGACCATAGAGGTTTTACATATGCTAAAGTTACTGCAAGAAAGACACAGTATTTCTGCTTTTCAGAGCAGTACATTTCATTTTAAAAGCAGCAAGGAAGTCAATACTATCACAGTCCATGACATTTGCAGGGTGTCCAAAATGGATGCCTGTTAAAATGAAAACAAAGCATTTCTGGAGTCCAGTTGGTGTTTACCAAATTCTTCCGTTAAAAAAATATCTTGGACCTTTTCTTGTATTTGTAAGATGAAAAAGAATAAGGATATTTAGCCAAGCAGGAAGAAAAGAGAAAAGCAACTCAGAAATTGCAATGTTTTTTGAAAGATTTTCTTCCTTTTTTAATAAACTGATTTTCGTAATGTAATCGAAGGACTCATATTGTAATATTTGCAGTGAATTTTAGAGAATGTATAAGAAAGTGCTGTATAACTCTTCTAGATCATATCTATCAAGAGAAGGAAGCGAGCAACTAATCAGCAGTAAGCATATATAGCTCACTGCCACACCCATCAAGCACCTGTAGGATTCCCAAGGACGTGCTGTATTACAACAGCAGTGATGGGAGGGTTGACCAGTGTGCATGTCTGTTTGCAATAATGAAAGACAAAAATACATTGTGCTGCATAATCTAACAAAATAATCAAGAAAATAATAGGAATATAAGGTTAGGACAATTCCCTTCCATGCAACTATGCTTTCCACATGGCCCAACTTTGGCAGAGTGGCCTGAATAACAGTAACTGAGATGTCTCTTAGGAAGGGCAAGAGGAAATGTCCATGAACTGGAGCTTCTCAGGCAGCGCTCCTGTGTCATGTGAGTGCCAGAGTGCAAGCACATGGACCATATGGGGCTGAGGTTTCCTTGTACATCTCCAAAAGACCCAGGACATGGTGTTTGACACCCTGCTCTGGACATTTCTGCTGAAGAAGAGTTGGGCCAGAAGGAACAAGAGGTGCCATCCAACCAATTTCATCTTAGAATTCTGTGAACATTGAGGGCATATTTGCTTGTTATTGATAATGCTGAAGAGGAAGAAAACCATCAGCTGAATTAAGTAGTAACTATGCAATAAAAAAATATATTTTGAAGAGAAGATTCAACCTGGTAAGAGATTTAAAAGAATCATAGTATGAAAAAATTCTGTTCAATTGGGGAAAATTTTTGCAGTGAGGATTCAGTGGTGCTCTATCACACTGATATTTGTATAAAGCCCAAAAGTTTTCCTTCCACATGAATGGTGGAAGGAGCTTGTAACCACATACTGAGCTGGCACTGTGGGTTCAACAAGGAGAAACTCACACCTGATACATGTGGATAACAGTGCACACTGGTATGGTGTAGTTTGGGTATGGCCATCATATCTCCCACAAGGAAAGAACAGCTGGGGATTTTCTTTAGAAAGTATGTGTGCTTCTGTAACACCCACGTGCTGGACATCTGTGCTCAACTTTGTGTGTTTGTATGGGTGTATGTGGGTATGTGAGTCCAATTTTATGGGGGTAGTTACAAGAAGATGTCTTGAAATGTGTAGGAATTCATGAGCATTTTGTAAGTCTTTAGTGTTGTGGTATATTTGTTTTACTGCTGAATTGATCCTGAATGTATAGCTCATTGATTGCAGGATAATGATAAGCTATTAATGAATCTACATACCTCCTTGATGCCATTTGATTCAAAACACATGAATTGAGCAAGAATTTTTTCCCCTGCAACACCTGGGAATAGAAGCACTGTTTCTAAGGAATAGCAGTAAGGTGAAATCTCGAGTCTGTAAACTATAACTGTTGATTAATTCCTGGTCTCTGCCTCTTAGCTACTTATAAGAAGTAATCAAAGAATTACGGCACAGCACCATCTATGGTTGCTAAAACTCCTCAAAACCACAGCATTAGAGGCGTTAGGCAGTGCTCAGCAGAAAATGGGAAGCTATTTAAAAATATTTCAAAGAATTGCTGAAGCAGCAGTAATGGGGGGTCTCATGCATATTACTTGGGTTACAAAATTATTCTTTGATCTTACTGGGACCACATTCCAGGAATGTGATAAAGAAATTCACCAAAATGTATAACCAAGGACAGTTTGTTTAATAATAATAATAATAAGGAGGAGGAAAATATTTCACTGACACAGGGAAAGAGTAAGTTTAATATTAGCATAAGCAGTCTAGTAGCTACCCTATATCATCGAGATTCAAAATATTTTTTTCTCTACATTGCTTTAAAAAAGGTTGTCTTCATCAAGCCTCATAACCTCTATTTTTAAGTAAAAATCGCTTGTATTTTGGTAGGCTTCCTCGAGACCATTAACTTCTTAGAAGAAAGGCTAGCAGGTATAAAATTAGCTACATATAAACTCAAAAGGTAATACTAAAGCATTGTTTTACCTAAGCAATAAAAATAAAAAACAAATTACTCGTAGTTATTATAACTTGTAGATAATATGTAACAACATTTTTTTCTGCTTTTTCATTTTCTCCTTATCCTTTTCATTCATGTCTCTAAGTCGACATATACAAGACATCCCTGATATACTTCTTGAAGCAGTTATTCTCTTTAAAAAAAGATTCTGCTCTTGCACAACAAGTTATTTCTTGGTTCACTGAATTACACCTGCTTTGCTTCATGGTTTTTAACTGCTTCTTAAGCTACTATAGAGGCAATAAGAAACTCCTGCAATGAGCTGTACATCAGACAGACAGACAGGGTGTCAATCCAAAGATTCTGGCAGAGAAGGTTGCCATGGAATTACAGATATTTCCTAGATGTGAAAAATGCTATTTTGATTTCTTTTGAATTGGATAAGGAACTGTTTATCAGTAAGGCTGGGATAAAGCTCATCAAGGTTTAGCTCTGCACAGTTACGCATTCTTTTCTGGTCCTGTCTATAATCAACATGGAAAAAGAAACATACTTAGGAGTTATGGTCATATTAATTATTCTGCATACTCAGATTTGGATGGCTAGAAAACTGGTAGCATCTGAACTGAATACAGAAGGAACCTTGGCTCACTCTAGTCACCTAATTTTTCACATTCTAAATTTCAGCTGGATTAATTTCACATTTCACCTTATTTTAGAAGGAATTAATTAGTTTTGAAGCTGCTTAACCTCTGAAAGCTCAAGTAAATAAAACAAATCCTCTGAAGGCTCTTGGGTTTCAGTTACCCCATATAAGGACAGGTTCCACTAATTTTTGAAGGGCTGCAGAGGTAACTCCAGCCTAAAATGTAGTGTGTAAGTAAAAAGTAGTAGCATTACAAGATTAAGATGGGATTCTAAAATACTGAATACTTCCACAGTTTGTAACAGGATTTGGGTAAAACATTCTCTTAAACTACGCTGGCATTTTTTGTTAGAGAACTCACTACTATCCTCAAACATAAATCATGATCAGATACTAAACATAAGCGTGTTAAAATGATATTTTCTTTTTTTTTTTTTTTAATAATACTGTAAAAATAAAAAGCTGTGACATAAAACCTCTTTTCAGCCAACTGGTTTGAATGTAGCTCATCTCAGAGAGAACTGAGGTTTGGTGTAAAGTATTGCTTCAGTATCACAAGTGTGTGACCTCTGAGCATGACAGCTGTCATTCAGCTTTGGGAAAAAAAATATTTGACTACTTTGATTCGACTGAAAATACAAAAAAATCCAAGGAAGGTGACAGCCTTTTTCATCAAAGACACAGAGTCTTCATTTCAGTTGATGATGCCTAGTAATGGCAGGCAGAAGATCATTTCAGTGACATAGAAAGAAGAGATAGAATACTTCTATTGTTAATTATAACAATTAATTTATGATGAGTAGAACATTTAATGGAACAAAATAATTATAGGAGGATTGCTTAACTTGGTTATTTGATCATTATTCATAACTTTGAGAGAGAAGTTTTCTGCTTTACACGGTGCGTGACTATGCTCCTCTGGATTTCCATGCTCTGCTAGTGAAGCTGAACAAACTGGAGATTTGGCTCCACTGAGTGCTTTGAGGGCATCCTGATCCATTTCACTGCATAGCCAGATCCTTCCTATTACATACACTGTTGTAATGTGTATGGATATCTGAGAATTCAAGACAAGAGCACATCCTGCTCTTGTCAGGAAGGATGTTTCAGAGCTTGAGCTCATATTTAAGCTCTTACTGAATCAGGATTTTAACAAATGCCTGAATTCCTTTGAGAAACAGGGAAGTACTCCTGAACTGGGGCCGTGTGGCTAGATAGGTGGTATTTCTAGAGCTTCCCTAACTCTTTCCCTAACTCTATTTTTTATAATCTGTTATAAAAGGAGTACACTCTGAGATTTGACAATAAGGAAGGCTGCAGGAGAAAGATGCCAACCTGTATTTCCAGTCTGGAGAAAAAAAGTTCAACGGGATTGTTCTGTAGTCAAACTTCTCACAAGGAGAGAAATCAGAGAGAAAAATCATAGAATCGTGTGAGTTGGAAGGCTATCTAGTCAAACTCCTCCGCAATGAACAGCTCAATCAAACACTCTGAGCCTCATCCAGTCTGACTGTGAATGTCTCCAGAGACTGAGCATCCTCTGTCTCTGTGGGCAACCTGTGCCACTGCCTCACTATTCTTATTAAAACCTTATTCTGTATATCCAATCTAAATCTCCACAATTTTTCTTTGAAACCATTTCTCCTTGGCCCATCACCACAGACTCTGCTGAAGAGTCTGTCCACTTCTTTCTTTAGCTTCCATTTAGACACTGAAAGACCACTTTCAGATCTCTGTGGAACCTTCTTTTCTCCAGACTGAACAGCCTCAGTTCTCTCAGCTTGTCCTTGTAGAGGAGATGATCACCCGCCTGTACTCAGTTCTGGTATGGCCGCACCTCGAGTACTGTGTTCAGTTTTGGGCCCCTCACTACAAGAAGGACATTGAGGCCCTGGAGCGTGTTCAGAGAAGGGCAACAAAACTGGTGAGGGGCCTGGAGCACAAGTCTTATGAGGAGCGGCTGAGGGAGCTGGGATTGTTTAGCCTGGAGAAGAGGAGGCTCAGAGGAGACCTTATTGCACTCTACCACTTCCTGAAGGGGGGTTGTGGTGAGGAGGGGCTGGGCCTCTTCTCCCTGATAAATAATGACAGGACGAGAGGGAATGGCCACAAGTTGCGCCGGGGAAGATTTAGATTGGACCTGAGGAAACATTTTTCTCTGAAAGAGTGGTCAGGCACTGGAATGGCCTGCCAAGGGAGGTGGTTGAGGCACCATCCCTAGTGCTGTTCAAGAAGCGTTTAGATGAGGTGCTAAGGGATTTGATTTAGTAGTTGGGTAGGGATGTTGATAGGAGGATGGTTGGACTAGATGATCTTGTAGGTCCTTTCCAACCTAATGTACCTATGAATCTCATGGTATGAATAATCACCTCAATGAAAAAGACAAAATCTGGAAAGTGTATTCTGTAAAACTCGTAATCACGTTGTGTTTACCTAACTCTGAAGCTTTTAGGAGATTAAACTTGGCAAGATTAAGTTAATAAATAAATAATTAAAGAAAAGAAAACCAAGTAACCAGAGTTTACATTAGGGAACAGAGTGAAATCTTTCCCAAACTAGTCATTATCAAATTACAGACCTGTCGCTACAGTTTCCTGCAGAGGGTCAGCACCTTCTCTTATTTGTGACAGACAAAGAAAGTGTGACAGATTTGATCAATATTTCAGTTAACAAAGCAGCTGGATAATAACAGGACTTGTGGCTTATAAAGTTCTTTTTTGAGACAGTAAAATAAGCATCTACTTGAAGATGTGTTTTAATTTCTGTTTTGTCTTGTTTTCCTTTGCTTGTTTGTTAAACAGCTTGAGTACATCTGGATGTTCCCTCCTCAAGCTCAAGATTTGTGTGTTTAAAATAAAATTTGCAGAGGCTTAGATGTGGAAAAAAGAACTGGAAGACCTCTTACATTAAAATGAGACTTGCACTATAATAATTACTATTACTACTATTATTATCTATTCATCAACTGTAAAAGGACAGCCATTTAGGAAGGGAATGTTAGCAGAGTACATTCATTTTCATGTCACTCTCTTGTGATGATCCCTGTCCTCTTTTCCCATCTGATTCCAGCCAAAGGTGATACAGGTCAATGCAGGCAGATCTGTCCAACAGCAGAGAAAGAATATCCACTGGAAAAAAAAGTAATTTCATTGCATGAGCACTGCCTGAATTGAAGGTGATTTAACTCTTCAGAAACTGAAGCAATTATATGATATTTTCAAATCTTGCAGTGCCATTTTTTAACTAGCAATATCCTACTTTTGAAACTCAAGCCCTCTCCTCTGGAGTTCTGGGACTCTCTCCTGGGATTGTAGCTTGAGACAAGCATGATAAAATCTAACCATGCTACCTCCTCTCTTTGGCAGCAAAATCTGCGTGTTGTGAAAGGGGCCTCTCAAAATGGAAACACGTATGCATGTCAACAGTTCACTGTAATAACAAGAACATTGAATACTCTCTCCTGTCTGAAGCTCTTCTGTTATAAATTCTTTCCTTTGACTGCTCCTCTTACCAACATTTGTTCTTCAGTTGTTCACAGTCAGATTTAGAGAACAGCCACAGAAATGTCGTCTATTCTACCATGCACAAAGCATTCTGAAAAGGATTATATTGCAGATTTTGTCTTCTGTATAGTCAGAACATTTAAAATGCCATTAAACCTTTTGCTTTCACTGCACCATGGGTTCCTGTATCCTACAGCTTACCACATTTCAGAGTCTGCAGGGGTTCATATTGTACTTCAAGCTTTGTGTAATGTTGTAATGTTTCTATAAAACCATTATGTGGAAGAATGTTGCAAGCTTTGCTTCTTATTTTTCTACAGCAGTTTTGTGTTTACATACCTTATTATGTACTGTAGTCTTCACTGATCATTTTTCAAAGCGATCTAACTTGCTAGGTATTCTTTCCCTAAAGTCCCTAAACAGTACTTCTATGTAATCACAAGGTTTTGGAAGTGATCTGTTCCGATACTGTGTTCAGCAGCTAAAGCTATGCACTTAAGTTATCATCTTTGTGAGCAGAGTATCAGCTTTTTCTGGTACTACTCACTGTTTGGTGTTAAAAAAGCCACAAAAGAACAACCACAAAATACACTTTTTGGCAATGGTAAGTGTTGATCTCATCAAACATATCAGGTCAGTTTAGGAGGACGTGTACATCCCTCCACCTCAGCTACAGCCTACCAAGGATGAGCAACAGCCTTTGTTTTATCAGAGAGTGAATCATCTGATTTACACTAGTGCAGGCAAAACTCAGGGGTTCAGGTAGGAGGTTAAAAAAGATTGTTTTCAAGCTTGCCTCAGACAGATGGAGTGTTGCCTCAACAAATGCCCACCAAAGATAGGTTTTCTCCAAGATGCCCAGTAAAAACACATGGAATCATAGAATAGTTTGGTTTGGAAGAGTTCTTAAAGGTCATCCAGTTCCAACCACATTTCCATGGGCAGGGTTGTCAAATCAGGCACATGATCATGTTTATATGTTCCTTCTTTTTCAAGGTGTACATTAAGACAGTAAGCAACTCAGCACAGGCTGATACTGGAGAGAAGAGTGGCTAGGAGGAAAGGGAAAGCTAGAGTTTACATTTCAGTGGCTTCTGTTTGTGTTTATGTTCCCACCCCCATGGACTTTACTTAATGCCTCAAGAAACCTTTTATCAAGACAGAAAACGCCAGCCCCAGCAGGCTATGGTAAGGCTTACGCTGCTTGATTCAGACTCTCATGCTGATTCAAATTATTTTCTATCACACA
Source organism: Cyrtonyx montezumae (assembly GCF_038088225.1). Classification (NCBI taxonomy): domain Eukaryota; kingdom Metazoa; phylum Chordata; class Aves; order Galliformes; family Odontophoridae; genus Cyrtonyx; species Cyrtonyx montezumae. The sequence goes on from NW_027071848.1 coordinate 2,445,518, forward strand.
TCAAAGAAAATTCCAAAATTTAGCTTGTTCAAATTGCTGCACTACTTCTGGGTGTTGTTTATTACCATTAAACACTCAAAGCCTCCCGGCTCAATTAACTGTTTCATTTTATAACAGCCTTTATCATCCATGCATTCATGCATGAATCCATTGCTCTCTCCCTGTAGTTCCTGAAGGCTATTTGTTCCTTCACCAAAACTCCTTCTGAAGCTTATAACCCTTCAACAATTCAAATGGACAGGACTTTATGCAAGGCGAATCACTTAGTGAATGCTAAGATGTTCTGAGAATCACTGAATCTCACACTGGTGAGGTGGAATCTCAGCCTCTCCTTGGAAGCCAGTTCATCTCAATTGCTATTTATTCTCCTCAACTTTGGCCATCCAAAATTCAGGCAGCAAGCCTAACTATGTTGCTTTAATGCCTCATGAGTGCAATAAAGAGATACAGACATTGGCATTGAGTGATTCAATACTTTCAAGGGTAGATGTCTGTGATCTGTAGGATGAATTATCCATAGAGGTGTCACATTCTCTGCATTGGCTATAGATAATTATCTTTGATGACTAACTTTCATATGGATAAAATTAGATGATGTGATGATAGAATGACCTTGCAGATGAATGGCTCCCAGTGCAGGCAATTTTCAAATGCTATGAATGTTGTGTTAAACAATGGGATATAAACATGAGATGTCAATTATCACAACAGTAGGTATCATTTACATACTTCACATTTTTCAGACCACTTGAAAACATCTAACAGTTATCTATCTGTGTATATTTTAGGTTGAGATTTATTTAAAAGATATAATGAAACAATAAAAGGGAAACAGAACCAGACCCACAATACCCACAGCTGTACAAATTCCCATAAATTATATTCAAGACAAAAGAAAGTTAGAACATATAATAGCAAGACTTTAAGTCAGGTGGAGTTCAGAAAAGTATCTGCCTACAAATTTTCTTTAAAATGAACATTCAAAAAGCGCCATGAAAGCTTTGATGCTTTGAAGTTACTTTTTATTTGCAAACCAAGTAGAATAGTAGGATTTAGAGGCAGATAAATTCAGTCCATGAAACAAAAAATTTGAAAACAAGTTGCCCGAAAGCAGATCCCAGTAACAATACCTAGTAAGAGACATATTTCAGCATTAATTAAGGATTTGTTGTTTTTTGAACAACACAAATACTAATTCCCTGTCTTTAGCTACTGCATTTGTCTAAAATAAAATAACAACAAAAACAACAACCATACAGTCAGAAGTATGTTTGAAATTGTTAGAAATAAGCTTTAACATGAATCCCATCCTGAATTTTGTACTTGTAGAATTAGAAATTGCACAAATATTCTATCAGAAAAAAAAAGATTTGTTCCAGAAATCTAAATTTGTACTTGTAGGATTGGTTATCACATGAATAGTAAATCAGAAAAAAAATGTTTTTATTTCCAGAGAACTAAACTTAAACTAGATTAACTGTGAGCAAACTTCACAGAAAAACAGGAATAAGTAAAAGAAAAGGTGAAATCATTCCAAGAGGACCACTGGTAGCAGGTCTTTTCCATTATTTAAGCAGTCGGGCTAGCTTTCCTTCAAATGATTTTGTACCCAGTTTCTTATCAAGAACTTGCTTGTTCCTAGGTCACAGACCAACAGCAGTGTCAATTACTTCACTAAGTTCTGTTGGATTTTGTCAGCACAACTTTCCATTGCAAAGAAACGTATTTGATCATGTGATGAACTGGGGCAACGTGAACAACCTGGCTCTTAGAACACAGTGAGTAATGGATGCACAGGTACAAAATAAGCTCTGGAAGATGTGAAACAATACTGGCATGGAGAAAAATATGTATTTGATGAAAGAAAGGAATTATGTGCCTTACTTCTCCTTTTCTTTTTCAATATCCCATCTTCTGAATCTCATGTTTCTCATTAGATTTTTGATGTCATATTCAAGTACTAGTAAATGGCAAGTGGAAGAATCTCACTGATGAAGGCAATCTGATCTGAAAGCAGTGTTAGCAGGCAGCAGAGGGGGGTTTGCTCATTATTAAGGTAGCACAATGAAGACATTTTAAGAATGACTACAGAAAGCTAAATAACCTTCCAGTGAAAAAAAAGAATCATCTGAAAGTTTCCTAATAGAAAATTACAAGAAACCTTTCAGGAATGCGAAGTGACAATGAACCATTAACACCACTAAGAATATTCAGCAGCCCAAGCACTGCTCAAAGCATTGAAAGACTGTACAAATTAGTGAGGTTTATTCTTAAAGGTTAATCTTCAGATTTTCCTAAGAGTGCATTAAAATAGGCATCTATTTACTCTGAGAAATATTACAATGGAATAAATGCAGAGAGGATATTAATATATCTGTCCTATTTAAGATGAATAAGTGCTTCACCATTTTTGGTCTTTTAAAGATAACGTTTTTCTGTATTTGCTTCAAGTACGAAGTAATCACACAACTTCAGTGCATGTTGTTTACAGCTCATGGTGTTAGGTGAGACACAGACAAAAGGCTTGGTAAATTCCTTAGATATTCCAAGCTTCTATTTTTTTTTTTCTGACATACAAAATGGAGCAACAGCAATTTCTTATCTTCCTAGTAGGATGATGTAATAACTAACAAATGCCTACAAGATTCTGAGGACTTTAGTCTTCTTTATTGGAGAGGTCAAACCCTTGAACTTCCAGGAGGAAACAAAGATTTTATGATGTTAAAAAACAGAGGCTTATTCTAGTGCATAGATTAGCTTTGAAGAGGGTCATGTACATTCCAAACTCCTGGAAAAGAGTTGTAATGTGTGGTGGATAACTTGATACACCTTTATGTGATTTAGGATCATGCAGTTTTTGATTCCAAATAACTTGCTATTTGAAGACACAGTATATTGCATGGCTTTGCCTGGCTATATGTCTTTTCTTAAAGACAGTTCAAAACCAGTAAGCTCAGATCTGAATATGCTTTCATCCTTGGTGGGGTCTGTTTTATTCTCTGAAGAAAGACAACCTGCTTTGTCAAACAATATCAGCTGGAATTAACACAGAAGTAGATACAGAAGTAGATACAGATGAAAAAGAAAAAGAAAAAGAAAAAGAAAAAGAAAAAGAAAAAGAAAAAGAAAAAGAAAAAGAAAAAGAAAAAGAAAAAGAAAAAGAAAAAGAAAAAGAAAAAGAAAAAGAAAAAGAAAAAGAAAAAGAAAAAGAAAAAGAAAAAGAAAAAGAAAAAGAAAAAGAAAAAGAAAAAGAAAAAGAAAAAGAAAAAGAAAAAGAAAAAGAAAAAGAAAAAGAAAAAAAAAAGAAAAAGAAAAAGAAAAAGAAAAGAAAAAGAAAAAGAAAAAGAAAAAGAAAAAGAAAAAGAAAAAGAAAAAGAAAAAGAAAAAGAAAAAGAAAAAGAAAAAGAAAAAGAAAAAGAAAAAGAAAAAGAAAAAGAAAAAGAAAAAGAAAAAGAAAAAGAAAAAGAAAGAAAAAGGAAAAAAAGAAAAAAGGCAGGAAGGCAGGAAGGAAGGGAGGAAGGGAGGAAGGGAGGAAGGGAGGAAGGGAGGGAGGGAGAGAGGGAGGGAGGGAGGGAGGGAAGGCAAGGCAAAGGCAAGGCAAGAAAAGGCAAGGCAAGGCAAGGCAAGGAGAAAGGCAAGGAGAAAGGCAAGGAGAAAGGAAAGGAGAAAGGAAAGGAGAAAGGAGAAAGGAGAAGGTAATAATAAAATAAATCCCATCGCTCAGCAAATGTGGGTAGCTTATCACCCCTGGGAGAGGGACCAGTCCTATTGCACAATCTACCCTAGTGATAAAATTATTAAAAAATAAAAGATATTTGTGATGGAGATAGGAAGTATGACTGACTTTCTGCCTGACATTAATGTGTTTACTGAATTTGGTTGATGAAAATCAAGAGACTTCAAATGAAAATCTGTCCTAGGTTATGCAACTTTTGCCCATGCACTCAAAGTTGAAAATTGAGTAATTTTATTACATAAGTCACACAGACTAAATTAACATTTAATCTGTGTAGCCTGAAAATAGTCTGAAAACACAAAGATGGTAGGCAATATTATTTCCTAGATATTTAGAATAGTTGTTGCATACTGTCATCTCATCACTTTGGGGCATTTTAGGTTGTGTATAGCCCATCGGAAATGAAGGGTGAAAGCTCAGTCTGAAAGCAGTGTATTCTTTTACATTGTTGTCACATTATATTGTGTCATTTTGTGTGGTATTAAGAGTTGTCACATCATATTATACTGTAGGTCAAGTAAATGCTAATGTGATGGGACACACAAGATATAGATAGCAGGAAACCAATCAGAATTCATTTGCATGTACTCATCAACTTCATTAGCTGGTTGGTAGCTCAATACGATCACACTAGTTTTCAGATGAATAGAAGTATTTTGTCTAAATGTTAATAATTTAAGAATGAACTACTGAAAAGTTTGTGAGCAAAGCAAGGTTTAGGTTACACATGCCAGAAATGCTAGTTTTATATAATTTTATATATAAATACACATATATTTCTAAATATCTTACATGGAAGCATTTACTTGTAAGATGTTGAATCCAGTGATGTGAACAGAATTCTAGTAGTACAAGACCTAAGATAGTTTTTCATATTCAATAATTAATTGTTATTAATATTTCCACTTCATAACATCATGTGAGGCACTGGGAGTTAAAGAGTTAATGCTCCAGTTCCCAGTATCTTCAAATTTCCCAGTACCTGGCTCTGAGAAGAGAACTACATAATCCAGAGGACTTTGTGTTCCCATTTTCCACCAGAGGGAAAGTTAAAATTGAACACAAATCCCAAAGACTTCCTTTTCTGCTGTTCATCTCAGCAGTGGAGGTTCCCTAGCCATCTCGCCTTCAGCTTTAGACTAAGACCTTTGGATTCAGACACTCTTACATTTTACTTGATTTATTAGCTTCAATTCCAATTATATTTTATTATTTTGCATTTTGATATCTTATTTAGCAAATTAGTTTTCCTCCTTAGATTGTTGCCACTGTTTTGTTTATAGGCCCATCTTCCTACCCTCTCCCTTTTCCCCCTTCCCCTTTCCTGGGGTGTGGGTCTGTGGGTCAACCACCCTATTAGTCACAGAACCCGGACAAACCAGGCCAAAAACCATTGACAAGACATAAAGGTTGTGGAAGGGAGCTATAAACAATACACATAATAAACACAAAGAGAAAACTTGTTAGATATAGTTTTATTTATAGACATTTTTTTAGCTACAACTCCGTAATTCCACAAAGAATGTGGGATTACACAATCAGACTTAAATACCAGGTATGCAGATCTTCTTACTAAAGTAAAAATTTGATGCTTGGCCAAATTACATCTTCAAATTCTAAATTTGATGGTGCGGTCATGGATACTACTTCATGCACATGAAGCATCTGGCATGGTACAGCTGTAATCTTAGGTCAGTTCTGTAATTTAGAGTTAAATAAACAATAACAGTAATAGGAGAATTCAGCAGTAATTATGAAAACACTGTTTTTCTCTGATTTCCAATGTAATGTGAAGGCTAGTTTAACTACAAGTCTCTTGAAAGGTTACTCCAGATTCATAAGGTCATCAGCTGTCTAATTCAGTTGCTAATCATTCCCACATTTATTTATTTTTACAATTCTGTTCACAGATAAAGTGATTTTTTTGTTTAATATAAAAATATAAATCCTCTGAAAAGTAGCTTCTCAATCTTTATTTAGCTACTGCATAACTTAAAATATCAACTGAAACTTGAGTCACTGTGGAAATTGAAGTGTGTCCTGAGGATTTTTTGTTGTTTTGTTTGTTTGTTTGTTTCTGGTTAATAATGCTAAGCTTCTATGGAGCTCATTAATATGTTTTCTATCCTGAGCAACCTCTTTGCTCTCGTGTAAAGTACCACTGATAAGGTATCTCAGCAGGAGAAAAGGGAACTACTTAGATCCCTCCTTGATTGATAGACATTCTGGCCCTAGAACCTTGCAGTTTTCATTTGGTATAGACATCTCTTCAGAGAGATTTGATGTCTTCCTCCCTCAGCTTTATGTTACAAATATATAGCATGGGAGAAAGAAGCAACTGTGTGTAAAGCCTACTCGCACTTCTTTCGTTTTTGTTTTGTTTTCATCTTTTATTTTTCCCTTTTCTCCTTCTTGTGTGTATACATATGCCTTCAGGCCCCATTTTGTTGTCGAGTTTTGATTTCTGTAAGATTTCACCAGAAATTAAAAGGTTTTTAAAAGGTTTTCCATCTGAGACTCTCATTTCTCAAAACGTCCAAGTAGATGCCAACATTTCAGCAGAAGATTTGTTCCACTGACGTGGATGCTTACGCACATTTCTGCATCAAGTCTGAAGTAGATAAGGTGCTACTGCTAAACAAAAACACCCACACCACCCCCAAAGCTGTGCTGAGATGCCCAGAGCAGGATTATTTTACTTGTTGCTACAACTGCTGGCAAAATGATTGACAAAGGGGTTTGTCATCTTTCTTGAGCAAGTTGAACAGTGACTAATAGTCCTCAGGATAATCGCCAAAATACAATACCAAAACAATTTAGCTGTTAATTTGTCAGATCTGAGTCTTCTTATGAGTCATAAGGCAAATTCATTTTATTTGAACACCAATTAATAAAACAAAGAGGACGGAAGAGAGAGTTAGGCCTGATAAAATACCTCATTAGTTTATTTATATAACTGTAAATATTTTTTTCTCCTATTGTTTGTATTTATTATTTATATTATGACTAATAAGTGAGTTTTTACATTGCTTATATATAATCAGAACAACTCTCACTGTGGAAAGGTTTTTTGTTTTTATTCCTTTATAAGCTAATCCTGTAGGGTGTACCAGATAGACTATAAGATCTTCTGGGTTCTGGGTACTATACCTGTTTACATCTTTTGTGTGAGTTACTGTTGGAGATCTCTATTCAGGAAAGTCAGCAGGAGCTGAAGGCACCCTGCACCCTACAGGCTGTATTAACAGGCAGCTTAAGAATGCTTCATTAAACACATGAGTTTCTTTGCAAGCTCTTTATGGATATATACGGCCAGACCTCAAAATGACCTCAGCACACTGAGCTTTGCTATTTCTCAGAGCTGTGGATCTATCTCGTATTCTGCCAATTCTCTGCCATTGTGTATCCAAAATGCATCTCCATGTGTGAAGTTTGTAAATAAAAATGACCCAAGAGGCTCCTAACTCGTCCTGTAAATATGGAATGTCCAATCTGTGCATGTAACTCCTGCTTCTTCAGCTCCAGTGATTAGATTGCCCCTTAAAGGACTGGAAGAGAAGTGGATCCTGCAATAACAGGGAGCCATTGTCTGAACTACATATCTTAGACCCAATTAATGGTGTGGCAAGTGCACCTTGTTTTGTCAGACATGTCTTTTCCTTCCGTCCAAGAACTCTCTGAGATAATTGATTCTGGCACTTCTATTACTACCCAGAAACACAAGGGCATATTTTTTTACAGCCACTCTAGCAGTAGTTTGAGAATGATTTTCCTTCAGGATATTGCTTACACTACCTATTTGTGCCTTCACAGAGGCAGTGTACAGACTTGGCACTCGAACCCAGAAATGAGAATAACATAAAAGAGGTAGATTCACAATATTTTTTGTTGCAACTTTTTCCTTTCTGGATGTCCACCTGTGCTCTGTGTTTGGTCAATAAGATGAAATTTTAATTAAAGAAGAACTTAATACTTCAAGATGTACAAATAAAAAGATTTCTTTTTTAATCTCTGATATATATATATATACCTTTTTTTTCTTTTGTATTTGTAACTAACCATGGAAGAGAACTCACTCTCCAGTCAGATACCTTTCACAGAGAAATAAATACCATTACTTATGTGCATTCATGAGTGGTTTCATTGCAGAGTACTTGTGGCATGCAGAGATAAAAAATATACACAGAACCTATACATTCAGTATTATCATTCCTGGTTGCTCAAATTTTTGCCTGTACAAAGAAAAAATGATTATGCTGTTAGAATTCAAGAAAAGTAGAATTGGATGAAATGTACCTTCAGTGATTATGTATAGTAAGTGTATGTATGTACTTCAATTTCCTTCCACTTCCTTAAGACACAGAAGCTTATGAATATAAATTTTATCAGTGGAGTTTTCCATGGAGTAGTGCAAAGAAGAAATAACAGCATTATATTTGTGCAAGGTAAATCTAAATTAAAAAAAAAATGATTTTAGAAGTAGAAAGACCAAATATTCACAGAAGTCTATTAAAGCACAACTGAAATTCTGCACTCAGACAGTGAACACGCATATGTCCACAAAACTCATTTATACTCAGTTTCTCCTATTAACTGTAGGCATGAGCCTATTTGACCATAAGTAATTGAATCTGGGTGAAATTTACTGTAGGAACCATGGAACCTTGCTGATAGATTTAGATCTTGCTCAGAGCTGCCACATAGTGGTTCCATCTAAGTTTAGCATGGACAACTAATTTGATGTTTGTCTTAGCATGGATTGCATTCAAACATCTCTGCACCTACCACCAGGTATTTATGGACATGAATAAGATCCCCCTGTGCCTCCTCTTCTCCAGGATGAGCAATACCATCTTTCTCAGCCTCACCTCTTAGTAAAAGTTACTTCAGTCTCTCCATCGTTTTGGTGCCCTTCATTGGACTCCTTTGTGTCTATCTATTGCTCCTCATTTGATATGACAGAATTTTCATCTTTTTTCTATGCTCCAAACTCCATTATTCATGTAAACAGTGATAGAAATGTCTTAAGTTGGGCTGCATAAGGGATAGGAATGCTATGTGGCCTGGTGCATCTAGCATACTTGGTAGATGAGCTCAACCACTGTCATCAACTGTTTGGTTTTACATATTCACGTCCTCATCTTCAGCAAGCTCTTCTGCAGAAGGAACCTCCATAACATCTTGAGATGCTGCTAAGACAATTGGGAATGGCCTTATGTTGCCCTAGGGAACATTCAGCTTGAATATTAGGAAAAACGTATACTCCAAAAGAGGGGTTGGATACTGGAACAGGCTGCCCAGGGAAGTGGCTGAGTCACTGTCCCTGTAGGCATTCAAGAAATGTGGATATGTGGTATTTAGGAACATGGTTTAATGGGCAGTATTGGTAGTAGGTGTGCAGTTGGACTAGATGATCTTAAAGGTATTTTCCAACCTTAATCATTCTGTTATTCCTTGTCTTCTCCAGCAACATCAATACTGCCAAGGCAGGGAGAGGGATGAGACCACAAAGAAAGTCATGCACAGGGAGGAGGAGGACCACAGACAACAAGACAACGCTGTAACAACCTTCCTTATGTTCTGTTTTCCTCCCTCCCACCTTCCCTGAACTCTGATACCCACACAGTCTTGTTGTGTAGAGACCAAAGGAATCATATCTCTGCTAAAAAAAGATCCATGAGGAATTTTTACATGCACAGCTACACACTTTTAATATATATTTTTTTAAATTGAGGACATTTATGCCTGTTCATAATTAGAGATGTTTATGACACGCATTAGCAATAACTCTCCGCACTGCCTTTTTGGAAACATGTGATTTCATGTTAATGGCTTGAGTTTGTTAACAATTTGCAGGCAGACATTTACCATTCTAATACACCACTTACTCATTTGTTCTTCATATTTTTAATTTTATGTATATCCCTGCCTGAGCTCCAGAAATGACTTACTCCATCACCCACGCTTCTTCTCCTACTTAAAGATGTAAATGGGTCCCAATTGTACAAGATATTTAGCATATGCTTAAATTTAAGCATATGAATACTCCCACTGAGGTAAATGGGACTATGTATTTAGAGTAAGGTACACACTCACATTGCTTGTTCAGTACTAAAAAAAAATTATATACTTGAATTTCTGATAGCTGCACAGCTCAGAGTTAGCTTAAGACATTCCTTTACTATGGGGTGACAAAGCACTAGAGCAGGCTGCCCAGAGAGGTGGTGGGGTCTCCTGTGGAGATACTGAAGACCCATCTGTATGCCTATTTGTGTGACCTATTGTTGGGGGTTGGACTTGATGATCTCTTGAGCTTCCTTTCAGAGGCTGCAATTCTGTAATTCTTTGATTCTGTGACATTATTATATTTGTGACCTCGTGACCTGTATTTTTGTAAATCCTTCTTGAACGATTATCCTGCTGAGATTAACCTTCCCTCTCCATCTTTGCTGATGTATCACACTTTCTTCTTTGCATAATTGTGAATTTTCTCTAATGTGCTCAAAGTGGAGATCCATTCCAGGAGAGCACACATCTGCACCATGTAACTGAAACAGTGCAGCATTAGCTGGCAGTAAACTGCTGTCCTTAAAGGTGTAATTCATGTTGCAGGGAAGTTTTTATGCAGTGAAATGCAATCTATTCAAATCTGTTCAAGTTTTGTGCTGTTTTTCACACTTTTCCCAGCCAGAATATGCTTAGCATGATGATTGTAATAAAAGTGAGATCGGTCTGTGCATGTCTTACATAAATACATTTACACATAAATACACCTGAGGAAAATGTAGTCAGGCAACACAATCCTTATTTCAAGAAACTGATCCCCAAGCTGCTTTATAATTCCCAAGAGACTTGCTGTTTAGGAAACCTGACCCTGCTCAGAAACCAAAAGAGAATGAGCTCTCCTATTACCCTTAATGCTTATTGTCTGAGGATCAAAGATTTTATACACCATCTTGTACAGCCCTGATAATACAGAAAGATTTCCAAAGAAAACTGGTTATTCATTCACCCAAAATATAATCTGAACATGTGAGAGACTATTTGTCTAACCCCCCTGTCTTTTCCTTTATACTGTTCATTTCTATTCTCACTACACTTTTAGAGCAGAGAATTTGCTTTCATTGTGTTTTATATAGAACAGACAATAGGAGCTCTCTGTTCAATGACATTCTATATACTATAATAATATGTTGTTCTTCACACAAACTGAAAATAATTAGATCTATACATGCTTTTATTTTATTACAGCTTTTTACACGTGCTTCTAGAATATTATTTAGAAATAATTCTTTCTATAATATTCCAAAAAATGTGGTTCTTAATGTCAATGTCTGTTATATGTTTTTATAAAGCAAATGATTTAAAATCTCTAAGGAAAAAGATATGAATTTCACGACGTCCTAATTTATTAAAAATATATTTTAACTGGGAAAATGAGAAGACAGCTCTGGTGTAATGTTAGCAGTTAAGGAGGAAGAGATATCAGGTAAGTATTCATGTCTGAAAGAACCAGTTCTTGGCTTATGCCTACACATTATCTTTTACACAAAATAACATTTTAAACAGTTTTACATAATCTTTTGAATTGTTTTGCAAAGACTTTAAAAAGTGTTAAGAAAACAGCATTTTCCACACTGCTCCATTGTTGAGTAGACATTGAATTCGTTTTCCATGAGAAAATGGATCCCTTCTTTACTAAGGAGAAACTAATGACTTGACTAATGAGAATGGGGAAACACAGCATCACCCTCTACTGCTAAGACAAATTTTCTGAAGAACAGACTAATACAGAATAGTAGCTTACCGATCTCTCTTTGAGTAGAAAAAGAAACAAACTCTACGTTGATACTAAAGGCAAATCTCACTTTTACTTACGATTGACAATATTTTATTCAATTATACGGATATTGATAACATTCAGAAAATTGTCTAATATTAACATGTTTGACATGGATGGAAATCTAGGTAAAAGGACTATCTGACATATGGAAACATCAGCATGTATGCTGTCAACAGGATCAAACTTCAACAAAAAGCTTAAAAGCAAGTGCCAATAATACTGCTTTTTGAAGTATATATAGAGATCATTCATTGTAATAGATGATAACTGCTGTTCCCTCTACATATATATTTTTTCTGGAAACAATCTGATTAGCTGGTCAATAATTCACAGTCTACAATTATTGTTTGATATAGTTGTTTCTTTATGGCAAATGTATTCTGGGAAAATGTCTCCCTAGGATTTAACTTCTAGCTACAGGTTACATTGAGAAATGACACAATACATCTCCTTCAGTACTTCATCTGCCATAAAAAATCATCAGATCTATAGATAGAAACTATTATCTTGGTACATTTGATTTACAGAGCTATTAAAAGTGTTTCTGTATTCAGCAGAAGGCCTTCTTGCAGCTCAGGATCCTGCTTCACCTGGCTGGAACAGATCAGAGGTAGCAAATAATGATTCTTATGTCCCTGTAGTGATTTGAGGATGGTATGGTCAAACTCTGTGGAGCTGATGGGTTCATGATCTCTACTCTTCATTCTCGCTTTCTTGTCTGTGAAACTTATTCTTTAGTGAAGTATCTCTTTTTTACATAATAGGAGAAATGAACTACAGTGATTAGCATTACAATGATTAGCAGCCAGCATCTCATTCACATAGCATAGAATTCCTATTCTTTCTCCATAGAAAAGAGATTTACAGTGTCTGATTTATCTGTGGGTTGAGGCTTGCAGCTATGGCAGGCACAGTTGACCCATTGAAACTGACATTCATGTGACTTATTAGGACAAGATCTCCAAACTGGCTCTTATGTGTTCTTCTTAGAATCATAGAATCATAAAGGTTGGAAAGGCCTTCTAAGATCATCTAGACCAACTGTCCACCTGCCACCAATATTGCCTACTAATCCATGTCCCTAATTGCCACATCTACTAATCGTTGAACAAGTTCTACTTAATATCCAAATTGAACCTGCCCAGATGCAATTATAGACCATTTACTCTTGTATTATTGCTCTTACCTGGGAGAAGAGGCTGACACTCACCTCAGCACAACCTCCTTTCAGGGAGTTGTAGAATCATAGCATTCAAAGTGTAGTCTTGACATTGTCAATACAGAATGATCACCTCCCTGCTCCTGCTCGCTGTACTATTTCTGCCTCTGTTACTCGATTAGATTCTTCTTATGCAAGGTTGACCACAGCATTAAAATAAATAGCAGTAAAATAAATAATGACATTAAAATAAATCATTCAACTCTCAAAATTTATAGACAAAAACTTTTCTCAATTCATGGATTCTTATTCCTATTTTGCATCACTAAATATGTTAGTGATTGATGCATTGGCCCAGCTGAAAGCCACATTGAATAGCTCTGTCCTGATAGAAGGATCTGAACTCTAGCACCCATGGGATATGCAATCAAATAAATTCCACACATGTGGGATCTGTACTACAAAATATTTGTCTCCTCAGCTCCAGAAATGACTTAATACATGATAAAATTTTGGAAAGTAGTGCATATCAAAAAACAGGATCTAAAAGCTAATGGAAAATGTCAGATTAATTTTCATGAAGGAAGAAAAGATTCTGGGTGTGAAAAAATGTGTTTTTCCAATACGCTGATTCTGTCTGCATATTTATAATTGCACTGCACATAGAATAAGTGGTCAAATATTTATCAAAAGTGAATGTTAAAATTGTATGTGGAAGCACAGTGATAAACACTCATTCAAATGTATTTGTGGCTGAATAGAATTTGTGATGCAACTGTCAACTAAGAATGCGAAATCCTGTGACTGATTTAATAAATCTCTGCTAGGCATCTAGGTGGAGTTAACACAGCGAACACAGGATATTTGAAGTTTGCCTTTGTATATAGTGGAGGGGAAAAAAATCTAATTATTTGTGAAAAAATACGTAACTTCATCTACTGGAGGATACTACTATATGACTAGATAAAGAAGTTATATTTGTAAGATTAAATATTTATTGAGACATTTTTTTCTGCTTTTATTTTCAATCTGACCAAAGGTGATCATAACTGACTGTATACAGCTGGGACATAATGAAATGGCTTTTGTTAGATATCCAAAACTTATACAAACTTATTTAATATTTTATAGTCCCCATGTGACATTTTGTGAGCTCAGACTGACTGCTTTTGACAGTATTGAGAAAACTGCAAGAACAAACACAAAGCAAACAAAAAATGCACTTAAGAAACCAGAAAAGGTTCTGGAAGTAAAGAAAGCGCAGTTTGGACTGCTTTCATTTGAATACTTGAAGAAGACAAATACATTAATAAAGATGTCAAACAAAGTTAATGAGATTTCAGAGCACTCTAACTGGTCTTAGCCCAACTGAATAATTTTGCAAATCATGAAAATCTACTCATACATCCATAACAGAAGTACAGAAATATAATTCACACTGTATCCTAACATAACCCCATAATATATTTTTCAAAATGATACCTGTTCATTATTAGTTTTTTGTTTCTGTAACATGAAACTATAAAGCTCTAGAAAGAGTTTCTTGTACTATCTTACTGGCTAGACATTATGAAGAATTTCTCAGTGCATACCAACTAGCTCTGATTTAGATGTAATCCAAAGTAGGTGCTTCTGTGAAATAAGGGATTCTTAAGAAGATTTAAAAAAATCATTATATCAATATATATATAAATATTTTGTCTGATGAGAAAAGAACAGAAATGATGATGTGTGACTTGTGCATAAGAAGGGAGAACATTAGTATTCTACTAATAGATACAATGTCACCAGAAAGTTCACCTTTCCTCATAATACTGTAATTAGTATTTCATATACTATAATTTTACTCTTGATGAGATAAGCACTTTCTGAGGAAATTTCAATGTCTATATTGCTAGTGCTAGCAAAAAGCAATTTGAAATGATAAATTTTAATACCTAATGGTTGTACCAACTTTTTGATTTAGTGGCATGAGTATAAAAATTTTTAGGCACCTTAAAGCTTTTAGTGACTTAATAGAACTGCAAACAGGCCATTCTCAGCACTGCTTAATTTTCCTCTATTTTCCTTATTTTCTATCTGATGAAACTATCCTTATGCCTGACTCAGCTTTACAGAAAAAACTCCTCTATTTTTTTTGCCCTACCTCGAAAGGCTTTTTTTTAATCTAATCTAGAGAAATCTAAGAATATCGCTCAGAGGTCCCTATCATCGGCAAGTGCCAATTGAGCAGAAAGGAAATGTTACAGAAAACCTTTAAAAATCCCTGGTTTATGTTTGTGTAAGAAGTTGCATCCAGAGACAATGTTATTTCCTCTTATCTTATTGATGTACAGGGACTTGTGTCTGGAAATCCCAGACATACTGATTTTGTTCCTAAACCTCAGATCATTGTGATTCAATCACAGCCTAAATCATTTTTGAAAGCCTTGATTTACTTGGAAGCTTAAATCATTTGCCATAAATTAAAGGGAAAAAATAAAAAAATAAAATTAATAAAAAAGATGGAAAATTAAAAAAAAAAGCACAGTAACAGAGATTATAAACATATTATTACGTCACATGTGAAAAGTTCTCTCTAGGCAGAGAGAAGCCATACAGACTTCATAGTTTCCATTACAGATCAATTCAAGTGTACCAAAGGGGAAATTATCAGTCTTCAAATATTTCCAGTAACTTGGTCCTCTGTTTAACCTGGGACAAGCTACTGGTGGAGCCAAATGCTTTCTGATAGATTATTACAAGGTTTGTCATTGGTTCGAAGCCAAAACCCAAAGTTAACAGGTGTTCACCTGCATAATATCTTCTTGTTTTGTCACAATGAGGACAAATCCACAAATATTACTACACTGTAGCTGCGAATTTTGAATTTTCACTCCTGCAAAACACAAAAGCAGAGATAGAAACACAGTCTGCATTCCCCTTTTTTCTTTTTTCTTTTTGTTAACTTTTAATTTATTCTAGTCAAATGAGGGACACTGGTTGACAGTGAAGCCCTGTAAAGTGGTTCAGTGAGGACAACTCTTCTACACTGAAAACAGGACTGTGCTTCCTCCACTGCAGAACAAACTGATTTTTTCCCATGCAATGCTTTGCAGTGCTCAAGGTGGCCAACAGCATGGAGCAATGAGGTGAAGACTAAGAAACTTAGAAAGTGATAACATAACTAATTGGACAAATGTACGCTGTACAAGTAAGAGGGGTCCTGTAGTGCTGATAGACCCTAAAAACTTGCTGTCAAGAATCCTGTTTTTAGTGTAACCAAAAGGAAGATTTTCAGCTGGATTCACTGAAATCAACATTTGCTCAGTTCACCCACAAAATATTATAGGAAAGATAATGCAGAAATGGAAATATATTTGGAAAAAAAAATTGTGACTAAAATATATAAAAATTTTTGGTGATTAACTGAGACTCATCACTAAGCCAGCTTGTTTTTCTTTAATTGTATTGATTACATATGGAAAATTAGTGAAACATGCACCAAGGACTATGAAAGATGTCCCTGTACAGATCCAACCATATTTTCATGTTAACAGTGTAACAAACAGAGTACAAAACTGAGATAGGCATTTTCTTTTTACACATCAAGCATCCCTAGATCTGTGTATCCTTTCACTGCTTAGGAAAGAGCATCAAGAACAGGAAATTAGTCATCGTACTTGGCTAAAACTGGCCCATAGATTTTGCCGAAAATATTAATGGAAATCTAGTTTCATGGCTATTTCAATTCTTTGGCATTTCATGAATTATTTTATGAGTAGATGCAGAAAAGACAAATCTTATAAGCATTTATTTTAATTTGAAATTTTAAAAAGCAATATTTATTTAAAAAAAAAGTATATGAATTTTTAAAACCGGTCCAAAATGGCCTCAAAATAACTACAATGTATTGGGTAATCAGATATGAAATTACTGAGGTTTTATTTGTTCATCAAAACCATCAAAGACATAACCATTCCCTAAATCTCAATGAAGAACGCTGTAACAGGATTCTCTGAAATAATAAAAAAATAAAAACTACTTTTACTCAATGCTCCTGTATGATTAACTGTGTCATGGACTTATATGGAGGAAAGTTCTGCTATTGAGACTTACCTTGTCTATATTAAACTTATGTTGTAGGCAAAACGTTGCTGTATTCATCTCCCAAGAGAACTGGAGTCTTTCCAGAGGTCAGAAATTGTTCATCTGTCCTAATGAAAATCTCCTGTAAGAACATATCTATGTCTGCATGAGTACCTTTACTCCCAGTATAATTCCCTTAACTGCCTAAATGCTCCAGCAACCCTCTGTTAACTTCTATTGCATGGTAAACTCAAGCAATGTTGGTTGACTTCTTGTTCAAAATGTATCAGCTGGATCCCACACTGAACTTCCAATTGGACCCATGCTTGGAAGGACAGGAGAGTGGGGAGGAACTGCTGTTTAAAAACCATGTCACCGTGATAGCCTGTTTGTAGTATATTGGCTTAGTCCAACATCAGAGGGGAGTCTGTGGGTGCTGTTTAAAAATATTATCACTCCCTGTGTGGGAGAAACATAAAAATAGCCATTGCAGACCCATCTCTAAAAGGTGGATCAAGTGAAAATGTTTTTATATAGCTCAGTTTCACAGCAATTGAATCCATGCTCTACATCAACATTTCAGGCTAAACTGTTTATCAGAAAAAGTTGGTGTTGCCCTCTACATTTCTGACCTCTTCTGTATTTTAAGATAACTGGGCAGAATTTGTGTTTGAAATTTACTGGTATATAGAAACACAGAATTATAGAAACTTTTAGGTTGGAAAAGACCACTAAAATCATCTACTCCAACCAACAAACCATCACCATCATACCTTGCCCCTAAGTGTCACATCTAAAATATAGCTATATGAGTGTATGCTCATATCAAAGTTAAGATGTAGAAGGAATGGTTAAGTTTAACATGTTTCTTGTTGTTACCTTAACAACTTAATGCATGTCAAAATTCCAGGACTGAACACAGTTTTAAAGAGTTTCACCATGCACTGAGTACAATCATCTGAAGACACATAGGTGTCTATCTCCCAGTGCTGATGCAATGCTTCCTTGCCCTGAAACAGCAGCACATGGCCTAGGACCTGGGTATGTAGGGATCATTGCATACAGTGACTTAAGTTTCATGAATGCCTCAATACTTTGGACACCTTGAGACTGATTAGGCAGGCCTGGATTTAAATTATCAGTGCATTCATAGCATCATAGAATCATTTGAGTTGGGAGGGACCCTTACAGGTCACCCAGTATTTATAATTTGTATCTTTTTTCTTTTTTTTTTTCCACTGACACGTAATTGTGACCTCAGTATGGATAACTGTATGTAAGTGCACGCTACATAGAAATCTAGAAAAACATGCAATATCTCTATTACACAGAAGTAGCTTACTATTTCCACTGCATAACTCCTGCTTCGTGTGAATATTGTCTGCATATGTGACATGCATAAACTTGCACTGTTACTTTCATTTTAAAAAACAACAAAAACAATAAGATAACAAAAAAGAGAAACAAATTACAAAGACATAATTTTAGCAACTTCTTGACAAGCACTTAATGTTTTCCAGTCAAGCAAGAAAAGAAAGTATGTTAGTTGCTTTTTAAACTATTATTCCAATAAAAAGTAATTACAGTGATTAATTGCATAATGATTACAGTAATCACAGCCTATTCTTAGTTGATTAAGAAAGACAGAAGAGACTCACAGAAAGCATTCCACTAATACTATCTCTGTTTATTTTATTATCCCTTTACTAATTTTCTTATCAGAACTCATGAATGGGGACAGACAGTTCAAAAACAACCTTGATAGCTGCTTTGTATTTGATCCAGTGTCCGCTGATAAGAATAGATTCACCAGTGTGTTGTGTGCTATTTTGGAGGTAAGAGTTTACTTGACCTTTATTATTACCATTGTATTATTGTTGTTGTTATTACAGTAACGTTTTTGTTTGGGTTTTTTTTTTTTTTTTGCTTTTAAACTGAATATTTCCTCAACATAAAATTTTGTGAGGGTTTGCATGTATTTCTAAATAGATATAATTTTTAACATAATACATTGAGAAGGTGTATGAAGGAGTAGATGGTAGTGGCATGACAAATACAGGATTTTTTTGGAGGGAGTGGAAATTTTGGATGCACCAACTGGGGAAAACGTTCATGTTTCTATGAGTTCCATTGGAGCTGTCATAAGTGACACCAGTTAAGGATCTGCTCTATCATGCTGTCTTTCCTCACGTTGGAACATTGGCTTTTGTTAATTGATTCGGTGCATGATGATATCAAACAGCACTGTGACAGGCAGCAACACAAAATCCTAAATAGAAATTGTATGATGAACAGATATCTCAAAATATGATGCACTTTTGATTTTTCTTGCAAAACTGGATGAAGAAAGCAGATAATCGTTGCTTAGGTAAAACTTGCCATCTGAAAGAAAGTTCAATAGTATCTAAGTGCTGCCAATGAGCTTGATGTTCTATGATTCTGTGTTGACCGTGTGTGGGACTTTTTAGATATGGATGGACAGAATGAGAATACATCTCCAGGAAAAATGCATGGGGTGTTTGAAAATCTATTTGTCATACATCCTAAAAAGGTTGGAGATGAAAACCAAACAGATAAGAATACATGATGAAAGAAGTTCATCCTGCCTAGATGGGAGTCTGCACATTCCTGAATGCTATTCAGCAACATGAGATTGACCCTATGGAAGCCTTACTGATGTGTTCCTTATCCCTCAGATGCAGCATCGGTAATGCAGCAAGATTCTTTGAGAAACTTTCCCAAGATCCTCAGTCCAAAATTGTGCAAATCTATCACAGCCACAAGATAAACATGTCTCACCTAAGTCTGATCCCAGGACTTTGACCAGCAATGTCAGATGCTTTCTCCACAAACTGACACAGTTGAAGACAGCTTGGTGAAGTCAGTCCTTCACTAACGTCTGGTACACTGAGTAGAGACAAGAGTGCTAAAATCTCTTCAGATAAATGTCCAGGTTATTACAAATAGAAAATGTTATTCTGCGTAATTCTTCCACCTGGTGGTCAGGTCAGGAATTTGGTTAGCCCAGGTGATGGTCATGCCAGGCCCACTCCCAGATCAGCCAAACTCATCCTTCCAACTAGTTTAAGGTGTTAGGAGTATCTAGCCTGGTCAATCAGGTAAACTTTGAAAGATCGTTTTTCGCCCAGGGTCACAATCTTTTGGTTTCTGGAACAGGACAGGTAACTCCATTTGGCTAGGTGTGTTCTTCATTACTGCAGAAATTACTGCTCTTTGGAAATACACTTTTTTTTTTCCCTCCCCAGTTCAGAAAATAATGATTTTTTTTTGTAAGTGAATCTATTTGCAAAATGAGACTTGTTGGGAAAAATATCGCATTTCAGCATTAAAGAAAATATATCACATTTTGCAATTGTCAAAATGCCCTGTTTTGACATTTGAAAATGAAAATAAAAGAAACTTTGAAAGGTCACTATCAAAACAAAATGGTTTTTTTTTTTTGGTTATTGTTTTTTAAATTAAGTTAATTCTTTAAATTGATTTCTGCCAAAGCAATATTTTTTATTTTTTTTCTGTCTTTCTTTCCCCCCCCGCCCCCCTCCCCCCCTCCTGTTACTAGATAACCAGTACTGGAGCATCTGCAAGGTTAAGGCATATTAAGATGCCACATACTCTTTCTTCTGTAAAAGGACCAGGATGCACAACTGCATTTCAAACTAATGAGAGCTTCTTTACACTCTACATCTCCAAAACCTGAAAGTACTTGCAAAACAGAAGATCTGCTTCCCACCTGGCACTCATGCATATATTCCATCACACTGTTTTATGGCTCTCTTCAGTTAAAAGACATGCAATTATAACAACTACTTGTTATTATAAATTCATACATGAATTAGAGGTACATTTCTCTCTGTCTCACTCTTTTTCTATCAGCTGTAGCCTTTCAGTTTGTTCTCTATTACTCACAATTTCTCTAAATATATCCTTTTCAGTGAGGATATATTGAACCTGTCAAGTTTATTTAAAGAAAAGTTAAACTGGGGAAAAAGTAGGAGTATGTTAGCTGGCCAGGGATGCTAAGGTATTCAAGACAAGGCCTTGCTCCACTTAGCAGACTACAAATCCTCCATATGTCGAGGGAAGCACAGAAAAGTAGATGATAAATGGCAAGTGAGAAACTGTACATTGATAAATGAGACTGCAAAGGAAGAATACATCTGCAGCAAATCCTTCATTGTTGCCTGCAACTCTGTTGAATTGCAGAGTGCTATTTATATAATCAAACCTGCCAGTAATCACTCAATTGGAAGCATGGCCTTACATTTGTATGACTCCAGAAAATGGAAGAAAATTGTAGTAGAGAGCAGGAAAAATATTCAGGTTGTACTTGCTCATGTGTTCTTGACAAGTTCAGACTGCATATCTCTTAGGGAAGGGACAAGAGTGATAAACCCTGAAGTGACAATAGACAAGCAGAAACTTACTTTACCTGTTCAACCTGGTTTTTACCTGTGCAACCTGGTCCAGGGAGCCTGCTTTGGCAGGGGGGTCGGACTAGATGGTCTCTAGAGGTCCCCTTCCAACCCCTAAAATTCTGTGGTTCTTTGATTCCGTCAAAGTACTTTTGGGTCTCTAGGAAATATTCATATTATAGGTGGCAGTAAGAATTGAGTGACCTTTCATGCTAAGTCACTATCTTTCAGTGTGCCTCCTTCATCAGTTTAGGCTCATAAATTTGAGTATATGGTGAAAGAGGTAGAATGCAGTGAGCAACTTAAGGAAAATAAGTATTGGAATTTTATTTTATTTTATTTTACTTGGAGAACGTTTATTCTTCGGAGCCAAAATATCAGTAACACTAGATCTTTGGGGTTTTGACTGCAAGAGCACATAAAATGGTCCAAAATGAACACAAAACAGAGTCTTAAGATTCTTATACAGAGATAGAAATTGGTTCTCATGTCCTCAGGTACATTTTCTTAGAAATAGAAGTTTTAAGGAAATAGGCATTGATGAGGCTGACTCTTATCTGTCTATATTTATATATATATGTAGATTAATACAATGGAGGTATACAACATGGATTAATGAGGGAGAATTTGGATTTCAGGAAAGAATTAAGTACTATTTCTTAGAGTAGTGACTGGTAGGTTCATAGGTTCATAAGGTTGGAAAGGACCTACAAGATCATCTAGTCCAACCATCCTCCTATCACTATCTCTACCCAACTACTAAATCAAATCCCTTAGCACCTCATCTAAACAGCGCCAGGGACGGTGCCTCAACCACCTCCCTAGGCAGGCCATTCCAGTGCCTGACCACTCTTTCAGAAAAGAAATGCTTCCTCAGGTCTAATCTAAATCTTCCCTGGTGCAACTTGTGGCCATTCCCTCTCGTCCTGTCATTATTTATCAGGGAGAAGAGGCCCACCCCCTCCTCACCACAACCCCCCTTCAGGAAGTGGTAGAGTGCAATAAGGTCTCCTCTGAGCCTCCTCTTCTCCAGACTAAACAATCCCAGCTCCCTCAGCCGCTCCTCATAAGACTTGTGCTCCAGACCCCTCCCCAGTTTTGTTGCCCTTCTCTGAACACGCTCCAGGGCCTCAATGTCCTTCTTGTAGTGAGGGGCCCAAAACTGGACACAGTACTCGAGGTGCGGCCGCACCAGAGCTGAAGGTAGCCTGTCACTACTGGGGTTCTGCACAGTTCCATTCATGGTCCATTTCTCTTTAATCCTTCCATCAATGATTTGACAGCAGGATTTGAAGATATACTAAATGAATTATCAGACAATGCTGAGAAGGATTGTTGACTCCCTCAGGGATGGAATGTTGAGCACTGACTACTTGAAATTTCAAAATGCCAAGTATCAGATTCTGAACCTGGGACAAGATAATCCTGTGAATATATGTGCAGACTGGGGAGAATAGAGGCTGGAGAGCAGCCTCATGGAAAATCTGGGAGGTTTGTTTGATGACAAGTACACGAGAAAACAGCCAAAAGGGTCCATCATATGTTCAGGACTGGGCATTGAAATGTAAAAGAGATGTGAAACCATTAGAGAGCATCCAAAGTAGAGCTTCAATATTGGTGAAAGGTCTAGAGGGAAAGATCTATGAGAAGTATCTGAGGTTCCTTGGTTTGTTTGGCCAAGAGAAGAGGCTGAAGGGAGGCCTCATGGAGGCCAGCAGCTACTCATGATGGGCTCTAGCTCCTAATAGGGACCAGAGAGCAGCACTGATCTCTGTGCTTTGGTGACAGAGAGGACACATGGTAAGGGCATGAAGCTGCATCAGGGGATGGTCCAGATGGGTATTAGGAAAAGTCTCTTCCTCGATGGCTTATAACTCCTTGAGAGCAGCTCTGTGGAGAAGGACTTGAGGGTCCTGTTGGACAGGAGGCTGGTCGTGAGACATCAAAGTATGTTTGCAGTCCAGAAGGCTGACTATATCCTGGTCTGCATTAAAAAACAGGTGGCCAGCAGGGAGAGGGAGGTGATTGTCCCCCTTTACTAAACTCTTGTGAGGTCCCATCTAGAGTACTGCATCCAGGCCTGGGGCTCCCAGCACAAGAAATTTGCAGAGATATTGGAACAGGTCCAGAGGAGGGCTAGTAAGATGATCACAGAGCTGGAACATCTTTCCTCTGAAAAAAGTTGAGGGAACTGGGCTTGTTTACCTTGGAGAAGAGAAGACTCCGGGGAGACCCCTCTGTGGCCTTCTAACACTTGAAGGGAGCATATAAACAGGAGAGGGAATGTCTGCTTACACTGGTTGATAGTGATGGGACAAGGAGGAATTGTTTCAAACTAAGACAGCGGAGATTTAGAGTAGATACTGGGAGGAAGTTTTTCACTCATAAGGTTGTGACAAACTGGAACAGGTTGTCCAGAAAGATTGTGGATGCCCCACCTCTGGAGGCATTCAAGGCAAGTCTGGATGTTGCTCTGGGCAGACTGCTCTAGTGTTTGGTTACCCTACCCATGGAAGAGGGGTTGAAACTAGATGATCTTTGTGGTCCTTTTCAACCCAGGCCATTCAGAGATTCTATTGTCCTTTTGAATTCTGGAAGGCCACAATTGGGTCTCACACAAAATCGTGGAATCACAGCATTGTAGGGGTTTGAAGGTACCACTAGAGATCATCTACTTCAACCCACAGGCTCACTAGATCAGTTTGCACAGGTAGGCATCCAGGCAGATTCCACAACTTCTCAAGCAGATTTCACAACTTCAGGGCAACCTGTTCCAGTGCTCCCTCACCCTCATTGTGAAGAAGTTCCCATGCACATTTGTGCAGAGATTCCTATGATTCAGTTTGTGTCTATTTCCCCTCATCCTATAGCCACACAATGCTGAAAAGAGTCTGGCCTCATCCCTTTGCCTCCCTCACCTAAGATATTTTTAGCTTATCTCTAAGCTAAACAAGCACAACTCTCTCAACATTTATTCATAAGGCAGGTGCTCCAACTAATGTATGAGACTTGTTTCAACTAAAGATAGCCTGAAGCCTCAAAAATTGAATGATATGGTTCCTTGTTTGTAATCCAGCTACTGAAAGAACCTCTATTTGCTTTATAAAAGTACAATCTTGCTCGTATAATTCAATTTTAAATACCTTCAGGAAGTTTAAACCCACATATAATATGCAAATTATAGGCACTCTGAAACATCACATTGATTTACATTGTAATTGTTCCATTACTGGTGATAATAGAACATGTCCACGTGTACTTATTCTTTTAGGTAAGATCACCGTAAAATAAGTTGACATTACTTTGTTTTGCAGCAGTCATTTTAATGTAAATGGAAGAATTATAACATGCCATCCACATCATAATGCGTTGAAAACTATCCTAAAGATACTGATATTTCTAAGAGATATGGAAAAAGGAAAAAAGTACTTTTGTCTGTTCATCACTACAACTACAAACAAAATAGTAAAAATGAAAATATTATTAATAAGATCCACATGATGAAAATTCATACTTCATAATAGCAAAACAATAGAAAGTAGTGACGCAGATAAAAAAAAAATCTAATCTAGCTCTGAGGATCCTGCCTAGATTAATCTAGGAGCAAGTCATTCATGGAATGGAAATTCATTGTCTTCCCTCTTTTTCTTCACCCTTTCTCCACCTTTTTTACTTCCGCTGCTTACTTCCAGTGAATTGAAGATACTGAGATAATTTTATAAATGAACTTAAGATAGGCAATACATTTTGTACCCAAAGTGGGTGTAGAATCTTTGAGGAAATGAGTGCAAAATAAGATCAACCTAAGCAGCAAATATAAGGATTTGACTCATGAAATTGTTAATACAGATCAAGGGGAAGAATTTATTGTCTTAATCTGATATGTTTGGTTCTAAATTTTGTTTTTAAGATATAAGACAATGAAAATATCGCATTCACTTGATATTTGTACTAATGCACAATGCTTTCACTTAAGGGTTAGGTAGAAATGAATAGAGTCTAGATATCTTGGTTTACATTATCAAAATGCTTTGTATTCAGGTTCATTGTGGCTCTGAATCACTCTGAGCGACTTCAAGAATGAGTCCACTGCAGTCTCATCCAGTTCCTCTGATTTTCTGCTCATAATTATAGTTTGTTCATGAGGTGAACATACCATTTAAAATCAGGCCAGGAACAAAACATTTTAAATTGCTTTTTTCATATTAGCATTCTTTGGAAACTTCAGAGTACCTTCACAGCCACAAGGTCTTGTGATGGGTATTCTCATATGAATACGAATACAACTGGCTACAAAACTTCACCTTTCTGCAGCTATTTCAGAACTAAAAAGGAGATGTCTGTGTAAAAAGTCATCTGTCTCTTCCTAAGTCTCCATCCTCAAAATGTTATCAATTAATCTACTGAAAGACATTTTTCTCAAGAGAAGCACTATCTCATATAATTAGAACATCAAAAGTAAAAAAACCCAACAACAACAACAACCACAAAAGTGACACTAGTATTCCATTCTGGTGTCTTGACATGAAAAGGTGGCCTAGATCACAATTGTCAGATTTTACAGAAATAAGACCAACTTCATCTATGATGACCACTATTATTAAAAATATTACTCACATTACTAATTCAGATACATTTCTGCTTTCCTGTGACATGCAGTGCTTCAGGGATTAATTATATTCAAGTAAGACAAAGTGGTTATTGATGTTGAATTCTTCTTACTCTACTTTAAATGTCTAAAATTAGGCATGATGCCTGAGCTGTATGAATATTATCTCCCTTTCTTCAGTGCAGAATGTTACTCATCCTTTTCCAAAGCAGGTAACTAAGGCAAGTTCAATGAATCCTGCTGAGGATCTCAGATTTTGACAACTACTGTTATGAGTGATAAATTTCCTCTTCTTGTTAATGCCTACCTTTTATGGCAAGGATCTTGACCCAGTGTGAATAGTTTAGAAACCAATCAACCATGTTTCTATGTAAGAGACATACTGAAATCTAGAATCTACCCTACCCACTAATTTTTAAACTATTGTCCTGAAAGCTATAGAAAAACAAGGATGACGTTATCCAGGTTGAAAAATGAATGTGTCCATGTGTATGAGAATATAAGTATGTAAATAAATGTGAATTTCTACTCTCTAATTAGGTTCTCTTTTGACTAAAAAATGTGTAATTAGATAATAGTAATTAATATATATATTAATATAATCTAATAATCTAGTAATTACCTAATAATAGATAATCTAATCTTATCTAATATATAATGGATAATATTAAATAATTACATAAATCCTTATCCAGGTAAACTATAATCATATGATAGCAGCACCTACCAGAATTCAATAAGTAAACTAATTGCTGGATCACTGCGCTGAGGACACTGATATTAAATTCAAAAAATCCAAGTGCTGAATCCTGCACTGTGGTCACAACAACTCCAGGCAAGTCTACATTCTGGGAACAGAGTAGCTAGAAGACTATGTAGAGGAAAAGAACCTGGGGATGCTGGTTGATGCTCAGCTGAACTTTAGCCAGCAGTATTCATAGATTCATAGATACATTAGGTCGGAAAGGACCTACAAGCAGGGTTGCCAGGCACAGGCTGCCCAGAGCCACATCCAGCCTGGAAAGACATTGAGGCCCGGGAACGCTGTTCAGAGAAGGATAATAAGGCTAGTGAGGAGTCTGGAGTACAAGCCTTATGAGGATAGGATGATGGAGCTGTTTTTTTATTTAAAAGAAGATTCAGGAGAGACCTTATCACTCCCTACATCTACCAGAAAGGAAATTGTAGTGAGGTGTGTACTGGCCTCTTCTCCCACGTAACTAGTTGTAGGACTAGAGGGGATGGCTTCAAAGTTGTACCAGGCGAGGTTCAAGTTAGACATTAGAAAGAACTTCTCCTCCAAAAGAGTGGTCTGGCACTTAAACAGGCTGACCAGGGAGGTGATCAAATAACCACCCCTGGACATATTCAGCAATTGTGTAAATGTGGTAATTAGGGATGTGGTAGTTTGGACAATATTGGTGATAGGTGGACAGTTGATGATCTTGGAGGTCTTTTCCAGCACTGGTGATCCTGTGATTCTGTGATTCTCTAAAAATGATACGATATTCATATTGTTTTTGCTGAATTCTTTTTGAACTACTATCATATCAGCAAGGGAAACCCTGGCTTTTTTGTGGGAGCTAAAATAAAGCCGCAGAAAAGATAAGTAAATTCCCCAATTTATGATGTAGAAAAGAATTTCCCTGGGATAGTTGTGTTCCGAATATATAACACTATACAATTGCATTTCTTTACGAGATAGTAGTGGAATTTCTGTTAGATTTCTGCTGTACTGTAACACGTAGGGATTTTTTAATTATTATTATTTTTTTAAATTTTTAATTATTTTATTATTTTATAAAGGAGTTACTATAGAATATGATCCTGAACACCTGAATAACAATAAACATAAGGAAGAGACAATATGCAGGAGAACTTTCAAGAAAGCAAGATTTTTTTTTTCATTTTTATTATTTTATGTTTAACGTGTGCTTGACATACCCTTCTATTTATTTTTGCCTTAGTTAGTGTAATCATTACAAATATGTATGATGATAAAAGAAACTAGTGTGAAGTTGCCTCTCAGAGTCACTCCTGCCTCTTGCTGTATTTGTTTGTGTTTATGTAAGCAAAAAAAATGGCATGCATTATCTTTTTATGAGCCTTGCGATTTATTCTGTTTTGTTGTCAGACCTCTGGGAATGCATTCTATAAACTTTATTGAGACAAGATATCTAGAGACGTTTGCATATTTGTGAGCTCAGCACAATATTACTTTTTAATGCACTTTTGACTTTGCATGGAGAAAACGGAGTAAAAATTTTTAAGCAGAACTATTTCAGGTGGCTTTGTATTTATTCCCTGCCTTTATTTTTCCTCAGGTTAAAAACAAATGAAGTTTCAATTGCTTAAATGTAGAAAAACACTCTAGCCTAGTGGTTTAACTTCTGACAACTTGTGTGACCAAAAGGTCAAATTACTAGCTGAAGTCTCCAAGCAAAAAGCTGTTAAGAACACCACTTGTTCAAGCACCTATGTAAATACAAATTGAAATGCGTATATGTCACAAAATCACAGAATTGTAGAATTTGGAAAGGACCTCTAGAAATCATCAAGTCCAACCACTCTGCTAAAGCAGGTTCCCTACAGAAGGTCACACAGTCAGACATCAGGGAAGGTATTGAATATCTCCAGAGAAGGAGAATTCATATCCTCTCTGGGCAGACTGTTCCAGTGCTCCATCACTCACAGAAAAAAAATTTTACTTGTGTTAGTATGGAACTTCCTGTGTTCTGGTTTCTGTCTGTTGTCCCTTGTTCTATTGTTGCATGTCACTGAAAGAGTCAGTACCCACTGACTTGACTCCCCCACTTTTGATGTTTATAAACAGTTATGACATCCCTCCTTAGCCTTCTCTTCTCCAGACTGAAGAGTCCCAGGTCTCCCAGCCCCGAATGTAAATATATTTCTTGAGTCAAAATCTATGACCTATTTTCAAACAGTGATCTATTTTCAAATAAACAAACCAACAAGAGAATAAAAGTGACATTGTTTCTCTATGCTCTATCTGAAATTTGGAGAAATAATCATGAGCATTTGGGCTGTACATTAGCTGAGGTGGTCATGGGTATACATATACTGGAGGAAATACTGGAGCAGCACATTGAAAGAGGTTCACAGAATCATAGAATTGCTTAGTTTGGAGAGGAACTTAAAGATCTACTAATTCTAATCCCTTTGACATGGGCTAAGTTGCCACCCACCAGATGAGGCTTTGGGCACCTCTAGGGATGGGACATCTACAGCATCTCTGGACAGCTTCTACTAGGGCTTCACCATCTTCTGAGTAAAGAACTTCTAAGATTTAATCTATATCTCCCCTCTTTTTCTTTAAAGTCATTCCCTTTTTTTCTATCACGATCAGACATCATAAAAAGTCAGTTCCCCTCCTGTTTACAAGCTCTATTCATGTACTGGAAGGCTTCAATAGGTTCTCCCTGCATCCCTCTCTTCTCCAAGCTGAACAAGCCCAATTCTCTCAACCCATCTTCATAGCAGAGGTGCTCCAGCATTTTGATCTTTGTGGTCTTCAGGTCTAAGCAAAGATGCAGTAACGAAAATCTTGTTATATATAAGACAAAATATTGTCATTAAGAGGGTAGTCAAGATCTAGAAAATGTGTGCAGAAAAGCTTCATGGTGATATTCAAAGTTGTCCTGTAAAATTTGGACAATTTATTTAGGTTGATCTCATTGATCAAATTAATCTTATGTAGTTGACACTAACCTGATCATAAGGTTGGACTTCCTGATCTCCAAAATTGAGTTATAACCTGAGTTATTTTATTACTTTTTGAATGTATGCATTTTTACGGATTTTCAGTAATGTATTATTTACTTCTGCTCTTAATAGTTTGAAACTGAAAAACTAGCCATAAATTTCATAAAATCAAAGTGAATACTGATTTTAGCAAGGTGGGAGTGATCTATCATACCCCTTTTATTGGTGTAATATTAAAATCATTTATGCACTTTTAAAAAATTTTATTTTTTTCTCTGTTAATAAATGAAGAAATTTTCCTTGAGAACTTATTTTTTTTTTTTAAATCAAAGTCCCACTGTCCTTTTTTTTAGTTTCTCTTCAATTTGTTTATACATGATGGTTTGATTTGTGTCTCTTTTTTCATGAGTTGTATCCAAATGTAAGTTAAAAACTACTAACACTCAAAAACAAAACAACAAAAAAAAAACAAAGAAAGAATGAAAGAAAGAAAGAAGGAAGGAAGGAAGGAGTTTGGAAGGAAGGAAGGAGTTGGAAGGAAGGAAGGAAGGAAGGAAGGAAGGAAGGAAGGAAGGAAGGAAGGAAGGAAGGAAGGAAGGAAGGAAGGAAGGAAGGAAGGAAGGAAGGAAGGAAGGAAGGAAGGAAGGAAGGAAGGAAGGAAGGAAGGAAGGAAGGAAGGAAGGAAGGAAGGAAGGAAGGAAGGAAGGAAGGAAGGAAAGAAGAGAAAGAAAGAAAGAAAGAAAGAAAGAAAGAAAGAAAGAAAGAAAGAAAGAAAGAAAGAAAGAAAGAAAGAAAGAAAGAAAGAAAGAAAGAAAGAAAGAAAGAAAGAAAGAAAGAAAGAAAGAAAGAAAGAAAGAAAGAAAGAAAGAAAGAAAGAAAGAAAGAAAGAAAGAAAGAAAGAAAGAAAGAAAGAAAGAAAGAAAGAAAGAAAAGAGAGAGAGAGAGATCAGATTAGAAAATATTTACTGTAAACATCCTTCTATAGTGATGAAACTCTTGTGATAGAATCTGGAGAATGAAAAGTTTATAGCTGCCATTTCCATTCTTGAAAGTTTTCTGAATTGTTACATTTTTCTTTCCCAATAAATCACTTCACATTGAAATAGCATCTTTACTGACAATCCATGTAAGTGACACAAAAGGTTCTCTGTTCCATATGGTGTAAATGTTCTTCCGAGAAATTTCTAAAGAAATTAAGCCTTTTCTCTTTGTTTTCTGCTCTCTAAGAGGCTAACTATTTTCCTGCTCTCTCCCCAGCAAAGAAGGAATATATTTGGCTACAGACAATCTTTCCACATTTTATCTGAAAGAGCAACCAAATTCACATAGATGTGGGATTGTACCATGTTGGAAAGTCATTGTATCCATATATACACAGAGGAACTGAAAAAATAAAATGAATCATGAAGTATATCTGACCATTGAATAATTGCTCCATTTAGGTGCTTTTCAGCAGTGCACTAGATTGTATATATCATAATTATTAATAAAGCACACAAACGTGCTGATGGACATGTCTACTTGTTATATTGAATTAAGTATTTAATTACAAAAGACAAGCAATAGAGAAGAACTGATCATATATGGAAAACCACGTCTCCATGGACTTCAAATGTTAGTGATCGTCAAAAAAAGATAAAAACTTAGGAAGAAACTACAATATAATTTGTAACTTTGCAAATTATCCTAATCCTTCTAAGCATTCATATTTTGCTTTGAATAAAATATCTGGAAGAATTATTATTATGATTATTATGATTATTATTTTTTGTGGGGTTAAAAACATATGCGGGAAGAAATAACATGCTGGAACTTGTTGCCAGAGGAAATTGTAGTGACACAGAGTATCAGGAGTTTCAAAAAGGATTAAAGAAATTAAGAGACAAATTAGATGAGACAGATATCAAATGAGCAAAGTCAATACTCCATTATTGAGCAACTGTTAATGCAAATAAATAAGCCTCATTGTAGAGGGATTTTGATGAACTGCAAGACTGAGTGAGCAGAATCTCCTTTTCATAGAGTCTGACAAGAAGAGGAGCAAGTTTCATCCAGATGGGAATCAACTGCAGCAAGAATTCTGCTGAAAAGGGTGTGAGCACTTTGAATGCTGAGTTCAATATAAGCCCAGAACCCTTACCCAGTGAGTAAGTCATGCTCCATATTTATGTAGAGGAGAAGGAACACAGAAGGAGGCTAAGATTTTTTATTTTCCTCATGAGCATTGGTGAAGTTACACAAGGAACACAGTGTTCATTCTTGGATCCTTCAAATTCAAGAAGCACATGAGAAACCAGAGTCAGCAAAGAGCAACCAGTGCAATTAACCTAGAGTGCATAACATAGAAAGTTCAAGAGTGTTGAAAGTATTTATTCCGAATAAGTCAAAAAAGGAGTCTCAATAACAGCCTGCAATTATTTCAGGAGGAGTTACAGAGATGACAGAGCCTAATTCTTTGTGGTGACAGATTGTAAAACAAAGTTCAATGGATGCAAGCTGTTGAGGGCTCAGACTAGACATAAGAAGGATCTTTTTCACTGGAAGAGTTGCACAATAGTGAAACAGGAGGAAGGGAGACTGTGGGATCTTCATCCCTGGAGATTTTCCAGATATTTTCAAATAGTCACTGATGACCTGACCTAGCTTTAGCAATGTTCATGCACCGAGCAAAAGGTTGACTAGCTGACCTCTAGAAGTCTCCTGCACCTTATGTTTCTACTTTTCTATGAAGGGAACATTAGGGAAGTGAATAGGGAGGTTTGTACCCTCTTATATTCCTCAAGCAATAACTGCAGATGTCGGGAAGTCGAAGGGAGTTGTCCGCATACGAGGGTCAGACTTAAATACTGACTCCATGCAGTCTTTTACAAATGCTCTCAGAAACTTAGTCTTGTACCATATTGGTAAGATATTTCTTGTATTTTCTGAAGCAGACTGAAAAATTGTGCCTCCTTCTCCTCATACCTCCTTTCTTCCAATTATGAGACATACTTCTCTTCAACTATGTATACACACTGTTACTGCAAGAAGAAGGCCATTTTCAACCTATGTGTACATCACTTTCATGATAAAAGAGCGTTATTGACTTTGTTTTACACCAGTGTAAAAATTGAATTTATGCCAAAGAAAAGAGTTAGTTTTTGTTTTTTTTTTTAACTACTCATACAAAATGCATTTCTTTTTCATTCTGTTTAACCTGAGGCACAGAGGCACAGGTAGATATAAATGGATAGGGAAGTGGTGATGGAATGATTCAAGTGCATCAATGTAACTGCTTTTCCTCTAGGTTTGATGGGACCCCAGCATATCCAGAAGTTAGTGCTGTCTTAAAAGTTATTCTACTAAAGTTCTTTTTATTCCTATAGTATACATATGGAAATCCATGCTATTGGCCCACAGCAATATTTTGCTCAGGTCTAACTATATCACACAGGAAAAGAAATCATGACATGAGCGTCCTCCTTGCCTACTGATATCTTCCCTAACAGTTACTGATACAATATATAAAGCAAAATATCAGCTTGCCAATGGAAAATACCAGTCTCCTTAGTAAAGCATAAAGAAAAATCAGTTGCAAAGGACCTTGAGCAAGTAAGGGTATGGAGTCCTAATGCAACTGCATGTACCACCTATATACACAAATCCATCTGAATATGTGCACACATACAAATATACATGTGTCTATGTGCATACATAAAAGCATTTGTATTATGTAAGTCATCAAAATTCAAATGATATTTTGCTCCTCTGTAAAAAGCAGCTTGAACAAATTTGGGTAGGACAAAGATCATGATTTTTTTCTGGTTTTTTGTTTGTTTGTTCCATTTTTAGACAACATAGCTGGAAAGAATTAAACGTGCTTCAACTTACTGTTCTTCAATCTTCTGTGTATTCAACTCATCGAACTTATGTCCTTTGGTCATCCCAGATTCAACCTGCTAAAGGAACTCATGAGACTGAATATTTTTGCTTTGGCTTGAAAAATGCTGACAGAAGTCTTGGAAAACTCGGGTGTCTTTGTAAATTATGGTGTTGTTGAAGATTGAAATCTTTGAATTTCAATAGATATATCTTTTCTGTATAATATTCTCCCTCCTTTTCCCATTGATGCATCTTCATGGTCTCTTCTTGCTGATATGGCACTCCATGTAATACCAGAATATCAGTACAAAATAGTATAGAACTTTATCATTCATGTGATAAAAATAATTATATCTCACAAGTAAATTACAATTACAGTGGAGGTTGAATACTTTAATCAGACTGGGGAGCATAAATATATTTACAACTAATAGGATTATTGATTTGTGCCACAGAAATGGAATAATTTTAATCTTGTAATTTTGCTCTAACTGTCATAATTAAGAACTCTTTCCTTCCTTCTTTGTTTTTCTCAAGGAGTATATATATATTTATTGAAGAGAAAAATGTACATAGTTATTTCCTAAAGCCAGCTGGGTACCAGTAGAGTAACAGCAAGTTGCCAGCTCATATGCATAATGCACTTTTCGTATAAGATGGCAAGTTCAAGAAATTTTCCATCTGCTTCATCTGTTGCATTATATCTACACTGCTTCACTGTCATGCCAGTGTTCACTTCTCTATTCTGTTTCACTAAGGAAAATATCTAATTATCTGCTGATCACTCAAGGGAAAAGGTTTACAAAGGTTTCATGGGTTTATGTCATCAAAAAAAAAAAAAAAAAAGAAGCAAAAAAAAGTGGAGTATTTTAAAAAATTAGTAAAAAAATGAAAATACATGGGATTTGACATATTAACTCTAAACTATGGATACATTACTTTTTGTTCTGCATTAGATCAAATCAGAATACATTTTTCTGACTTGGTACATTTTAAGGTTAGAACATATATATGGAGATCATTATATGCATTACACTCATACACAAATATATATATGTATACACTTTTATTTGCTTATTTTGTAGCTGCTGAGTTAAAGTTCCTTAGTATTTAACCTTATACAGCAATAAGGACCTACTTCTTAACTGGGTTCTCCCTTGACAATTAAAAGCTGAGTCTTTTCAAAGAAGATGTTAATCATGGGTCATCTTCAAATGTGCTTAATAAGATTTTACTACAGTCAAATTCACAGCTAAGCAGTTATTCAGAATTTACTCCTCTATTATATCACAGACTGGCTTTGGTCTGGAGCTCCCGGAAAGACCAGGGAAAATTGCTGTTCTATGGGCATGTTTTTTAACTACAATTTTGCATGTTACACTGGAAAGATCTGATACATTTCTCATCTTATTTTTCAATACAAATCTTATTTTTCCATATAAATCTTGAATAAATCAGTAAACTTCATGACCATGAGACTGTAAGGCAGATGTACCTGAATGCTGTCTGCTGCACATTTATTTGGAAGAAATGAACAAGAGAATCACAGAATCATAAGTGTTGATAGGGATCTCTGGAGATCATCTAAACTAACCATCCTGATAAAGCAGGTTCTCAAGGTTGCATTCTTGCATTCCAGACAGGTCTTGAATATCTTCATAGATTTTGACTCCATAAAATCTCCACTCATCTATCCCTCACTTTCTAAGCTTGCCCATGGGAATGAATGTCTAAAGTCTTGCTTGAAGTGAAGGTACACAACATTCACTGCTCTCTCCTCATTTACCCAACCAGTCATGACATCATGGAAAGCTGTCACATTAGTCAAGAATGATTTCCCCTTGGTGAGCCCATGTTGATTACATCAGATAACCTCTTTGTCCACTTCCTTGGAGACAGCATGCAGAACAAGTTATTTAGTAGTTGGGTAGGGATAGTGATAGGAGGATGGTTGGACTAGATGATCTTGTAGGTCCTTTCCAACCTTATGAACCTATGAACCTATAAGTTGTTCCACTGCTTTCCCAGGGATGGAGGTGAGGCTGAATGGCCTATAGTTTCCTGGGTCCTCCTTCTAGCCCTTTTCAAACACTGTTGTGGCACTGGCTATCCTCCAGCCTTCAGGCACTTCTCATGTTTTCCATGGCCTTTCAAAAATGCTACAGAGAGGCTAAGAAATCACTTATGCAAGCTTCTTAAGGCCTTGGGGATGCATACCACTGAGGACCATGAATCTGTGGGCATTAAGTTTGCCTAGATGATATCTGACCACATTCTCCTCATCCAGAGGGACATCTTTCTTTCTCTACGTAGCTCCAGCAATAAAGAGGGAAGCAAATAAGGTGTTCAGTAACTCCGCCTTGTTGTCATTCATTACCAGTGCACTCACCCATTAAGGAATGTGCCTGCATTTTTCCTAGTCTTCTTTTCTGTTATTATATTTAAAGAAAAGAGAGAATGGGGTGTGGAGAAGACTTTTTCTACTATCTTGGAAATGATACTATTAGCCTACAGCAATCCTGCCATCAGAACTTTGTTTCATATCTTCTGAAATCTCAGGTAGACCATAATTCTCATTCCATAATTAATATTAACCACTGGCTATTTCCAGTACCCAAAAGAAGTTGAAGGCAAAATTGGTCTGTCCACATTCAGAAGAGCATGAATGAAAAGTATAGGCCTTTTTTCTGGAGATAATATGGACATAAAATCTTGTACAGTTATACTGAAGCAGAACATTTATTGTGTTCTGCAGAAGAAGATATGATTGAAGCAAAAGGATGGTTGTGAATTGAAAATTAAATAGGGGAAGTCTAAAGACACTATTTGTATCTTCTTTTCTGTTTCTTCCTCCCACCTTTATTTTAAAAGGTGTAGTTCATGAGGGTCAGGTTATACAAAATCTATCAGGAATCAGCACCCCTACACGGGATCCCAGTAATGTAGATGAAGCTAATTCTGTAATACAGTTTACCAAATATTCAAGTTGATGCTCAGAGATGATTTATTAGATCACTCACACTGTTCCTGGCCATGCCAAGGTGAGTTCCAACAACATTTCTGTGTGCTTAATGGTTTAATACAGTTCACTGAAGTTTATTCATGAAACAGAAAGTGTGCTCAGCACTTTCTCCAAGTGTGCAAAAAACCCCGCATAACAGAATTCAGGTTTTAGTTGGCAGGAATGGGACCCAAGAGAACTAATTCACTAACCTTTACAGCACACATTTCCTTTAACACAAGTGACAGAAATGAAATACTTAATGCAGCTCTCACTTGATGTTGGAAAATGGCAAACTTTTAAGAATGCATAAAGCACTAATTTTGTTCACAATCATATGACCCAGAACAAGGTCTATTATGCAATAAATGTTCATTTTAAGTGTTAGAAATGTGCAGTTCATTTTGGGAGATAAAGAAAACACAGAGCCTTGAATTTAAAATAAGTACCTTTTGTGGATATCTGCTGACACATCAGAGTTTTGTAAAAATCTTTAGGTTATTGTGTTTTGCTTCTTTTTCTCTGAAGGAACATAGACATGAATACTTATCCTTACAGTGCGGGATCTTGATGGAATTAAACTGAAGATTAAAAAGATCTTTTAAAATTGCTTACATTTGAAGGAGTTGAATGAATACTCTTAGAAGCAGAAGAATGCAGTAACAAAATCAAATTAAAAATATTTATAATTTTGTAAAGCTATCCTTTTGTGATTAGTGATCCATTCCCTCATTTATAGACAATGAATTCAGGGAATTTTTAAGTAGAATCTAAAAATAGAAACTAATTCTTTTTAAAAAAAGCACTGAAAGATGCTTCTGATTTTTTTAAATTATTGATAGAATCAAATATTATGGAAGAAATCACAGCTTGCAGTGGGAGGGGTGTTTACCAAAATGTGTTAATTCTTTGTTTTACACGGCAGCGCATTTGGTCTATCTCAGCCAATTCAAATGATGTTACTTGCAGTTTGGAATGTTAAATGCAAAGAAAATTAAATAATATATTCACTTTCAGATACTCTTTCATAGAATGGAATTATGATTTTTATTCTGTGCATTGACAGCCATTTGACATATGGAGATTTGTATTTTAGATATATATATTTGTTACTTAAACAATAGAAGAATCAATATGAGTAAAA
The DNA here is from genome assembly GCF_038088225.1 of Cyrtonyx montezumae. Lineage (NCBI taxonomy): Eukaryota > Metazoa > Chordata > Aves > Galliformes > Odontophoridae > Cyrtonyx > Cyrtonyx montezumae. The sequence goes on from NW_027071848.1 coordinate 2,483,095, forward strand.
TAACTATCTTAAACATTTTTCTTTTTAATATTTTAAAAAGGAATTTTGCATCTTCAGTACATCTTTTTGGTCTTTTGGATTATTAACCTAGTTGCAGGACTAGTAAATCCACAGCAATGTTTTTTTTTTTTTCTTATTCATACATAGAAGGAGACAACAGAAGAAATAGACAACTTTTTTGTTGTTTGTTTTTTTTTCAGTAATGGAGTTACACTGAGAGAATACAAAGTTTGATGGATATGGATATTAGCATTTCTGTTTTGGGCATTAAGTGTTCTTATCTTGTCAATCTAATGGAAATGAAAAAGGTGGAGGAAAGGTGCTGAAAATTAAAGCCATTTTATATAATTATTAAATGTGCCACTCCAGTCCAAAAATGGTGTAATATTAAAGGGCTTTATTTGATATTAATCAAACTTTCCTGCCTGAAATACCTTCAAAATATAATTATTCTCATCTTCAGTCAAGATCAGCTGTCATTCAAATTCACTGTATGGGTGTGTATGACTTTTTTGTTCTTGTTGTTTTTCCTATATGATTACTATGAGAAGAAATAAAGTTTCACAGAAATAAAATGTAATTACAAAACATGAAAGTTTTGAATAAAGAATGAAGGTATATCATTCAATATCTCATATGTTCTCTGTCATGGAAGTGTTTTCTGCACTTGATAGAAGAATGATGATTTACTAGAAGTTACATTTTCCATTTGCTAAAACAGAATTGTACTCTCTCTGTGCATGTCCCAAATATGGTTCTTAGAAATGGTGAGTCCAAGAAGGAACAGAAGTCTCACTGATACAAACTCCTCTGTGCTGCTGTAATAGAAAGATACATAAATTTTGACATGCAACATATCACTGTTCTTTACTAAAAGCAAGCACCTAAAAATATAAATATGTTGCAATATTTTTTCAAATTTTGGTAACAGATTACTTATTTATATCACTACAAATTATCCCTTCTTTTCTGAGTTCTCTGATTCCAGTAAGATTGAGCAGAAATTTGAAGATTGATTTGACTTTCCCTATCCAAAAGTAAATGAAAGGGGTAATATCAAATGAAAACTGTGTCAGTTTGAACTGTGATTTCCTGAAGAAAGAGAAAAAACTCCCTACATAACCAGTGATCTAAAGCCAGGGTGGAGCAGAAGTGAATGGGCCAACTCATGCCCATATAAATTATTCTTTTTACCCAGATCTGTACTGACTAAAATTAGCTTCATGCATCAAACTGTCCTTGGTCAGTAAGCTGTTCAGACCCATAGTATCTCCATTAGACATTTACAGGGTATATGTTCCCTGAATCTCCTCTTCTCCAGAATAAATAAATTCAGTTCTCCACTCCTTGGAAGGCTTGTGCTCCAGACCCCTCACCAGATTCATTGCCCTTCTCTGAAAAGTGTTCTGGGGCCTCAAAGTCTTTCTTGTAGTGAGCGACCCAAAACTACACACAGTACTCAAGGTGCAGCCTCACCAGTGCTGAGTACACAGGGATGATCACCACTCTGCTCCTGCTGGCAACACTACTGATACACTTCTCATGCAAGCCATGGCATCATTGGCCTTCTAGGCCACCTGGGCATACTATGTTGACTCGTGTTCAGCAGAGCAATCACCCCAGGTTCTTTTCCTCTACATATTCTTCCAGCCACTCTGTCCCAAGTCTTTAGACTTCCCTTGGGTTGTTGTGGCCAAAGTGTAGAACTCAACACTTGGTCTTGTTGATCTTCCTTACACTGGCCTCCATCCAGCTATCCAATTGTCCAGATCCCTCTATAAAGACTTGCTACCCCCAGGCATCTCAACACTTCCTTCAATGTTATCTGCAAACTTATGGAGGGTGCACTCAGTGCCCTCATGTAGGTCATCAATAAAGATATTGAACAGGATATCAACCCCTGGGGAACACCACTCTTGACTGGTAAATGAGCTGTTGACTACATCAGCACCTTCTCCCTTATCCAGGATACAGGTCACTTGATCACAGAAAGCAATTAAGAAGTGAGATGCAGAACTGACCAGTCCCTCTCCTGCCATATTCACAGCATGGCTTGAATTTTTACATTAAATATTCATTTATAAATTCATTCAAGTTATAACTCGAGCACAGGAAATTGAAGACCTTAATAAAATAGCTGTCTGGGAAAATTCCATGCAAACATATTTCTAGTATTTAGTGTTATTCAGAGAAAACTAGTCTGCTTTTCTTCATGTGAAATGATTTCATTTTGTACAAAATTGCATAATATCAAATTGTACAGGAAATAAAACTATTTGAAAATGCTATAGCATTATTATTATTATTATTATTTTTAATTTCCTGGAACGAAAGTTTTATATTCCTGAAACCTTTTTGTTCCAAGATGAATTTTACATAACTAATGAATTAATATTAAAATGAAAAAATGTTAAAGAAATGGTTCACCCTACCAGTTATGGAAGGATAATTAAATTCATCTGTAAGCTTTTTGATATCCCAATATTTCTGTAGTAAACAGAAATCCATTCTTTGGCCAAGTGTGGTTTCTCATCAAGATACTCAATTTAAATTTTCCAAATTAAATACAATCTATGAATTTATGGGAAAGACCGTACACTCTATTAGACCTGAGAGCTAGTCTGTAAGAGAAATTCAGTTCATTCTTCTACTGATCTTTTTTTCATAGTCTCCACAATTCTTTTACCATTTTACTGGATCTCCTTACTCTTCTCTCCCTTCTCTTTTAGTTACTTCCTGTACTCTGTCTTTTAAACTCCATAGTTCCTTTTGTGTTTCATTTCATGAATTCATGAATTTCTCTTCCAAATAAATGTGGAATGAATGCTGTAGGCTCCATATATATGCCATATAATACACCATCTTTTCCATTAATCTGTTGTCTGTTTTTCTATTCATATTGAAAGCAATTAAGGGCATGATCATAAATCATTCTGTCTTCCCAGTGCCCAGGACAGTAGAGGTGTAAGTCTCGTGGCTCCACAAGTACCTTTGTAAACACTGTAGCACTTCATAAACATAATAAATAATTGCAATGCTCGATACCAATCTATCACAGCATAGAAAAGGTTCACTACAGTAATTTTATGTAGATGTTTAGAAAAAAATATATATACACGAGAAATCCATTCTCCCTTTTACAGATATAATTCTCATTCAAAACACTAGGGATAACTGTAATTTTGGTAAGGAAAATGGTTTGGAGAAACATGAATTAATGATAAGCAATAGGAGAATTTCAAAAGAATAGAACGTTTGATATAGTTGAAGTTTACGTTGGCTTTTTTCTTTTTCTTCCCCTTCTCCTCCATTGCACTGATGTGCTATATCACTTTCACTTTTCTGTCCTAACGTTCTTACAAATTTTGTAGTGACTTTGCAGGTCTGCATGCCCGAAAAACACTTTGTTATAATAGAATTAAGTGCATTTGCACTCTTCTACACCATGTCAAATACTGCTGAGGTCAATTATGGCAGAATGTGGTAAACATTTACTAATAGTTTTGGTTTGAAGTAAGTGAGTCAGTGATCTAAAGTTCAGTGGACATACATATACAATGGACTTCAGTGCTGACAGTGCTAGAAGAGAGAGTTGTGAATGGTTCAACATGAGAAATAACTTATTCCTTCAAATTTTCAAGAAAGCTCTCCAAGGATGTAGACGGGAGAGAAATCCATGCTTTTGTCAGCCTTTTCTTAACATCCTCAGTGCATTAGCTCACTTTTCATTCTTACAGATGTGAAAACATTTTACAAGAAAAAGAGATTTTACGGAAAATAATGGGTAATCAAATTTGTAAATAATTATTTCACTTTAATGGTATGAAAATCCATATCTTTTCTGTATCTTTTTAGACTGTTTAATCATGTTGTACATGGAAATTAGAGACAAGTCCTAACCAAACAGTTCAACTATGGTATTGAATTTTCAGAACTTACTAACAAATGTTGGGATACCTGATTACAGTTTGAGTTTATTCCTAGCAGAAATTAAATAAGCTTTCAGGGGGTAAAAAGAAAAAAAAAACAAAGTTAAAACAGAATAACATTTTAATATGTCAACTTGCTGGCAACCTGAGCATGGTATAAATGCTTATCTGAGAGGCCTTCTCAAACTAACAACAGGAGATCATGGTGAAGTAACAGTCTAAAACTAAACCTGCTACTCTGTTTGGACAAATATCTTGGCTTTTCATTCTCATTTGATCACACTTTACATGATCAATATATGCATCTGAACTACAGGCTGTAATACACAAATTCATTAAGTGTTTCACTAGTTTAGCTGCTATAACTGTTACTGAGGCACTATCTTTTCTTATTTAGATGATTTATGTAGTTCAGTTAGCAAAGTTTGTTTGGCCCAAGATAAGGTGACAAAAAATAAAATATTCTTCCCAAGACAATGTTCTTCTAGTCTAATTTGAATGGTCTTTTGCAAGATATCTGCTTCTCATAACAAATGCAATAATACTAATCCACTAATATGAAGTACCCAATGGCCATATGGGCTGTTAATGTCAAAACAAGAAAATATGAAGATTATTTAAAAGTTTTTAATGGTGAGCAAGAAGCTGGTTGAAGGGAATATAGTGCAAAAAACAGGAAAGTCTGACCAGGGTATGTGTCTTACTTAAAAGCTTTTCTAATGATCTTGAAATCAGGTGGTCGTGAAACCCACTGATGATGCAAAACTGAGTAGGATTGCAGAAGCAAATCTCAATATCTTGGAGGAACTATTAGATTAAAGTGGGAAAGGAATAGAAATTAAAATTAAAAATAGGTCACTTATTGAGGGATAAGTAACCAAGATTCTGATCTAGAAACTTTTTGCTTAGAAATCACAAAAGACTTGCATTGATCAGTGGATATTTAAAAGAAGTAACTTTAAGGCCATCAAGAAAAAGGCTAATAGAAAAATGTGAAATTAACTCCAGTAAATATTAAGTAACTGTATTTTCAGTACTAATCAGAAAGCAAATTCTGGGAAAGTACAATGGTTTAGGAAAAAGAATGGATTATTTTTTATTAAAGGAGAACAAAATATTTGTATCATTTATTCAGGCTAAGTAAAAATGGTTTCTGTTTCTAAGAGGATCATGACAGGAAATAATTTTCTCAGTCGAAATGTGAGGTTGGATAAAGAATAAAGGCATTAATTTCCCATAAAATTTGGTGAGGTTTTTTTTTTTTTTAATTCATTACTTTTTCATGATGGTTTTCTAATACTTACAGAAAGCATGCTGCTAATTTTAAGAGTAATGTTGCAGTAGATATAAATCCTGCTGCTATTTCTGTCTCCGTACTGCATATTCATCATATTTAAGGACTCTTTATTTCAGACCTTCTAGGTACCACTTAATTAAAACACCTAATTTAAAAGTGTTCTAGTTTACTAATATTTTCTGCATATTAATATTGGAATATTAAAATTGAGGGTGAAAAAAGAAAGTTCAGAAGAATTTAGAATGCTATGATTTCACAAGGGACTAATAGCTTTAGGTGGTCCCATTTTCAGCCACAAAATTTTGAACATATTAAAAAGCTTCTTTGAGATATAATGTACATGATATCCCATTACTTGATTTTTTTTTTTCAGTTTTATCCTTGTATAAGATTCCATTATTTTGTGGAGTTACTATTATTACCATTATTAAAAGGAGTTAAGACATAGCAGGTGTTCCTCCAGTTAATCCATTACTTCTCCTTTTAACCTTTCCAAGGGTTAGGAAGGACATTTCTTTTTTTTTTTTTTTTTTCCTTGGAACATTAGGAGAAGCTCCTACAAATTCTATAAAACCTACACTACTGACTCTTCATGAAATAAACAGACATAGATAATATAATTATCCACACTGTTTACCAAATGTTTCAGTTTCAGGAAGAAGTCTCATGGGAGACAATATTTACATTCAGCAGTGACTGATAAATAAATTATCGTTTTGGTTGAATAACACAATAAATTTTGTATTGCATGTGAACACCTGATAAAAGGCAATAATTGGTGTGGCATAGTTGTCTTGTTCTCTGTATCACTGATCTTAAGGAATAAATGTCCCTTAAGATGTAATTGAATAAATAATCATTAATGGAAAATATGAGAACTAATCAGACTGTCAGTCTGCATTTTTTGGTGTCCAAAAAATGAAAAGCAAGACACTTACTAGAACAAGTGAGACATGCTTTTTACCATGATAAAGATGCAATCCAATACAAATCTACTGAATGTCATCTTCTCTTGGAGTCAGAATGACATCTCTATTCTCCACACTTTTAATCCTGAGGCACCTCACAGCAGCAACTGTCAAACTAGTGCTAATTCAAAAAAAGCCCCGAAGGTGAAAACATTTGACAGAATCTCTCAGTTATCCAAATGAAAAATCGGGTTATTTTCCTTCACCATCCATTTTGCCCACTTCTGTATACACTTCTTTCAAATTGACTTTCATATTCTTTGTCAATGGTCACACATAAATCTATGGCTGTAAGATTTCTCTGTTCTTTTAATGATTTGGCTATGATTATCTGTAGTGCAACACTAAGAAAAACTGTGAATTGAATTGTACAAAAGGTTACGGCACCCTGTTTTTTAAGCTACAGACATTATCTAAAGCACTTTCAGTTATATTTTTCAGGACTCCTTCCTGTCTTCTGAATATCTTAATTCACCTAATTAACATTCCAGTAAAAACTGGGCAAAGTTTAAATAGAAGCCATTGCTAGTGGTAAGGTGCTGAATAGATTGCCAAAGAAACTGTGGATGCTCCATCCCTTGAGGTGTTCAAGGCCTGGCAATCTGATCTGATGAGTGGCAACCAGACCACAGAAGGGGGTGGAATTAGATGATCTTTAAGGTTCATTCCAACTCATTCTATGATTGAATGTATTTCCTGTAGAAGTTAGAAAATCTCGTGTATAAAAATTTCCTTGTTGAGTATAATATGAAAGAAGCAAAATGCAGAGTTTAAGCTCCCCCTCACTCCTTCCTCCCCCCTTTTTTCCCCACCAAAAAAAAGATTTCTTGGTCTTTCATTATTATTTTTGGTTATAGTCAGATAAGATTGATTCATTTCAACTTGTTATCACAGCGTTCCAGAATAATATTTTAAGAAAATCCCTTAAAAAATCTTTCATCATCAATGGCAGATATATATATATATTTTTTTTGCTAAACTCAGTGAGTTCTGGATCATATTTTATGCAATCTAGTGTTTTCTGTGTTATTTTTTAAATTGCCGAAGCTTGTTTGTAAGGTTGACATTAAGCTGTGAAGAGCAGGACTAAATTCACCATCTTAGAGCCAGTAGGTTATCTCCAAAAGGATGTCAAGGCTCTGATTCATTCATGAAACAAGGTTCACACAATCTGTTATGTATTACAGTTTTCCTGGATAGATTTTCTTGTTTGTATCATGCCAAGACATTTCAGTGTTCCTGTTCCTTTGAGACCCACTGGATAAAATCTGAGTGATTTCCAATGCAGAAAATTATTGCTGTAATTAATTAATTGTGAATCAACTCTGTGTTAATAAGCTCACCACTGAAATCTAAGTTATGCTCTGAAAGCTTTCATTTACATTTTATTTTCTAAAGTGGTTTTGAACTGTAGGTGAAAAAAAAACATAAAAAGATGGCAGTATTAATCTTGCTTCCTTTCCTTTGTTCCTCTGTGGGAAATAAACAGGGAAAAGAAAAACAGGATAGGGCTTTCCTGTAGTGTCCTTACTCTGGACAACCTTGATCAACAGTAAACTCTTGATTTCATATACTTATCATAATGTAGGATGGCATATCCCAGTTGGGCAGATCAGTTTGCATTCGTTGATATTGTTTTTCACCTTTCATTTGCTGTTTTCTAGAGGATGAATTAGACTTTCAATTCTTTAGCATAGGCTGCTGTGAAGATGTGCCACAGAGTATTGTTACCATTCTAAATCAAATTGCTTTTTAGGAAAGTATTCTAATACAATCATCCTTCAATGCTGTATATGTACAACACATTTATTGCATTTATGAGCAGTGTATTAATACTTACATGAAGTCTTATTCTCTAGTTAACGACCAGAACCATAAACTTGATGGATTCAGCATCACTCTCATTTTCCAAGGGGTGGTGGTGTCCCTATGGAGACTATTCGGGTTGAAACCTTGTACAGAGGAATAGAGTTATCACATATCATCCCATACTTGCAATCTTAATCTTCCCTCACAACTTCCTATTACTGCTTCTGCACAAAATAAAATCTTTCATGATTCATATTTATCTAGACATGTATGTTTTGACTTCAGAGAGCTAGGCAAAGAGACTTGATTTTTCCAGAATAACTTGATTTGAAGGAAGACCAGGATAAACAGTGCTGATTTTCTCATTTTATTTTATAAATACCTTGGAAATGTCACTTTCGTGATCTGCATATACTATTGGTTTTGAATTTCAAATGTTAGAAGTGCCAGAAGAATAAAAAAAATCCAATACTACTCAATATACAAGACTAACATCACTCCTAGCTACCAGAAGACGATATATATTTTGTTTTTCCTACATAACTATTATTCCATTATTTGGACCAGAGAGAGATGAAGCAAAGCTCTCAATGTTCCATTCTCAGCCCTGGCACCCATTCTGGGACTGGAGCCTAAATAATGTCACTGTACTTACAACCAAGTATATAAATCCAGGATGAATTTGATTATAGGAGTAAGGTTAACCATCAGAAGTGCCATTGGGACTGAGAGTAAAATTGAGAAATCACTGTGATTTACAAAAGGAAATCTTAAATTTTGTTCCTTAGAGACTGTGGATATAATGATAGATAACCTGGTAACTCTGTGTTTTCAGTGAATTTAGGACCTCCCAGCAGCTGTATCAACACCATTTAACTCTTTATTGTTAAAATAATCTTTCAAGAACTCAACTCAGACAGAATTTAAAAGACAATTAGTAGATTTGGTCAACTGACCTCAAGCATAATGACTAAAAATAAAACAATGCTAGAAATAGGGTGAAAGTTGCCTTTTCCTTGCTTCTGGTCTAAAGGAAGCAACAGGCTCGAGATGAAGAAGTCCAGACAAGAAATGTAAGAAATGCTCAAATAATTTCATTGTGATCATCTCCCTCAGCAGGATTTTCTCAATTTACTGGTATATATGAATCTGAGTCCTGACTCATGATATTGCCTACATTACAGTGACAATACAGAGTTATTTATTTTGCTATGAACCCTCTCCTCTCTGCTTAGCTACATCTCCCAGTTATCTACACCAGTAATTTTGATGTATGATGGGTTTAAAATAAAGATCATCCATTCTAGTGAAGTCTAATCTCAAACCACTTTGTCAAGCACCTTCCATTCTAAAGTGTATCTGCTGATCAACTGTATAAAATAATTACTGGTTTAGTAACATGCTTTACTTTTCTTTCTGACAGTCCACATATTCACTGCCAGTGAAACTGTTTAAAACTGTAGAATCCTTATGGGGCTTATTCATCACCAAAGTCGTATTTTCTGAAGTAAATTAATGATTTGCTATTCATGGAGACTTTACTCTGCTTATCACTATATTAACTTGTATCAAAAAATCACACTAAGTCGTTTTTCAAACCTTGAGAAAAATAGCCTAGAGACATTCTGGTGAATGAAGGTCTTCAGGGAAAGAAGTGAGTATATTCTGAATAATGGAAATGTACTCAGTTAACATCAGGTAAAGCTGTCAGATATTATTGCTAGCATTCAGAATCAGCCCTCTTTTCCACGAACTCTATGTCTGAACTTACTGAGAGCTGACATTGGGATCATGTGCATAAAAAAGAGCTGTATTATGCTGTTCAGATTTTGGCTTAGCTGTTAAAACTGCTTGGGTGCCAATTCACATTGGCATTGTGTTGCTGCCACTTGGAGATGGGTATAAGAAATCCAGGAAATGCTTGCAACATATGAGACAGTAACATCTTAGAGAGATAGATGTCTATGATAAAGAAAAAAGTGTAAATGAGAGAAAAAGTTTTTGAAAAAGTTATGTATTTAGTTAGTGGAAACAGAAACCAGAAAAAGGCAAGGTTGTTGAACACTGCTTAACTCTTCTCTGCCCTCAAAATAATAAAATAAAAGGTGTCTTGTTCATAGGAGAGGAATACTGTACCCTTGTTTTTCTTCTATGAGGAGATATTTTAAAGCTGCTTTAAAGCTCTCAGACAAACTAATACCCCTGGAGTGGTTTTTGGAATAGAAACCAACATTGTGCTATGTTTGCAAGGGAGGTAAAGAACTTAATTGGAAGATGAAGATCATTTCTTTAATTTCACAATTTCTAGGAAAAATACACTTGTTCAATTGATTTTTTTTTATATAGTCCTAATCTGTTAACATTCTTTTTCCTACTTGATGACTCAAACACATTTCTGTTTAGTGTAACAGGTTGAGTGGGCAGAGCAATTTTTGCCACCACAAAAAGTTTCCCTAGGTTACTGAAGCTCTGAACTCATTGCTGTTGTTTTTTGTTGTTATTGTTGTTGTTTGTTTGTTTATAGATTAGTTTATAGATTTTTGTTTATAGATTAGAATCATAGATTAGCTTAGATTGGAAGACACCTTAAAGATCACTGAGCTCCAATCCCCAGCCATAGGCTGGGCTGCTTGCTACCCAACAGATCATGCTGCCTAGAGGGCCCCATCCAACCTGGCCTTGAATGGCTCTAGAACAAAACACCTTACCTGCTGCCAGGATCTTATAATCTAAATTACAGTAACAAAACACTTAGTGGCCATTGCCATAGAGATAAAGATTAATAAACTATAGGACTAGTACTGAGGGTTTTGAATGAAAATGAATTTAGGACTTCTTGCCAACCTCTTCCTTCATCACAATATTTTACCTTCCCTCTTGCATTTTGTCTAGCAGGCCTACACTGAGAGTTCCTCACAACAAAGACTGTGTGTGTGGTGCAACACCCAGTGACTGGGTTTTATTGTCATCCCAAGGCTATTCACAAACCTATTTCAAGTCAGAGAAAGTGAGATGTGGAGTGGTTCATACTGATGATCAATGACATTCGAATTCTAAGAGATGTGGACAGTTACAAATCTATTAGCTTAGTATGAAATTAAAAGAGGTGAATTTATACTTGGAATCTACCAGTCACACTTCTGTACAGAATTTGTGAAGTACTCAACGAACGTTATCTAAAAAGCATAAAAAATGTCAGAGAACACTGTGAAAATATATGGGATAAAAGATATTTTTCCTGTAAATTCGGATTATTATTTTTTAATAAGAAATTTCAAGGAACAAAACAGTAGTAACTAAATATTAGTACATAGGAAATGGACAATAGAACAAACACTGTCTCTCAGGTCTCATTGTAATTGTACTATAGGGATGTTGCCTATTTGCTTCTTTGCCTTCTTCCCAAAAATTGAGTTAAAATAAGATTTATTTTCTGTTACTTGTTTTATTGAAATATATGTTGAGAAGTAAAGTTTGCAGGAATTTACTGAATCTGGAAATGGTAATGTCTTATCAAAGAAGAGTTTATTACTATCCCTCATTATTATGTTTTTATAATTATGTTTTCTTTAATTATGGTGGTCACTGATCTGAGGAAATCATCCAAATCTACTGAAATGAAAATAATTTAAATGATTGTAAGAAAACACATTAATTCAAATTTATTTTACTGTATGACTGTTTTTGTTTTAATTTTTTTTCCTTTTTGATGAGTTTTACTGGAAATACTCCGATACTTTAGATTTCTGTAGTGTAGTTTGTTTGTACTGGAAGAAAAGTTTGGAAGGTTAAATCTATCCTGTCTCTCAAATCAAAGAAAATTCATTCACAAATTAAGACTGAAAAAATTATAATAACATGTCCTGAAAATATAGCTTGAACTCTGAAAATGGAAACAATATAATTCATTTATCTTATGGTTTATAGCACTTTGTGGTTCTCTTCAAAATTAATTAGTGATATTTGGAATAGGACACCAAAAGTAATACAATCTAAAATGCAAAGAATGTCCCAAATATGATTGCTTTATGATTCAGAACCTTGTCCTCATAATCTCTTGCCTACGATATTTGCCCCTGTGACTTGATAACTAATTACTTTGTCACATTATGTATACCTGCCCTGATTAAGAAAGGATTGATTATTTCCAAAATCAGTTTTGTAATTACTACGAAAGTCACACACCATCTTACTTGTTGATCCTTGCCTCTGCATGTTTCTGATAAAATATACATTTTTTCATTCTCTCTGGATTACAGATACAGTGTTCAAAGCGAAACCTACTTAGTACTGATTTAAGACACTTTTGATAATAAAAATTTATTTTAACTTCACTTCAAAGATGAAAGTTTCTTAATTAACAACAGGAGCTTTACTGAACCACGTCTATTACAAATTTATAATCATTTATTGGAGCTGTATTATTTTATTTATTACCAAAATATATTGGAGATAAAGGCACAAAAATCATATTTAGACACAATGAAACTCACTACTCTGAACAGCTAATGCTTTTGAAAATCAAAGTTTTAAGAAGTAGAGCTTTTACATAATGAAGAGCATTTAAAACTTATACTTGGAGAAGAATTCACCACTTAACTTCCATTTGGAGTACTTAAATGACACTCAAGTGGTGCACATGACTTCAGATCAGCAGGGGGCAAATTTTTCCTTTAATCAAAGGAGATATTACTATGCCATTTGAAAAAATGATATTAGCTAGCTCTAAAACTCTTGTTCATGTTTTTGTTTAGTCAATAATGTGTTATTTTCAAGGTGACATTTATCATAGTCTAAAACAATATTTTCCAGGAAGAAACCTGTGCTGTAACCATTTCAGCCATTATTTTTTAGTAGTCAGAAAAACATTTCATATGTATTCCATAATACTATGCATAAATAATCTAAATGGAAAGATTGATCAGAGGCCTTTCAAATAAAAAGTTTTAAACTTATTAATATTTATATGTCCATTTGTTGTATCTGAAGAACACATAAGCTTTAATAGTCCATCTTTAACTACCGATCTTTTAACACTGTCAATATCCACTCTTAAAGAAGAGAAAAACAAAACAAAATAAAAAGAAACGAGTTTCTCTTTGCTTAACTAATCTCGTGGGAATCTAGATTTATTCTGAGATCTTCTCAGTAATCCCTGGTTAAAAACTCTAGTCATTTTACTGTAGAGAAGACTTTTGACATATTTAACTCTCCAGTCCTCAGTTTCTTAAAAAGCAAATCAAGCACTGGTAGAGGAATTAATAGGTATAGCTAGAGCTGACAACTCTGCTTATTCTGATGAAAAGAAATGGGGAAAGAAAAAAGAACAGATTAACAAAATAAACATAAGAAACTCAGATTCAGTCTGTAACAAATCACTGAAAAAAATGGAGGATTAGAAACCTGAAATAAAACTACAAACTGCAATAACTGTTTTTCAGTAAGCAATACTTGCAGATGTACATATTAGAAAAAAAAAAAGAAGCAAGAGTTAAGAAAAAATCACAAGCTTTTTTATTAGTTTGTTGTGATGTTTGAGGCATTTCAAATTTGAAGACTGAGATTGACCTCTAAACCTCAAAAAATTCATTTGAATTATGACTTCCCAGTTCAGAGGGCAAACATGAGGGAGAAAAAATTGGAATTCTTGAGGTTGTAGTAATTAAGAGTTTAGTCAGATTGTTCTGATATAGATAGAAGTGTTTCCAACAGCTTTTTGAAGCTTGGAATATAAAGAAGATATGTCTGCTTTAAAATGTATTTTTAAATGTATTATTGTTAGAGACTGATGAACTTCCCTAAGAGAACTTTAGATATTCTTTCCCATTGTACAGTTCTACAAAGTCCTACTTTTTAAACATTCATTTTAAGTAAGAAAACATTAAAAAAAATAAAGCAGAGAAGGAAGAAAGCAAATATTTACTGAAAAGAGCAGTGATCTACTAGTATGACATTTATTACGTCTGTTCTGACTTGGAATGTATGCTTGATATTTTAAAAAATCTTGGAGAAAACGAACACAAGGAAAGTTACTGAAATCACATGAATAAGAAAAAAAGCTATAAAATTCCTCTGTTTATGGAAATGGAAAATTAAAGACTAATAAAGATGCTAATGTATCCATTATGTTGGTCACTGTATTTGCCTTCTTTTACCTTTAAGAGTATATCTATTGGCACAGAAATCACTTTGTTTTATTTTCTCTTCTTCTTTCAATATTTTGAGTTCTCACTACATATATTTTGCAAGTGCATTTACATTTTGTCACCATATGCACAAATAGAAATGGGAAAAGGATTCAGTACATAGCAGCAAACCAAGAAAGAATCTTAAGTATATGATAAATCATAGTATACAATGGTACACTGTTACACACACGTACACAAAATAAATTCACACCAAATTCATAAACAGTTGTATTATAGTTAAACAATATGAAATAATCTTCCAATTTAAGAACCATGTTCCAAAATAAATCTAACATATTTAGATAGGATCCGTAAGAGAGAATCAAATATAATTTAAGGAATAGAAATCTATAGAAACTATAAGGTAAGTTTACAGAAATCAGTATGACTGAATCTACTTAAGGAAAACACACATAGGTGACATCAAAATGAACTTCAAATTATTTAAAGGATTCACAAGGAAAGACATGACAGAATATTCCATATATTGGAAAAAGTTGTCAGAGTTTTAACTGCAGCAAATGGAGATTTGGGTTAGATAATAGGAAAAAATATTTTCAATGAATTTTTAAGAAATTGAATACTTAAGAGTGGTACTAGAATTCCTATTATTTGGATTTTCAAAGGATGAGATGGAGAACTAACAGATTATAAGGGTTTATATGACTCTTGTCCTGGAGCTGTGGAGGCAGAAAGTGATTACTGGTGGTCCACTCTGCATTCATCTGAACCCTGGAATTAAGTTACTGCTCCTGTGAATATTCAGGCATTGGTCATAATGAAGACATTCATTAACAAAATCAAAAACTACTTCCACTTCTGATGTGTTTTTTAGAGGCAACTAAACAAGGGTGTTTTCTCTTACAAATCTCTTCAGGCAGAGATAGAAAGATAACGACATTGTAGACAGTAGCAGTACAATAATTTCCTTATACTTCTGAAAAGACAGAAAGTTGAAATGTATGTTTTTCCTGTCGAGAAACCATTCATCAGACGGTGGCTGTACAAATGATGATCTACTCTTAGACATGAGAAGACATGAGATTGAAAAAAAAAAAAAAAGCCTTCTTCCTTCTTCTTTTTATATATATTTATTTTTTTCCATAGAAACAGATGGATACTTTGGTGGTTAGTGCAAGAAAAACTGCAGATTTCTTTGGTGCATTTGATCAGTTCTGGAGAGAGCATTCAAGGTCTTCATTAGAAAAAGAAATGTCACTGAGATGAAAAGTTAGGATCATCAGCATTGTCTGGTATGAAATACACAATTTGGAGCTGTTTCTGAGAAAAGTTGGTATTTGGGCTTTTGATCAAGTACTATATAATGCTTTAATGAAGAAAAATATTGTTGGAATTTAATTTAAAGTTATTAAACAACTAGAGGGTGCTGCTGACCACTCAGCAACTATAGGAAAAGCAGAACCTAAATAATTCACAGTGTTCAGTTGAACAATATTACATCTGTCTTTGGAAGGCAAAATAAATTTCTAGGTACAAAACACAGAGCTAAAAATATAATAATCAAACATTTGGGTGGTTTAACAAACTATGAATACATTAATAGTATCTATTAAATTCCAATTGAATGTGATACTTTTTCAGGGAGTTTTAAATACTTTTCTATCTCAGTCTCAGACATGACAGAAAACAATCCCGTGTTAAGACTGATCAGTATTCCTTCCAGTCCCTTCAGATCAAGTTTATATGTGTCAGTATTTTTCCTTCAGGTTTTGAAGTGGGACTCATCTCACTTCAACTCAATTGTTTATAAAGCAAATTCCTAATGCCAACAGTTAGATAATCAATAAAATCAATGGAGCACAGAAAGATTCAACTGACCTAGAAGATGGGGCTTGATTCAGTAGTCTTGTCACAGCCAATGGTACTAGTTGAGATGTCTTGGAATGTTCCAGCTGGCCACTCATTGGAAGTCCAGAAAGGCAGAGGTTTTTTGTATCATGTCCCTTACCTACTAAATGCCTACTGTACCTTCAGTGGTTTATATATAAGTTACAACATGGAGTATATGGTTTAAGAAGAGAAAAACCTCTGGAGTCCACTGACTGTATCTTCAGTGTCAGGTTAGACATCTATATCCTATGTTCCATGTAGACAACTTTACTGTTGCAATCCAAAGACTGGTGAAATTATTTTTGTGCATTTTATATTAATTCCAGAATCACAATGTGTGTGTGTGTGTGTGGGGGGGGGGGGGGGGGGGGGGAGGGAGGCAGAATTCCCCTGGAAGTTCTTTCATTGTAGATATTTTTCCTGTAAATGTGATCAGGAATAAACTTGTTTACTCTATGGGTAAAATAAAACCCCCTGATGGAGTCATTTGCTTTAGGGAAAAGCAGGACTTTCAATGAAGGATGTATTTTTTTGCGCAGTTGAGTCTCTTTCAATTGAGTTTTAGATGAGTCAATTGTTGCTCATTGGTCTTTATTTACATGTATCCCAAGAGCGACTGTGAAAAGCATAATTCAAAGGGGGAAAAAAAACCCCACAGATTTAGGGTCTAGAGGGGAAGACATATGAGAAGTGGCTGAAGTCTCTTGGTTTGCTCAGCCTAGAGAAAAGTGGCATCATCATGGCCTACAGCTTCCTCACAAGGGACAGTGGGGAGGCCGCACTGATCTCTCTCTGATGATCAGTGATAGAATCCAAAGGAATGACATGAAGATGCAAAAGAAGAGGTTTAGGTTGGATATCAGAATAATATTACTCAACAATAGGGTGTTCAGGCACTTGAATGGTCGCCCCAGGGAAGTGGCAACAGCACTGCGCTTGCCAGAGTTCAAAGAATTTGGACAATGCTCTCAAGAGATATGGTCTGATTTTGGGTGGTCCCGTGCTCCATGATTCTCTGATTAAAACAAAGAAAGAAGTAAATGAACGAGGGTATCATACTGAAGATCTATTGAGGTCTATCTGATCTGAGATCTATCTGATGATGTATATTATAATGGGAAAATTGGATGCAGTACTCTTATACTGTTAAAACAAAAGGTTTATTCCCTAGTGATATAACCTTGGTGGGCTATAACCCTAGTGGGCTTTTTTTTTTCCGTTTAGTTTGAGTAAGAAAATATTTCTCTTGATTATTCAGTGTCATGTCACAAAATCTATCACAAGGATTGTCACAAAGATTCTTTGAAACAGTGTCAGTCAAAGCAATATAGAGTACACTGTCCAGAAAAAATGTGAACTGGCAAATCATAGTAAATAATCCCTCTTTCACAAGGATTTAAGTATATTGCAAACATCTGAGCAATATTAACTTTCTGTGTCTTATTTGCCTTGCTGAAATACAGCGCATTTGTAAACAAAGAGTTTGGAGTTGAAAAATTGGGTACAAAGGTACAAAGCCAAAGTAAAGTTAAAACTGAAAATGAGAGACTTAAGTAAGCAACAAGGTTTATATGGTTTGCATCAGTTCATATAAATAATCATGATTCATTAAAATTATAAATATATTTATCGTCATACGAACATATTTTTCTTTAAGGAAAAAATGTATTTTAATTACTTTTTGTCTGTGTTCATATTATTAAATCTTGATTGTTGCAGATTCAAACTATTTAATTTTCTTTTTGACTGATTATTATCATACTACTGCTCACCCCATGGACTTTATTAACTATGATCCACAGCTTCAGTTGTGAACACTTCTTAACATATTTCTATTAATGTCTTGCTCAGTTTATTGATACATATATTATTATTCCCACTCTTGCACATGTAAGATGAGAAACTGAAGACAGTAAAAGGAGTATATAAAAATTTCTGTGCCTTAAGTATCAGAATATGTATATATGCAGACAGGGATAAAGATATATAGATACATGCACATACACACACATAGGTGCATATGACCACTGTACTGAAATAAATATATATATATAAAGGGAAGATTTCCTTAAATTAATCTCAGTGTTATACAATATTTTGAAATATTACTTTGGTGATATGGGAAAACTCCACCTCAACAATAAGAGTCATCTTCCAATTTCTTGTCTGTCTTCTGGAAATAATTATTTTCAGCATTCACAGGCTCTAAGGGAAGTGAGGTATTAAACTGTATGTCATATTGCACAAGACAGGAAGATAATGTACATCACCCCATGTCTTCTGTACTTAATTATTACTATTACACATTAGAACCATCTCATATAATTTTCTAATGATGGTAGAATTGGGAAGAGCAGAGAACAAACAAACAAACAAAAAAAAAACCAACAATATTCTGTAGATTTCTCATACAACTACCTGTATTTATACATACTATAAATGCACTCACCTAATAACTGATTTTGAATTTGTTTCAAACTCTGTCTTTGGGGATTAGTGATATTCAGTTGTTTTATGCATGTATAATTCACATATACTAAAGTAGTCAGAAGAGAGAATGAAACCCTCAGGGAATCACCAGTGCAGTAACCATTACCCCTATTTGATACAATTCTGTTTTTAAAAAGAATGGTTATATACATCAAGCATCCATTGTTTCATCTCACCTTCATTCCCCAGCTGCTTTGTGTAAGGTGAGATTCTGTGAAGTGAAACTACACCTACAGTTCCTTGAAAATTAAAATGATGTGCACAGTACGCTGCAGGTTTTGACGGAATCCTTTCAAATAAGCTAACTGCTAGAGTCATAGCTGAAGATGTATTAAATTTGGGAAACATTTTGTACCAAAATACAACAGGAGTGCATGCATGTTTTGTATCACATTTTGACTTCAAATGACTGGAAGAGTAGATCTCAAAAATGCAGTAACAATTTTCATCAATGTATGTTTTCTAAAGGATCAAATAGCACAGGACAGCCAAGGCTGGCATGCCTGTACTTCTGACACTGGATAGAAAGAATATGTCTTGAAAATACTCCTGCAGCTTGTCTCTAGTGCAGTTGTCTGTGATATGTGTGGATTAAGAGGTAATTATGTTAGGTGAGGTAATGTCTAGAATAATTCTCATTTCTGAGCTAAGCACCTGCCTCACTGAGCTGCTATATGGTATGACATGTAGTTATCATGCAATAAGTCTCCTAAGCCTCCTCAGGGGTCTGGGGGACAGGCAGTTATTGCTCATCCTACACTGTTTTTCAATGGTTCTCCTACTACACAAGAGAACTACTAATGAACTCAATGGATAGAGGAAGATCCATGGACTGCATTTAGATACTGTCCTGAAAAGGGGATGAATGGGATTAGTTGTTGACTGTTCGTTCTCTTATGTTGTGATTAAATCTCATTTTAGACATAAGTAAGGTGTTCTGCATTCCATTAAAATTTAGGAGTGAATAGATGCATTTTAGGTAGTACACGACTTCAAAATTGAACCAAAACATCCCATTACACCTGCTGCTCTTCTTGATTAGCTGTTTATACCCTGTGAGGTGTCCTGTTCAATTCTGTTCTGAGGAGAAACACGTTTATTCACTATATAAGAATACTGGAGGAAAAGCTGACCACATTTCACAACTTCTGCCTAAACAGTCACCAAATATAAGACACTGTAGTACTCATCTTGCCTCCTACCTTCTGAGAAGGATGACTTATCCAAAAAGCCTCTAGGCTTTTCAAACCATAGGAGAATCGTGGGAAAGTCTTTTCAAAGGAGAACTCCTCCTCAGGCAAAGTCATGATAACTTTAGTCTCTTTTTTGAGATCTTTACCTAGAGATGAATAACCTCCACTTACAGGGTTAGACATACCTTTAGCCTTTGCCATCATGCAGAGCATCTCACCTTTAAACATGAGCACTACATATGACTTTGTGTATCTCCTCTGATCTCCTGCCTAACTGCCTAGCAGTGAGACTTGGGGAACCATAAGTTACACTGGGAACTGAGCAGCTGCATAGACTCCATCATTCTCTCTGGTCTTTATATGTTTATTAAATAGTTAAATGCTAATTCCTGCAGACCAGAAAAGTGGACGAAAGCATGGTGTTAGGTCAAAAGCCTGAAGGAAAAAATGTGATGCTGGATTTAATGTGTCCTGGTGAAATGGGGAAATCTTTGGAAAGAAAATGAATATGTAGGGCATTAGAGGATACAGAAGCTTTGAATAGAAGGAAATACAGGGAATAGAGGGAAACAGACACTTTGAAATCTATGCTGTAAAAAATCTCACACACCAATGCTTGAATGTATGAAGCATTACTAGGTATTAACAGCTCTTCACTTTCCAGGAGAAAAATAATGCTGAAACAAACTTTCCTTTTAATTTTTTCACTTCATCACTCAAGATCCTCTGAAAGTCTCTTACCAATGTTCAGGAACATATTTTATTTAATATTTTATATTTATTATTATTTTATGCTTTATATTTTATGTCTTTATAGTATTTTATGTTTTTTATTTTCAGCATTAATTCGAATGGACATGTAGTTTCATATATGTGTATTAGTACCTTGGCCACTGAATTATGCTAGATCTAGAAATAAATTATTGCAAGCAGAATAATTGGCATATTGCTTCTGGAAATAATAATTTGTTATGTCCGTCATTCAACATGCCATCAGCCAGTACCTCAAAGATTTCTCTGTAATTGTTAGGGAGGCTACAATCACCCATAATCACAATCTTACCTGTCTCTCTTATATGATCATATAGTATTTCATTCTCCTGCCTTTTCTGTCATGTTGATCTCTTGCAGTCCCCAGCTATTAGGCCTTAAAACACTATCCATGAGCTCAATCCAATCGATTCTCTAGAGTTACAGTCCTTTTGTATGTTTCCATGACAGATAAGGGCAAGTCTTCTATTTCAGGACTTCTCTTTGAAACATTCTATAGTTAAGTATCCAGCATAGACTTGTTTTCATAGAAGGAGGAGGAAGAAAAAAAGAGAAAGAAAATAACCCAAGATCTTGCTGTACTATCATTGTCATTTGTTTTTATGCAATTTCCTAAATGTAAAAAGTTAACAAAATGTTAACACATTGGCACCAGCACTTCTACATTTTAATTTATTCTACAATGTATATTTTTATCCTGGCTCCCTGAGATTATATAATCCATAGCATGACACGTTTTCATGCTTATCTGTGCTTGTCTGTGTCTGAATGTTTAAGATCAATCTACTAAATAGCAGACTCTACAATGGAGAGATACCATGGAAACATGCACTACATAATTTCTGCTACCCATCTCTAGCACTTCTGCATTGATGGTCATAATTTTCTTCCTTTTCATTAGCAGATTTCACTTCTGCCTTCCCTTTACATCTTTGCTCTCATTTTCTTGCTAGAGGTAGATGTAAACATACGCCTCTTAAATATAAGGAACATTTAAATATAAAGATTAAATGTATTTAACAAGGATTGCAAAAAAAATCTGTTTTTATTTACCTTTATTCTACTATCATTTTGTTGTACCTTCTTCCAAGAAGAATACATCAGTTTTTCTCTGATGCTGACAGCTTTTAAGCTGCATGTAGCTCACTTGACGGGGAGGGTATAGCTAAGCACTGCCAATCGCTTTAGTCTTCACTCAGTTTTATGCTTTAGATACTGACAGAAAGCAATAATCTAGCACAGAGGTGATGTGTAAGATAATGTCATTTTTGCTGTACTTGGTTTGTAGTACTTGATCTTCTCCTAACACATTTGAGATCTATGGATGAAAATGACATTACAAATTCCAGAAATGTGTTGTCTCCTGTATTCCTTTGAGATATCCGATATTTTCTATCATACTGTAACATGCTAAGCTCAGCACAATATACCTCTGTACTTTTCCCCTTGCACCTTTTAGGGATTTGTTGGCTCCCCCATCCTTCTCTGAATTCCCATGAGGACAAGTGAAATGGCAGTGGGTGTGTGTATGTAGAGATGATATGGTGTTGGATGATTCAATTTGTTTCTGACAGCAATAGAGTGAGATTCACAAAGTGTGGTCTATGACCAGATACCCAAATCCTCAGTTATTTTATCTACCCCTTGCTATGTTGTACTGCTATGTGGGACAGTTGGTTTAGGGTGGTTTTAGGTAAGGCAAATCTATCTATTGTGCATGGCCTACATATTCCTGGATACTTTTCAAAAAGTTCATTCACATGCTGGGCAAAGAGATGGAAGTCAAACTGTGGCTACTATATAGAATTTAAATCTACAGACAGACATGACAGTGACAGTGATTGCCTATTTCAGAGTTTTTGTAGATGCATGTTAAGTTGTAAATTTGTAGGTAAAGCAAGATTGAGCTTTCAAGTGGCCATGCCTCTATTTACTTTCAGTGTTATCATTCAAAATATCTGGCCAAAACATGACTTAATTCGTACAGTAGCTAAGCATTTGGACTGCCCTTATCGCCACTAACTAACACCTTCAGGAGAAACTGCTTACCTTTTCTTGTGTAAAATGTAGCATTTCATCTCTTAAAAGGTATTAAATGTTATATTGTAAAGCATAACCAGAAAACTGAGATCATCTGTCTGCTGTGAATGCTTTTTCTATTGCTGCGAGAGTTAATGAAAAGCTTAAACCTGACATTGTTCTGCCAGTTCTTGGGCAAATCTAGAAAGCCCAGAATTACATACCAGTTAATTATTAAAATACTGTTCTGAACTGTCATTACACTGAATTTTGTAAAGTATTTTTCAGAAAAAAAGATATTTTTCAAAGCTTTTGGTAGTTGTAATGCACACCTCAGTGATCCAAGCAATAGCAATTGAAAGGGAAGGGATAAAGTGCAAGAGATAACCAGTGAAGAAGAAATGTTTTCAGATGTGATTTGCAAATGGATGGAAAAGCAGAATGCAAAGCAAAAAGTGTTTGAAGCAATGTTTGAAGCCTACTGGCTTGGCATTGACCCTATTGGGTTCAATTTTCAATTAATGAGAGTGGGTTTTTTAATGTATTTTGAATGGTATACATTGTGCTTGTTTATTTAAAAAATCAAAGGTTGAAATCTACTTAGCTCAAGTGTGACAAATTTCTTAATCTGGAATAAGTTAGTTTTGTTGGTGTTCCATCAAAAAATGGAAAATCTGTATATATACTTGGTAATAGCTTGCAATCAAATTTAAGATATATACAAATTTGTTTAGTTTCCTACAATGGCATCTGATTCTTCTTGAAAGCAATACTGAACTTTTCTTTGTGTAAGAGATCTTAATGTAGAAATGCAAAACAATCATCCAAAGTATTGTGGTGCATATTATTGCTTATTAGATGCAATGCATGGCCCATGTAAGACTCCTGTAACACAATAGTAGATGCTCTAGCATCTAATGATGAAATGATAAGCTCCTGCTTTGGAACGTGAAGAGAGCATCCATTATTACCATCAGTGAAGACATGACCTATTCCTGGCTCATCCTGGGGGTGTTTTCCCCTCTCTTTACCTCACCACCAGTGAACATCAGATTATGAAGATACACAGAGGATTTAAACAGAAGTTCAGTGTTTGTGAACTGTCAGCTCAGCATCTATTGTAGAGAAATGGGTGTTGCATGTGAGCACAACCACCACTAGACTCAGTTTGGCTTGTCAGAGATAACCATGGATTTTGTGATTTAAATTAGATTTAACATTTTTTATTAGATTTTTTTTAAGAGAACAATGAATAACATAGGAAACAAAAAAGAAAATGTAATGCTATTGACAATTTTGAGATTTTAAAACAAAAAAGAAAAGCCACTTTTACATAAAAGGGATAAAAATAGGCATTAGAATGGATTTATTAAATGCTATTAAGGGGAAAATAAATGAGGTTAAAGAATGCATCTATTAAGATTGCAAAACTGAATAACTATCAATGATTGCCCTTGCAAACTGAAGTGCATGTCTCAGTTCACTAAATAAGGCAGAAGTCTCCTACCAAGGGAAAGTGTCCATCTGACAGTTGATAATGATCTTAGTTATTTTCAGAGGGAAAAAAATGTCAGTGGAATAATTCATAATGAAATGCAGTATGCAATCTAAATGTAGTGATTTCTACCAGCTTCCTCTACAGCTGATTATGTTTATGGAATTGCCAGAATGCGGCTTATAATGAGAAACCAGCTCAACCCTGGCAACAGAAGCATGCTTGTTTCTCTTTAGTTAACCTCTAAATGTTGTGAGTCATTATATACAGATATTCATTTGTAATGAATGCAGATCATCTCCTTGCTTCTATTATTTTGTCAGTTGTTCACAGCACATCAATTTTATACCATTGAGGGATTTTTTTTAACTATTGTTTGAATAATATGCATACTGTGTCTCCTATAAATCCATTCAAAACAGAATAACAACACTGTGGTTTCCCGTTTGATATGTAATACGTATGATTTCCAAATTTATTGAAAGCAGTAAAGGTCTGTTCAGAAAATGTCTTAAAGCTTTGCAGCTTTTTTTGAGTTCTTCCTGTTTTCCATAGCAAGTCATTGCATTTTTAAATGTGACTATGTGTAGCTATCTTAATATACAAACAGAACCCTTGCTGTAGAAGCCATTAGAGTACCCTGGTTTTGAGAGGCAGCTATTTTGTAATTTGAAGATTACTGCATTTCACAAATTATGAGTGTGAAGCTACTGCAAAGCTAAGTGTGTTTCATGTGTAGATTTCTTCCTGGAATCACTGATTTTTTGACCTACCAGGGACTTTTATCTTTAGGTGAAGAAGATCTTTAAAAAAATAGAATATATATATATGTAATGAAAGCTATAAAGAACATCTTCTCAATAGCAAAACTGCCTTTTTTATTGTGTGGCATTTCAGTTTATGTAACATACGTGACATTGTAGGATCGTCCAGCTATCATATAATACAAAAGTCTAAAAAGTGCTTCGTTATTATACTATCTCCTGGCACCAGCATCGTAGCACTGTGCAAGGCTATCATTTCAACCAATGTCAGGGACCTCAAGAGGACAGCTGAAACAACAGGATTTTTCAGTTCTCATCAAGAAATATACTATTGCCATTGTACATCTATTGATTTGCTGATTTGTACATCTATTGATTTGATTTTTGATCCAACTCCACTGCATGAATGCAGGAATTTTGAGTCTGAAGACATTACAGCCAGTCCACTGAAAGTCATTATAGTAATCTCCTAAAACTGACAATGAATGAAAGGAAAAGAAGAGGAGGAAGAGGAAGAGGAAGAGGAAGAGGAAGAGAGAAAAAGAAAAAGAAAAAGAAAAAGAAAAAGAAAAAGAAAAAGAAAAAGAAAAAGAAAAAGAAAAAGAAAAAGAAAAAGAAAAAGAAAAAGAAAAAGAAAAAGAAAAAGAAAAAGAAAAAAAAAAAGAAAAAGAAAAAGAAAAAGAAAAAGAAAAAGAAAAAGAAAAAGAAAAAGAAAAAGAAAAATTGTGAAGGATCTTCACATAGTTTTACATTGTCCTAAAAAGTTTGAGGTAATTTTACCATTGTCCTCAAAATATTCACTGAATTTGTTTCTATTTTCCTGTGTTTTTGACATTAATATTAATTTTATGTGAACAAGCTTAATCTAAACCTTGTATGTTCATATATTCTAAAAATGTTATTCATCTGAATAGAATGAGAAAAATGCATTTTATAACTGTGGTGATTAGCTACAACCAGCAGTTACAATGGTAGCCAAAAAAACCTCATATGCCATTGAAATGGAAGTCTTTTCATTAGTGAATACATATTTTTGGGGCCTTATTTTTATTCCTTCTATAGTAGCCTTAAATTTTTGAAGATCCATGGAAAATTATTGAAGAAATAACAAATAGCCAACTTGAAAGTTAATGTAAAGTATTAAGATGGGTCAAAAATCACCATCAAAACAAAACATAATAAAACAAACAATAACAAAAAAGGCTTTATTGAAACAAACTTGTAAAGAGCTTCCTCTCATAATAATGCTAGTGGGTACAATTGTAATATTAATGAGTCTTGGGAATTGATGATTTTAGAATTCCTAGCCTCTCATCTTTGATCCATTAGTGGATATAGATTCAGCGGGAGTGAACACAATTGGGCAAAGGATGCCTAAGTGGAAAATTGATCCTTGTAAGTGCTAGCTTACTTGCTTGACACATTAATGTTTCCTGTTTTAGTGCTTTGAACTTTTGCTCTGTGATAATGGGAGTTCAAGTCCCAGTTGGGATGCTGAACTTTCAGTAAAGACTTAGAGTGAGCATGGGGGATCTGTCATTCCTTTACAATTTAATTAAAAGGATAAGTTGAAACTAATGGAGAAAATATAATGCAATTACCATCATCATCATCTAATTCTGGAGTTGAGAAATAGACCTTTTCTGTCACTTAGTCAAGAGAATGGGTGACTGGGGAGTTAAACTAGACACTGAAAAGTATTGAAAGGTGCTACATCTGAAGTCTGAGTTTTTTAGTCACTGTCTCTCTTTCTACCCAGCCTGTGGGAATAAAAATAAACAAATAAGATTAAATGAAAAATTCAGTGACTTTGAACTGAGTTTGCACCTCAAGCACTTATTAATCAGACGTAATATAAATAAAAAGAAATAAATTGATAGTTTTGAGAATGCCTTACAGACTAATTAAATGGTTCACGAAGAACTCTTGAGAGATGGGCAATTAAGTAATTTCCCAAATAGGTAATTTGGAAAAGTTGAGTAGAGAGATAAACTAGGGAAAGGCATCTAGGGAGTCAAAGTTAATGATAATGAAACTTCCCCAGATTCTCTTCTGTGCTTAGATCAGTTGATTATGACTGAATCTATAATATATTTACATTCACCTAAGTTATTAAAGTAAAGCTTTTACAAGGAGGAGAATAATATTTTTTTGCAAGATTTAAGCATTTCTCTCCTTATAATCCATTTCTAACCACAGTATAACTAAAACTTTGGACTTTTAATAGAAGAAAATTACAGATTTCATAAGATCAATTTAAAGTTTAAACTTTCAGATGCTAAGAAAACCACAAAAAACTCCAGGCTAGAGAATTCTGGCCTATTTTGCAGACTCTTTAGATAAGTCTTTGAATTTTTGATGTTTATCCAAACTGAGCATGAGGGTTTTCCTTACCCCATAGACATGCTACTGCATGAAAGAGGACATGAATTTTGAACCTACAGGTCGTTGGTAGGTTGCTTATTTTATTCATAAAGTGTTCAGTGCTGAATGATTACAACTTAGTAATGTAAGTACTGGTGCTTATATCGATCATCTTCCTGGAAGAATGACTAAAGCAAATGAAAAAAATGTATATGTGATGACCCCTGGCACTTATCAGTGCCATAGCTACTGATGTATGGCAACTTCAAAATAAGTCTCCACTGTACTGAATTTAGAGCATCAGAAATCCAGAAAGATAAATAAGATACTCAATGATTTGAGGATTTATCCTCATTTTTGATGCAACATTTCTTCTGAGATATCTTTCAGCAGAGAGACATAACAGTTCAAATACTGCTCTCAGCAATTACTTTCCTTCCACTGAGTCCAAGGGCTCAGACATAGACTCTAAATAGACTTCTTTCACGTTCTTGACCACTTTTCAGAGTTTCCTTATCTGAGAAAGTTCATATGACAACCATTGCTATAGAAATTGGTGGATATTTTAAGCAAAATTGACAAACTAGTTTGGTCCCACGAGAAGAGTGTGGGTAAAATGATGGTGGGAGGAAAACAAATGAAAAACAAACAAACAAATGAATTCCCTTTCTTTCTTTAAAAGATTAATCGTAAGGCAATATCAGTTCAATTACGTTGCTGATAGTGTGGAAGGACTGCAAGAGTCGCTATGTATTCTGGGACTAACTTGCATTTATTGCCTCTTTGGTCAGGATGACAACATGGCATTGCTTGATTTTTTAGCCAGTGCTAATCAACAAATTCAATGAGAAATGGAGCACAATCACATGGACTGCTGCCTCAAGGTGGCTTCCTGCTACAACCCAAGACCTCTTTTGAGACATTGCCTCTGAAACATACATAAATACCAAGGATTACCACCCTGTTTGTCCAGCTCAACTGTTTATCTGGCTTTTATTATCAGTAAGTTATTTTTTTCAACTTTTTGTATTTGTTTCTTGTCTTGGGGGTTGTGTGAGGAGGGGAATGAAAGTCAATTGACTAATTATTTCAGATAACCTGTTAAATAGGGACACTAAATGTTTAGTCCGTTATTGCTTGGTACCATAATGTGTACAGTTAAGTATATGATCCAAAACAAGTTGCTATTTAAACTTGTTGCTAAACTTTGTTAAGATTAGCTATAAATCTGGTACTAAGTGTACAAGTATATATGTTTCCAATCAAACTCCTCACGTGGTCTTTACAGTGATATTTAGGCAAAACCAGATGTTTACTTTGCATCAGTTGTTGCACATGTGAAAAATAAGTTTTGTTCCAAAATAATAGCTTCAGAACATCCCAGATAAGAACCGAGCCAACAGTGTTATGATTCATAATCAGACACATGCTTCCTTTTCAACCAAGGACTGAATACATGCCTTTGCTATAGTCTGACTATTTAAATGAAACAAAGTAGTTAAATAATAGAAAATGATCTGGTTGCCCTCTGCCTTTCGGTCCCAACCAGTGTTTGTTCAAATTATCTTACAGAAAGACCAAATACAGAGAAAATTAATTCTTGGTATCTGATAAGTAAGTAAGATTTATTTACACAAATTTGTTTAATTCTCATCTCCTGCTTGTCTGCTAGTTCATCTGCTCTATTTCACTCATTTCATGCAGCAGAGCGTTTTTCAATTATACATCCAAGCAGCACAGTATATTTGAGCATTCTGTCAGCTTGATTCGTTTTGACGCCTGTAATGAATTTTAAACTTTCTCTTCAAAAGTCTTCATGTACAATTTGAAAATAGAACATTTCTGTTGATTTTTTGGTGGGATTACAAACAATTGGATAAATGGGAAAAATTGGAGATAACTAAATTGACTTTACAGGATCTTGTGATTAAGAGATTGAGAATAGTATGAAGTTCTTTCCCATGCTCTTTTTTTTTACCCTATATCCTCTGTAGTCTTCACTTTCTCTTCCTTATTTATTGCACTTTATTTACAATACAACAAAAATAACATTTTTTGTAGAATTTATAGAGTTCTGGAAAAGATGAAAAACAGCTTTCTCAGTCACAGATTATATGAGTTTGATTGCTTCCATTATTGGAAACTAGGAAACCAGGTTCCACTTTGGCAGAAAAATCATCCATGGTAAAGAATGGTGAAAAATGCCCAGAACTTTGGGCAAAGTGCCTTCACACAGGGTGAATGCATGCTAAGCTGAGAAGGTGATAGCACCAAGGATGAGAAATCTTTCATGCAGGATAACAGGTTTGGGGTCATCTATGGAAACTGAATTTATTCCCCGTGTCATTTCTCTCACTTTAGGTGCAAAAGAAGGTGCATATTTGCACTTGTGTGATTCTATACATGTGTATTAAGAATATTAGTATATATAGTAATATAATTCCTTGCTCCTGTGAGAATTACTCAAGGCTGTTTTTAAAATATATATCAAAAAGCTGTAGAAGACCTGAAGCAAACATCTTTATCAAGTAACTAATGCACAGAATATCCTTGTGTTTCCTATGCCTGACAAGTAGGGATCTGTTTTCCTTGCTAGACCTGTTAAATGTATTGACAACCTTAAGCAGTAGAAAACAAAGTACTGGTTTTGAAGTTGAGACATTCCCAGGACATTCATCAGTAAGTGGTTAGCAAACTGAAAGGCAGGATGACTTCGTAAGAAATCAGAGATCACCAAATGGTCAATACATACTGGCTGGAAAATGAATAGGTAAGAGCTCTGAGAAACCAGGTAATTAACCTGAAATTCTCTCTTGTTAATAGCAAGTATTCACATTGACAAGATACCTTACTACATACTAATGTTGTTACACCTGAAATGTTGCTTAAAAATAAGTAGGTTATTTTTTGTTGTGACAGATAACCATGGTCTACTCAAACCTGTACTTTTTTGAGAGTGATTTACTTAATGAATCCTAAAACTACAGACATCTTTGCAATCAGTGTTTTTCTTCGAACGTTTCAGACTGTTGATCTCTTAAGGCTTTGTTTTACTTCTGAGTCAAGTCTCTATCCTTCAGAGGAGTATAATTTTTACTGTTAACTAATTTGCTGACTCTTTGATGGACCTAGAATGAACTTTGCTTATGCTATGATTTCCTTTCCTGTCGGCAACCCCTTACATTTCTTGCCTCCTGCTCCACCTAAAGTGACAGTCATGGGGAAATGATGTTGGATAACAGTCTTTGGATTGGAAAAGAGAAAGGTAGGAATATGGGACTGACAGGCTCTGTGATGCCCAGACACCTCCACAAGGAGTAGAAAGATTTCTCCCTCCTCCTAGGGCAAGTTTGGCTGACAATAGATTTGAGAAGGCTCTGAGGTATTGTACAGTAGAGTGAGTTAACACTTTCCAATTGCTATATCACTGACATCCTCCAACTAAGTCAGGAAATAAGCCATTGCAAACACACGACTGTTGTGGGTACTAGCCATTCTCCATAAATAGGACAGGAAGATATCTTTCAAATTCTGAAAATCTCTGGGTTGCTTAGAGAGCCCAGATAGCTTATCTAATAATAATATTTGATGGCTATCTTTTTGGAAATGTTGCATGACTGGAATCCTGCTATTACTGAATGAGCAAACTCAGGTCAGCTGAGTATGGCATTGTTCCAGCCTGTTTCAGCAGACTCTTGTTATCATACACGACTTTCATACACCTTGAGAGAACATGAAAGGGATACATTTTAAGCCTGTAAGAGGAAGAATTTGCCAGTAAATGCACAAATAAAAGCATAATTGCATCCTTATGGCAAGAGGTAGATGACCTTATCACTCCTGGGACTTTTTTTCACCAATAAAATACTTGTCAAGTATATTAAAAATTGTAGTACTTATCCCATGGTAAAAGACAGAAATCTATCCACCAATTCAAGTATAAGACTTGTATGATGCTGCTGAAATAACCTCTGTAGATGGGATAGCTTACAGATGAAAGGCAGATGGATCAACCCTTCAAAACATAAGTTGGCAAGAAGTAATTTGCAGGCTTACAAGATAAAATTCAACTAAACCAACAGAGCACAGAGCAAGATGCTGAGATGAGAAAGAATGCACAGCTCAAAACAAGACCAGTATCTGCAAAACGTCCGAGGAATCAGCGAGCTGAAAAGAAATGGCAAATTCACTTCACGTGTTAGAAGAAGCATTCTTCAGTACTGTGGTCTCCAATTTGGATCCACAGATTTTGCTGTCTGAAATTCTTTTGTTTGGTCCTTCTGCAAATTTCTTTAGCTGCCCAGTTGTATGCATGCTTTGGCACATGCTCTGGCTTTACTCTCATTATATGTTCAAACAACTATATCATTCTCTGGATGACATGGGGGTATAAGAGTTAGTGAACCATCAGATAAAACTTGGCATGTAGTATAAATTCAGTCCATTTAGTACTTCAGTCTACTGAAGAATGCATTCAGGCAACTCTGGATAAATTTTCAGCTTGAATATTCAAATGAGAAGATGGAATTAAAACAATATTGAAACAATATTTATTTCTGATGGTAAAATATTACCTAAGTTAGTGAATACAAGTGCCGCATCATCAGTTCATGACATTTTTTTCCTTCTGAAACTTTTATGGCTATAAAAATGTATGAAATTAATCTTAACTTGTGCTCAGGTCTGAGCTCAGTTTTGCTGGCATTCCAGTTACATATGTCTTGTATTAAATTATTTAACTGAAATTTCACTATAATGTTGGGCTGGGGTTCATGACATGCTTCATCTGACAAACTGGAGAGGTTTCTGTGTAAGTCTGCACAGGAACAAATCATGCTTAACACTTTTTACTCTTAAGAGACAAAGACATTTGAAGGATGCCTTGACTCACCTCATACAAAAGAGATGACTATTTCTGTCAATGATTAAATGGAGCCTAGCTCATCTGAAGATATCCACACTGTTGACATAGAATTGCAGAATCATAGAATATCCTGATTTCAAAGGGACTCACTGGGATCAAGTCCAACTTTAGGTTCTGCACAAGACTACATACATCTTAAACCATATGTCTGAGAGTATCTGACCCCAACAATTATCTGTGAGCAATCCTGCAACTACCATTTAGCAGCCAAATTTTGTCCTACAGAAAGGACATAAAAATAATTTCTGATTTTCCCAAGTAAAGAAATTAAGATCTGAAATATCAAAAGTCCAGTTTTGAAGTCTTCTATGTGAACATAATAATTTTATTGTATCTTTTGCATATTTGATATTTTTAAAGTTAGAGAATTTTTAAAGGTATAATGTCATTGGAATTTCCACAAGTGAAATGTCAACAATGAATGTAATGAAGAAGACAGATGTTTTATTCTTAATTGTAGAGTATGGATTTGTTTTTCTTATTTCTATTACTGAAAGTGGTATGAGTGGATTTTCCAGAATGGTGCTATAAAAATAAAGGTTGATTGATTAATTGATGCCCTACAGCTAGGAAATGTTTTCCAGGAATGCTTAGAGGAAATGCACAGTGGTCTATGAATAGATGCAATTTACTCTGTGCAAACTGAGGTCCAAATCTAAAGTTGTTAAATATGTTTGGCTGGGATAAAATATCCAGAGAAGCTGTGGGTGTCCCCCCCCTGGAAGTGTTCAAGGCCTGGTTGGATAGGGCCACATTTAGTACCCAAGTGGGAGATTTGTATTAAATGTCAGGAGAAAATCTTAGGAGGTACTGGAAGAGGTCGCACAAAGAAGCTGTGAATGCCTCATCCCTGTAGGTGTTCAAGGACAGGTTGGACCAGGAATGACTGATCAAGTGGTTGTCAACCCTGATAGCTGCAAGGGATTGAAGTCTATTTCAGCTCAAAATAATCTATGATTCTATAATTGTATGACAGTGACAGATATGATAAAACAGTGACAATTTTTCCTAGTTCGTCTAGACCCATTATTCTAAATCAAAAGATGATATCAGAACAGCAGACTACCTCATTGAGATTCGCTAATTATACATTTCAGATGCTTAAGTCCATAGAAAACACCTAAAAATGAAAGCAAAATACATAAAAAAGTTTATTTCAGTCTGCAGCAAATTCACTAAAACTCATCTCTTCTGAAGTGAAGACTAAACTGTTTCTAAAACAATTTGGATGTAATAAAAAAAACAAAAGAGGAGTATTAAATAATTGCTGAAATGAAATATGGGCATGAAGTAATATTGAAGAAAGTCACTTAAGAAAATTTTATAGGAATTAAAAAAAGAAAAAAAGACACTTTTTTTTTTTATGATCAGAATATCAGAATTAGGTCATCAGTTATTTTCATGGAGCATGGCAGGTAGATTCTAATAAAAAAAGGTTGTTCTTGCTGACCTAGTTGAGGAATAGGAGAAGAAAGACTAATTAATTCCTAGTTGAGGAATAGGAGACTATTTACCATTCCAAAATCAAAAGCAAAACCTGTTATTAATCTCTTCTAAAATGTCCCTAACTTAATTTGATTTTGCTTAGTGATGACATTGCTGATCTAGAACTTCACCCCTCTAATAGCTAGACACAATCTTTTAATTACTAGTTTAAATTTATTAATGATCAATTTTTACTGAGATGTATTTTAGTGTCACTTAAATAGCCCTTCTTCCTCTTCACATTAACATAATTTAGATTCTTTTAAAAGGCTATGCTGCCAATTTAGTTATCTGAATTCAGTTTTACGTGTGAATTGTAATGAATATAGTTATTCCAAATGTTTGTAATGCACAAGGGAATATTCATTCATATTTCCAGTGAACAGAGGAACAAAAGATTTTTTATCAGATCTAGTGTGCTCATACAGAAGAAAAGGTTATATCTATTAAATTCAAACTCTTCAAGAAAAAAATAAGCCATTTTTTTCTTTATTACCTCTATCTACAAGAATACACTTTTTCAGATTTATTGATAAGGGTGAATAAGTTTTTTAAAAGTATCATTCTCTTCTGGTATGACATGATTTCATGGTTAGTCAACTGCATGATGGGTATTGAGAAAACAGTAACATATATAGCCAACTTAAAAAAAAAAAGAGTAATAAAACTGTTGCTCGAATATAAATACATAGTACAGTTCTCTTACCCATCTTTGTAGAATTCTGTTTTTCTCATTTGTGTTCATGTTTCTTTTTTTTGTTATTGTTGTTGTTTCTTTCTTGTTGTAGAAGATGGATGTGAAACACTGGAATCGGGATTTTTATTTCCCTTTTCTGGATGAAGCGTGCTAATTTTAAATTAAAATTTATAATGATCAAGTATAGGAAAACAGGTCCTGTTCCTGCTTTTGCTATGTGTTCAATTCTTTGATTTGCTATCTGCTCCTGTGGCAAAACATCTTCATCTGTTTATTCAAAATTATGTCATTAATTAGGTGTGAAAAAACAGACCCATGAAACAAAGAGATGTACACCATTCATGGTTGTACTTTTTGATTCCCCTGGCAGTATGAAGATATAAAACTTCTTGCTTTCCCTTTTGTATTTTTCCTTTTAAGAGATGTAGTGTGGTTCTTCTGAAGGCCAATGCAAAGGAAGATTAAAAAAATCTGATGTCTCAGGCTACATTTAAGAAATTCTACTACTGTAAAACACAAATCAGGACTCTAAAAAAAATAGAGACAGAAATTCTGACTTTCATAACATTAGAGATAATAAATTCTTAAACTGTTGTATTACTTGTTAACCAAGATTGCTTCACTCCTTCCTCTCCTATGTGTGTTTTCCTTATCACACTCCTATAATTTCCGTATTAAGTTAAAAAGTTTTTAGACGAGGCCTGTACTTTGTTTTATGTGCAGTATTTAGCACATTAGAGCTACAATAATAATATGCAAACTAAAGAATAATTCTGTAAATAAGATATCAGGCTTCAATTTTCCTTGTGAACATAGATTTGAAAAGAGAAAATGCTTCAGAGCTCCACTGGCAGACAAATTCAAACACATCATTCTGAATAAAGAGCAATGTTTCATATTCTACCTGTGCAACCTGATCTAGGAATCCTGCCTTGGAAGTGGGGTTCTAGATGATCTCTAGAGGTCTGTTCCAATCCCTACAGTTCTGTGATTCTGTGATATTATTGGCAAAGTCATAAATATTCAAATTCTGTTATTGTGTGATCAGTGTAAAATCCTATGATACAGACAATGTGCACTGATTATAAAATAAATAAATAAATAAACAGTTTGTGCTTTTTTCTGACTCTTGAATAATTATACTGGTGCATGGGTCTGGGAAAACCATTGCTGCAATATACGAGGTAATGTAAACTTATGAAGTTCCCTCTACAGAAAATGAAGCCAGTAAATGTACTATATCCTACTTCAGTTATCAAATATTAAGAAAGATGAAATGAAACATGAGTATTAACTCATATCAAGTCTTGTACACTGCACAGAAATCTTAATTTCAGGGGTAAAAGCTAACCTACTCTTTTATAATCATACTTTATATACATAACTATGCATATATTTTTTCTGTCTTTCCAGTTAGGTATTATTCACTGATTAGAAACATATTATTGTGGAATACAGGTACTACATTTAAGGAATTGTCATTTTAAATTAGCTTGAGAAATGGTGCAGCTTCAGTACTTTATGAAAGAATTTTATATGAAGCAAACTTAAGAGCATAAAAATGACTTAAAAAGGCCATGTGCTTTTTTGTTATTCAAGACAAAACTTAGGAGTTGCAAGGTTAATCACTATAATTTGGAGAAAGATGGTATAAGTTAAATGCGGATGATGTAATAACTATGTAATTAGCTTGTAATCGCAGTATAATTGCACAGTGGTTTTGCTTTGCAGTAGATTGCTAAACTGAATTTATACAAATTTTGACATCATATTTAATTTACTCATATTTTTGTGGCACAGTACTTACAAGTTATCAAACAGAGAGTGTACATATACAGATCTGCATTTTCCTTCTCAGAACACAATGTTATTTGTATATTACAAGTAGACTATGAAAAATTATAGCAACTTTAACAACAATCTTAAAATGCTTTATGTTACACACTGTCCATTGCGCATGTCAAAGATAAAAAAGCTGTGAGCAAAGTATGGGAGACAAATATAAATGTAATGAAATATAAATAAATATATATTAAAAATATTGTCCAAGATATTTCAGAGAAATACTAGAACCAACACAGCCATCCACTGCCTCATGTGATCTTCTGATATCAAGTTGCAGAGAGTGATGAGCAGCCACATCACTAAAAGGAATCACAAAAAGGAAGAACTCTTCAAAGCACAGACAAGGATAACAGGCTGCCCAGGGAGGTGGTGGAGTCACTGCTCCTGGAGTTTTTCAGGAAGAGGGTAGATGTTTCACTGAGGGATATAGTCAGTGGGCGTGATGGGGTTGGGGTTGGACTTGAGGATGTTAGAGGTATTTTCCAACCTGAATGATTCTGTGGTTCAATGACAATATCACCTACAAGAAGACCTTGGAATTTTGTTGAATATTGGATCAACTAAGAAGAACTGTAGTAGTAATTAACATTTAATTTGTGAAATTATAGGTTCATAGGTTCATAGGTACATTAGGTTGGAAAGGACCTACAAGATCATCTAGTCCAACCATCCTCTTATCATCATCCCTACCCACTAAACTACTAAATATTATTTACTTATTTATTCAATGTTTTGAAATTACTTATTTATTCAATGTTTTGAAGTAAATGTTTTAAATTCTATGAAGAAATAAAGATGATTCTGTCCACAGCAAGAACATCTATTGCAAGGATTCTGCTTACAGCAAGGAATCCTAAAAGCACACTTCAACTGTCAAAGCATTTTCCAGCATGCTTAAAGATAATTGGTTGTGCCTCTAACAACAGCTGTGGGATAATGGTTGGAAAAAACTATAGCAGAAATGTATTGGAGCATGCTCTGGTCAGCCCCAAAGGTCTCTAGAACATCTCTAATTGAGGAGCATAAACGAGAACCAGGACCATGAATACCATGATAGCGCCCAGCACTATCCAGCAGTAGAGTCTGCTGCCTTGACATTAAGCCTTGTTAGCTTTCTGTATATAAAAAGCATGCTGGACATCATCCTTTACTGTGCTGGTTTTCCACTTGTGCCTGAAAGTTATGTGACAGGGCTAAAAGACAACTTGAGTTCTTAACTCATCATCAGCAAGTATTGTTGTATATAATAGTAATTACACAGTATTTATATTATAAATGTTTTTACATATTACTATATATATATTACAAAATATAGAACTGTATATATTATATTATAAAATAATATCTCATATATCATTATATGGCTTTACATTATTTATTCATATTATATAAGCTTAATTAAAGTTATATTTAATATATGATGTATAATATGTAATTACATTAATTATTCATAACATATAGTATGATATATTATAAATACGTATACAGTACCTTGTAAATGTTTTTACAAGTAAGTAAATTCTATGAGACACAATAGTGTGTAAGTGTGATGTGTAATCTTAATTATACGTAAGGAAACTAGTGTGTAACATTTGCATTGACAGATATTGAAAATGGCAAAAGAGTGAATAGTTAAAGCACATATTTATATAAAATTCACACAACAAATAATATAATGTCAGCACCCTAAAAATTCCCTTTACCAGAGTAATATTAATTTAATAAGTAAAAAAATAAAGCAAATAAAACATTCTTTTACTCAAACAGATTACGTTATCTGTGTAAATCATGCAAGTATTTTGAGGAATAAAGAAATATCAAAATCAATAATTCAGGAAGAATTTTCCCTCTGAGGAAAGGGAAAAAAATGGCAGATAAGACATTACTGCAAAAGGAACTATGCTTATGAGCTGCACTGTAGCTGCTCATAGAATTATAATATGGTCTGGTTTGGAAAGGAGCTTAAAGATCATGTAGTTACAAACACCTGCTGTGGGCAGTGTTGCCACCCACTACATCGGGGAGTTTCCCTTTAACTGCAGTCATCACCTTTTTCTCTCACATTACAAAGACACACACACACACACAAAATGATCCTTAGAATTCCGATTTTTTTTTTATCAGGAAATAATAATAGTGTTAGCTTTCTCACCTTTTTAGCAGATAGCTCAGTACATTGTTATAACTTTTTTTTTTTTTTTTTTAAGGAGGGTCACAAAGATGATCAAAGAACCTGAACACTTCTATGAAGAAAGGAAGCTGGGCTTGTTTAGCTTTGAGAAGACTTTGGGGAGACCTCATTATAGCCTTCCAGTGCTTAAAAAGAACATACAAGCAGGAGGTGGATCAACTTTTTACACTGTCAGACAGTGAAAGAGAATGTGAAATGGTTTTAAACCAAAAGAGGAGAGATTTATGTTAGATATTAGGAGGAAGTTCTTTTCACAGAGAGGGGGTGAGTAACTGGCATAGGCTGCCCAGGGAGGTTGTGAGTGCCCCATCCCTGGAGGTGCCCAAGGTCAGGTTGGATGGGGCCCTGGGCAGCCTGAT
This sequence comes from Cyrtonyx montezumae, assembly GCF_038088225.1. Taxonomy (NCBI): domain Eukaryota; kingdom Metazoa; phylum Chordata; class Aves; order Galliformes; family Odontophoridae; genus Cyrtonyx; species Cyrtonyx montezumae. The sequence goes on from NW_027071848.1 coordinate 2,521,734, forward strand.
TTAATGGTTGGTAATAGTGTTGATAACAGAGAGTGTGGAACTAAATGATCATTATGGACCCTTCCAACAAAAGCCATCCTACAATTCTATGATTCCATGATTCTATAAATCTTGTTCCAGATATTGATCTGATACTCTCATTCTCCATACCTAGTTAAGTATAGAAACTTAAACTGAAGCTATCATCAAAACTTAATTAGAGTATGAACAGACTGTGAACAGAAAATGGAACAAAGAATCATTTTGAAAAGTACACTAAGAGGGCCGTTTAATTGTACATAGAACAATGGAAAAAATGGGAATACAGCACATCTTGGTGTAATATAATCAATTAATGTCCCTCATTTATTCAAAAAGTCATATGAAATGCAAGGATATTAATGCCATTGGATATATAATGTGATTTGATATATTAGTTGACATAAATATATACAAAACAAACAACAATTATCATAATAAAGTCATTTATTTATATATTCATAATGCTACTGCTTTGTAATGAACAAAGGAAAATAAAAGGGACAAAATGGGTTGCAAAATTCAGTTCTTGATACTGTTAGAAAGTCATGATATAATTATTTAGCAGTGGAACAAATGATAGACCTGCTACAGTCTGGTGGATTGGTGATCCACAAGTTACCCTGTCATGCTTTCTGATTTTGTCACACCAAGAACAAACAGTTTGTTTTTCTGAGGATAACTTCTTTTAGTTCTGTTTTAAAAGCCCTCAAGCTTGATTGTTGTCCTGCCATAGCTGATATCATATTTTACTGTTACTAGCCATAAAATTACACAGAAAAAAACACAGAACAACCACGACCAGCAGCAATGCTAGCAACATCATAAACCCTGAAGCCCTTTTCCTACTCTGTCTGGAGTTGGCTGCCATCTGCCCCACTGTAGCTCACCAGTTCTTCCTTAATCAGCAAGAAACAAGAAGACAAATTTGAATCCCTTCCAGTATGCCTGAAAAACTTCTGAATAAGGGATTGACTTGAATGCCTGGTTCAGCGCTTTTTGAAAAAATGACTGTCTTACCTAAATGTTTTAGTACACCAAAGACATAAACTCTCTCTCCTGTCACTTTGAAAAGAGCTAAGGCAACCAACTTGTGCAAATCCATAAACCAGTTGGGTTAGTCCTGACTTCCAGTTGTGTGAAAGCCAGTCCTTCAATATTCATCCGCTTCATGGGCTTCTCAAAGAGAATGACTTGCAAACAAAATTGAAAAAGGAAATTAAGATAGTATTGGTAAGAAAGTTTTTGAACAGAGACAAACACAGAACAAATTCTGCTCTTCGGATTTTTACACTTCAACTTCAGTCAAAATGTCTTATTTTAACAAAACATCTTTTTTTTTTTTTTTTTTTTTTAGTATCTATTTTACCCAATATATTTTCATTTCATGCAAAGTTCTCTTCCCTCTCTTGAATTTTGGAATGATTCTGAAGCCAAAGTAAACATGATTTTGTGGAGCTTCTGGATTTCAAATAAAATATACTTTCTGGAGAAATATACATTCATGGAGAATGGTTCCATCTAGTTTTTCCTTGCCAAGTCACTGTGATATTATCTGTATGCACACTCTGCTGTAGACTGGAAAAGACCTCCTTTGGAAAGGACCATACACTGTATGCTGTCCATTTCCTTTGGATCCGAATTAGCCTTTGAAAAGCCTTTGAAAGAGGAACTGTTTAATTTCAAAGAGCACAGTGTCAAGAAATGATTTCAGCACTAATTGGAGAATTATGTTTAGGGGAGACTCCTTGCGTCAAGCTAATGACTTCCTAAACAATATGAAAATAACTTTTTCGCGATGAGCAGAATTTTATTAGATAGCATATTGTACAATAAAAAAAGTTTTGTTGGATGATACTATGCACATTCAGTTAATTTCTTCTCTTACTTTTTAGCTTAGATAAATAAAACATAGCCATATTCAGAAGACACTGTGATGACAAGGCTTCTGCAGTTACTGGGTTCCACAAATCAATCAGACTGCAGTTTAATTTAATTCAGATGACTACAGGGGATGACCTTTAGAAAAAATTACCTTTGAAGTCTTTGTGCATCTGATAGGTTTATTTTCTCTGTCATATTGTCCTATTCTGTCAAAGGACTGATCAGCCTCCTTAAGAACTAAGAATAGATATCTCTGAAGAGTTACATAGTTTGTTTTGTAATAGACCAGATGGCATTCAGTGACAGATATACTCTAACAATACATTCCCAGAAGAAGACACTTCTGTTCCTCTGATAATACCTGAATGATATATACTAACTGTAGCTTCGCTAAAATGGATTTATTACTAGTGGTATTAATATATGCTTTCTGGTTCATACAAAGTTGCTTGTTTTACACAACAAGAAAACCTGCTCTTCCACACCATTTTAGTTTCATAATTCTGATTCTGTTCCATATTCAGAAGCAATTTATTTCTTAATGGAAGTTTAACTTAAGATCTCTCACAGTGCTGAGAAGAGTCCAACCTCATCCCTTTGCCTCCTGCTCCTTAGACATTTATAGATATGCATCAGATCAGAGACCCAGGTCCCTCTGTCATTTGTCATAAGAGAGGTGTTCCAAGCCCTTTATCATCTTTGTAACCCTACACTGGACTCTTTCCAAGAGATCCCTGTCTTTTCTGTGCTGAGGAGCCCAGAAATGGACTCAGTACTCCAGATGAGGCCTCCCCAGGGCACAGCAAAGGGGGAGGTTCACCTCCCTTGACCTGCTGGCCATGCTATTTTTAATGCACCCCTAGATCCCGCTGGCCTTCTTGGCCACCAAAGCACACTGCTGGCTCATGGCCAGCCTGTAATCCACCAGGACACCCAAGTCCCTCTTGTCAGAGATCCTCTCCAGCAGATCATTTCTCAGCCTGTACTGGTACATGCAGTTATTCCTCCATAGATGCAAGACTCTGCACTTGCTCATGTTAAATCTCATATAGTTTGCTTCTGCCCAACTGTCCATCCTGTCCAGTTCTTGCTGAATGGTAGCACCGCCTTCCAGTGTGTCAGCCACTCCTCCCAGCTTTGTATCATCAGCAAACTTCCCCCTCATCAAGGTCATTGATGAAGATGTTGAACAGGACTGGACACAGCACAAATCCCTGAGGAACACTTGTAAGTACAGGCCTCCAACTGGACACTGTGACAATCTGATCTCTGCCAGTCAGCCAGTTTTCAACCCACCTCACTGTCTACTAATCTATTCCACACTTCCTCAGCTTTGTTATAAAAATGCTGTGGGAGACAGTGTCAAATGCCTTGCTGAAATCCAGGTAGACCAAATCCACTGCTCTCCACCCATCCACCCAGTCAGTAATGACATAATGGAAGGTCTTCAGGTTGGTGGAACACAACATCCCCCTGGTAAAACCATGCTGACTACTCCTGATAACTGTCTTCCAACTGCCTGGAGATAGCATCCAGAACAAACAGTTTAATCACCATTCCAGGGATGTAGGTGAGATTGACTGACCTGTAGTTACCTGGATCCTCCTTCTTGCCCTTTTTGAAGACTGGAGTGTCACTGGCTATCCTCCAGTCTTCAGGCACCTCTCCCATTCTCCAGGACCTCCCAAAGCTGATAGAGAAGTGGTTCAGCAATCAACTCTACCAACTCCCTCAGCACACGTGGATGTATCACATCAGGCACCACGGATTTACATACACTGATGTTGCCTAGATGCTCTCGGACCATCTCCTCCCTTACCAAAGGGGAGGCTTCTATTCCTCAGACCCTCTCACCACAGAGCCCAGGAGTCCCAATGGGGAGTTCCCACAGGGAAGACAGAAACAAAGAAGGCATTCAGTATCTCTGCCTTCTCTGCATCCCCCATTACCATAACACCTCCCTCATTTAGTAGGGACCCACATTTTCCCTAGTCTTCCTTTTACTGTTGACATACTTAAAAAAAACAACCAATTCTTATTTTCCTGTATCTCCTTTGCCAGATCCAATTCCAGGTTGGCTTTGGCCTTCCTCATCACATCCCTGCAGGCCCTGACAACATATCTATGTACTTCCCAAGTGATCAGACCCTTTTTCCACATTTCATGGATCTTTCTCTTCCCTTTGAGTTTATGCATGGGCTCCTTGCTTATCCACACAGGTCTCCTGCCACCTTACACACTCTTATCACATTCTACCATGTGATATTTGCAGTGGGCAGGCAGGGACTATGCTCAAACCTCTAGAGGTTAAAGCCATTTAACTCAGATTAGTTTCTAACCACTCTGTGAAAGCAATATCTTATACATCTCCAATGTTTCACTAGCTCATCCTACTAACAGGAGCCTTTTTGTTGTTGTTTTAGCAAAAATGAAACAGTTCCAAGACTTATCCATCAGCTGAAAACACATTTTGTTCTATTCTTATTCTTCCAGAAGTCACATTCTAGTTCCAGTTTTTCAGATAGCAATAGTTTGCCACTCAAGCTCCTGGCTGCAGAGGAAGTCTTTATAGTGACTGTTTATTGATAGAAATAAACTGCTGTATTTTAAAAATGGTGGATTTAAGTCTGCGCTCAGTCTTAGTAATAGAAGTCTGATAAGTTGAAAGTATGTTAGAGTAAAGATTTTATATTGAACATAAAAAGAAGCAGTGCAGTAGTTTGGTTCATTCACACTCAAAAACTCCTTTTCATTTACACAGTGTACATCGTAGTCCTGCTAAGAGCTCATAATTCAGGAGTCACAGATTTAGTTCAAGAAGAAATAATATTTTGCACACTAACAGGAATGTAGAAACATCTGAAATGTAGGCAGAGGATTTGAAGTACAGAATAAGAAAGAAAAATTCTTGGCATCTTTTAGCAGCTGTTGGGATGCTTGGGTTTGATCTTGTGTATAATTTGTCAAATTACATCAATTAAGTCTAGTTACATATAAAGATTTAATGAAATGTGACCGACACAATTAAGCATATAAGATGATAAAATAACAGAAATGCATTCTTTAAGATAGTTGCTTTATGTTAAAATCAGAAAATGCTGCTTGATATTTTTGGAGCATTTTTTAAACACAAAATGTTCCTTGCCAAAGGCCTTTAACCACCCTAGAAGAATATTCAAGGGATACAATCAGAACACTTGTATCTATTGCATTACTGAGAATTTAATTTGCAGTTAAATACAGACAAAGAAACTGTTTGTCTTCAACTTACTGTGAAAAATTTGTTCTACCATCTTATCAATAAAAATCACCACTCAGAGCCTATATATTTAGTGTACCGTTCACATTTAAGCACATTTATATGCATTTAAACTTAGCAACTTGTGAGTGTCATTACTGACTTTTTGTCCAAACTTCCACAAAAGCTTTGTTGCTTTATGCTAAAGCCAAAAGCTTAATGAACTTGTGACTGGACATTAATAGTAATGATGAGCATGCCAGTGCTACCTGGAATAAGTGATCTCATAAGTTCATAAGTTCATAAGGTTGGAAAGGACCTATAAGATCATCTAGTCCAACCATCCTCCTATCACTATCTCTACCCAACTACTAAATTAAGTCCTTTAGCACCTCATCTAAACGCTTCTTGAACAGCGCTAGGGATGGTGCCTCAACCACCTCCCTAGGCAGGCCATTCCAGTGCCTGACCACTCTTTCAGAAAAGAAATGCTTCCTCAGGTCTAATCTAAATCTTCCCTGGCGCAACTTGTGGCCATTCCCTCTCGTCCTGTCGTTATTTATCAGGGAGAAGAGGCCCACCCGATAACATCTCAGATAACAGCAGCTAGCTGTTTCACCGTGCTCATTAATTATGCTTCAGAAAAGATAAAGTCTACAAGGTTTGCTTGAAAACTGACAAGCAATTCCCTGTAACTGTCAAGATTTGGTCAAATCTTTGATATCTCCCTATACACCTTTCATTCAGAAAACAGTACTGAAGTTTTACTTATGTGTATGTATAATTATGCATAATCCTCCTTCACATTTTTTTCCATACCAACGCATTGCAAGCTGCAGATGTGATGACTTACACAGAAGACCAAGCAGTTAGAATGACTCCATGCTGTACTCACTGGTGGTAATCCCACCACACACAACAGAAGAGGTTGGTAAATCCATTTGTTTCCAAGTACTGTACTCCCATCGGCTCTGTGCTTATCTTAGATTTAATCATTTGATTTGACTCGTTGCTTAGAGCAGGGATTCACAAAAGTCCTTACAAAAGATAGCTAGATCAATTCCTGCTGGGGTTTGTTGGTGTTTGTTCACGACTCTCCTTTAAAATGATGCAACTTTAAGCTTATGATTCCATGCCTCCAGAAAGAAGTATATAATTCATCTCAATACAGGAACATTAGCTATTCAAATCCAAGATGTATAAGAAAAGACATCTCAGTGGAAAATAATGCAATCTAGAGATCAATCCTTAAATTATTTTTTAGTGAGAGTAGAGGATGTGGGCAGAGGAGAATCAAAAGCTTGTAAATCCCTTAAGTCCCCTAAGTCTTATTTTCTTTGAATTGAAGTTAAAGGTCCTTTTTTATTTTATATAGCTGATTTTCAAATTTTATGCCAAGTGTAGAGTTTTCAAACTCCACAGTTAGATCCTGAGCTGTTACAATTCCTTCAGGATGAATTTCTTTACAAAAAGAATTGTTTTCTGTAGAAATGCAATCTCTTCCCACAGGCTGCTAAAATTTAAATCTGTGATGGCATCCCTGATAACAACCCCCCAGAAAAAGCCCGCGAGTGATGTTATATCTAAATAATCTGCAGTAACAACAAAATCATTATGGCATTAAAAATATAATGAACAAACCTGAGTTTTTGAATGAAAGATAAATAAATAAGCACAGAAATTTAGTCACCTCTTTTCAAGTTGGATAAGGTTTCAAGACTAAGAAATTGTACAAAAATTCAAGTTATTACATTCTTACCTTAATTATAGCTTTTCACCAATATCTCAGGAGCAGAGAACAAACCATTTCTTTAAGCCAAGAAATATATCCAAGCTGCAATGCACAAAAAAAAGAAAGAATGAAGAATGAACCATAATTTCCAAAACTATGCTTTACTTCGGTCACTCTGGAATTAGAAAGCAATACTGAAGTTATGCTCAGTGTTAGAATAAGAAAAGTTACATTATATGTTCTGTGAGGGGATTGTAATCACATGAATCATTTAGTGAGTTCTACTCTGAGCAGATGATGCAACATGAATGAAAGATCCTTGTGTCACTGATTCAAACAGTTTTTAGCAAGTCACCTTCTTATATCTTTTGATTTACACATCAGATTTTCTTATTTGTTTTTCACACAACAATTTATTATATATTTTTAAAAATAGATATTGTATTTCACTATAATATGCATGGATATGTTTGTAACATAATAAGATCTGTGAGTCCCTGTTCTTTGGGCAAAACTTTGGATTACTGTTATATACACTCAAAGGAAAAACCTGGTACCTCTGTAAATGGATGTATTAAAAAATTATATTTTGAAATACGATTGTTTAGTCTTTCTATCTATCTCATTTCCCACCAAGACAGCTCAGATACCCCATCCAGCTGAGCATGGAAATTTAACACATATCCAAGCATTCATGTATATACACTTATGCATATGTTTATATATATATACAAGCATATATTTTTTTTTAATATTTTGAAATACAGTGGAGCAGTAGAGACAAAAACTTTCTTATATTATTGCATCTTCATAAACTGTTAAATCACAGAATCATAGAAACACAGAATTGTTTGAGCTGGAATGGACACTGGAAGGTCATCCAGTCCAAGTCCCCTACAATGAACAGGGACAAATCATCACATGAGATAGTATTTATAAAGAAAATCTGACACACTGACACACTCTATTCCTTGCTTATTTTGGAAATTTGTAATGAATGCAAAGGAAGATGTAATGTGATTAATTATCTGTCCTCTTTCTCTACTGGATAAATACAAATCAGTGAATAATCACTTGTTGGCTCTAGCCCAGAAGATATGAAGAGGACCATAAATGCATCTGCCCGGAGGTTTAGTTTTAGGATGCACATGAACAGTATACATAGATGAAAGAAAAGTTTTCTTCAATAGGAAAATAAAAAAAATTATTTTATTTTCTTCATTAATTTATGAATTTATCTGATAGCATTTCACTTGTTTCAAGTTTTTGCAATGTGTTTACACCACTTGTATGAATAGCAGCTGCCTGAAAAAAAAAAGAGAGAGAAATCCTGGTGCTGTTATGTGCTAAAATACTATCAGCATAATGGTGCATATCTATACATCCTCATACAAACCCTCTTTCTTAATGGACTTTCTACAAGCACTTACATGGTTACTGACTTGAATTCTTTTAGTCATTATTGAAAAGATGCAATGAAGTTTTTAGGAAAATTTGTAAGTATGAAATCCAGTTCCATGACATCTATTTGTCTTGTCCTAATGCAAATCATAGGTAAGAGCAAGGACAGGAACATGCATGTATGAATGTGATGAAGTTATAATGATTTAATGAGTTGCATCTTATCGGTTGAGTTGTTTTGAATTACTGTTTGCATGATTTTGAGCTCTCATCTCTTTACAGGTTAATGAAAAACTTCAAATTTAAAAAAAGATAATTTAAATAAAATAACTTTATATTCACTATGGCTCCAGTGAAACGTTAGGGAGCTTAGCTAAGAAAGAGCTTAGCTAAGAAACTATTAAGTCAAAGTGACTGAGGTCTTTATCTAAAGGAAATTATCACATTTTTCTTCATCAGTGATTTCAGCTAAATTACTCCACTCTGCACTAATCTGAATGAAGGAACCAGATCCAAAAGATCCATGGATCTAGGGGGGTATTCTTTCTTTATTATCTACCTTTAAATGTTCTCTCTAATTTTTGTTACTGTGATATTTTTTCTTTTGATTTACTCTTAGTTCCTTCTCACACTGGTCATGCCACACACCAGTGCCCTAGCTCAATGTTAATGAGTGAAAAGCTCTAAAGTCTAACTAATGGGTGCTTGCAGCTTGCAAGCACTTGAGAGATTTCTTAAGTTATTTAATTCAGTGAAAAATCAATTTCTTGACGGGTTTGGAGCTGAAAAAGATGAAAAATTAAGTGAAGATTCCACAGTCACAGATTATATTGGAGTATATGGAGTGATGAACCATTACATATATAAAAGCAAGCATGCCATAATAACCTCATCTTCATACAAAAAACAATCCAACATTCACTGGTGAATTTAAATACCCAGAAAAAGTATTTAAAAGGAGTTTGCAAACAGGAAGAAGAGTTACTTTTTAGACAGTCTGATAGGACCAGGGGGAATGGTTTTAATCTACAAGAGGGGAAATCTAGGTTAGATGCTAGGAAAAAAACAACAGCATTTATTTAGGAGATGGTGAAGCCCTGGCACCTGATGACCAGAGAGCTGTGGGTGCCCCATGATTCTATGTTTGGAAATCTTTAATTAAGAAGATTTCAGATGAGTTTGTTTTAGGATACAGGGCAAATTGCTTTCAACAATATTTCAAGTTCTTTACTCATTAGCCAAATACAGGAGGAGTCTGGAAGACATTGTATCTATTATGTGCCATTTTAACATTGTGAAATTGGACAAATGACCAGTGTCAGCCCCAGATATCCATGGTGCTTGCAAGAAGTAGTTTTTCCTAGTCTGCTTTAACTAATTTATTTATTTTTCCTAATTCTCTTGAGGATGTTGATTGCAGCTTATATCTCTAGAGAGTAGCTTCCTCCTGCTAAGCCGTATGTTGAAGTTACAGCTTCTCAATTTCTCTGTTAGCTCTTCTATGATGCTTCCAGATTCAGACTTAAAAATAAAGTGAACAACTCTAGACTATCCAACCTGCTTTTTCTCATAATGAATATTTAGAATAATAATAGTTTCTTATCTGATTGTTTTGCAAACTGAAATCATTTCTTTATTATTTTTCCATTTAGTTTTCTCTATATTCAGATTAACATTTGCTATTTCAGTTCTCTATCGTATTCTTCTCTTCCTGATCCAGTTTAGTCACAATCATTAGCAGATAAGCACCATTACAGATGCTTCTATAATCAACTTAGCAGTGAAGCTGAAAATCTAGGTCAACTTTTTCAGTGGAAAGTGAATCAAATTTCGTTCTGATGATATTTGAAAGTGTGATATGGAAAAAACTCTACTTCATACCTTGGTAAACTTTGATAAACTCTTAAATCTTGACCAGCATAAATAACTGGTAGCGTGAAATCACAGATTTCTGCATGCTGCAACTACTAATAAATGTGCATACAGCTAATGCTCTATTTCAGGTTGGGGTTCATCACCTATAAGGACCACAATTACTGCTGTATACTCCAGCTTCTCTCATCTCTATGCGAGTGTGACCAGCCAGAAATGTGAGGACAAAAATTAGCCCCATGAGTCTATCTTATGGAGGAATTACATAAGTAAATGAATATCACTGAAAACATGGATTAAAAGAATCCTAAATAAGGTGTTATAAATCCTCAGCTCTCCTGTGCAGTTTCAGAAGGCTCTTTTTTACTCTTACTCTAAATGTCTTAACAAAAAATATCCCTATGAGGCCACTATGTTTCCAGTCTGAAATCACTACCTAGGGTTTACAGTGCTTTCTGAAGAACATGAGAATAGATTTTGGATCTAGTTAATTTCATTTTTAATGCTATTATCTTGCCAAACAGCTTGGCAAGTTGTGCTCTGCCTTACACTTGAAGTCTTTTAATCTTCAGTCGAAACCATAGGAACAGATACATTTGAAACCTTTGCTATTACTCAAAATGAAGACTGATTATAGAATTAGAATTACCAATAAATCTGATGGTGTCCAGCTTTTGGGGTGATCTTTTGGTCAGGTAGGATGGCTTTAATCCTATTAAATCCTCACTGTTAGTGAGGTGTTGGGTAAATAATACAACATCAGTGTACTTCAGCTTCTTCCTTTATAAAATGAGTGTAAGATAATCTTCCATATATTTTGTGCTGTTCTTTGAGGTCCTCTGATGAAAGGTGTTAAAATAAGCATTATGCATTATTCATATAATAATTCTCTCTGGCATATTGCTTTCAGTAAACTTCATTTAAGAGCACTGGGAAATTAACATCAAAGAAGAAATGCAGAGTTACACAGAGTGAATACAGTCAGCAGTGGAACAGGCTAGGTCTGATACAGCTCTGAGAAGCAATTACAAGCTGAGTAGAGAAAGTCTGTAATCTTAAGACCAAGAAAAATAAATAAGTAAGTAAATAAAAGGTCCCATAAAACTTTCTAACTTTTCTACAGTTGGTATGGCAGTCTAACAAGAATCAGTAGAGAATTAGACCTTGATCATGGATTTCTGTTAGAGAGAAAATTTAATTCACAAAGTGATTCTCCATGACAAACTCATAAATGGTTAAGATCCTCTGGGTTTCTTGCGTTTTTGTGTTTTTTTGTTGTTGCTATTGTTTTTTTGCTTGTTTGATTTCTAATAAGGAACTCATTTGTAGGGAGTTTTGAGATTCTGATATTTCTTTCAGTCAGGGGAGATTTAGATTGGATATCAGGAAACAGGTTATTACAGTAAGGGAAGTGATCCATCAGCATAGGTTGCCCAGAAATGTGGTGGCTACTCCATCCCTGGAGACATTCAAGATCAGGCTGAACAGGGCACTGAGCACCTGATAGAGCTGTGGCTGTCTATGTTCATTGCAGAGGAGTTGAACTAGATGGCCTTTTAATGATCCCTTCCAAATCAAACAATTACATGATTCTACAAATCTATGAAATATCCTGAGTTTGACACTTGTACACTGACTACTACTAAATCTTTTGTCACTTCTGAGGTTGTGGCTCAAGCTTCCAGCCCAAACATTTTTAAATAAATCTTCCTTCTTCATTCCCTACGACATTTCTTGAGGAGTGCTTATTTAATGATCATCTACAAATTAAAGTTATACACATATGTAGCAATATTTGTTTCCTTTTACTCATTTCTCACTTTCTTTTTGAAAGACTGTTTTCAAATATTCATATAAAATGAAATATGCTGCAGCAATTTACTTTGAACTTTGAGGGTAAAAGGAAGATTTCACCTAGCAGCAGCAAGATCTTCCCAAAAAACCTTATAGCATATTTTCCTAAAATGAACCTTGAAGCTTAAACTTTCAATTTGGTACGCAAAGGCAGTACACCTGAACTAAGGGAAACAATTCATTTTAATTTTGTCAGCAAAATTGTTACAGTAAAGGCCTAAGCAACACTTCATCTACCTGTCACTTGTCTTGAAAGGGCAGATTACTTTTTCCTCAATCTTGGCACATCCAATTAAGGTAGACTTACAAGCCAGGCAGGTGTAAAGTGCAAGCAAGCACTTGTTCACATTAGCAATTATCAATGGAAAAAATACATAAGTGCCGAGGCTTGGCACAACAGTTGCCCTGGCAACTGTTAGCACTCAGAGTCTCAGCAGAAACTAACATGACAGTTTGACATTTTTTCCCATAAAAAGATGATTGCATTCTCCCTTTCTCTCTGTTTTTCCCTTCTCTTCTTTTCGTGTTGTTTTTCCTGAGCTCTCAGCTATGACCCTGCCTTGTTTAACTCTAGCTGCTCACCTACAAGGTGCAAGGCTCTGGATTGAGCTCCTCTGTTTTGCCAGCCATTAGCACATCCTCTATGGAAACCAAGTGTTTACTGCTTATCTGGCCAAATGTGAAAAGGAGAAGGGAAATGTGGAGAAGCTGCATTTCTGTTACTGATTTAAGGCAACCAGAGATCTGCTTGCTGAGACAAGTTCAAAGGTGTTATCTTTGTTTCATGCTGATAGTCTGAAATTGAGTATTGCACACAAGTCATTTACTGCAGCTTGCCTTGAAATACCTCTCCCTCTTGCTTCTTGAATCTATTGTCTCCCCCCAAAAAACTTGTATTCTAGACGAATCCTTGTTCATCTCACCCTTGAAGACAGAAGAAATTGTAGGGAGCTCAATACAATTTTGTGCTGTGCACTGTTCGTGTATTCAGTTGTTTGAGCTTGTTGACTGAGTTAGCTGCCAGTTCTATTATTTCTAATTGGCATTTTTAAGTCAAGAATTTTAAGAGTGATACATCCACATTAACATTTTGTTGATTAGTGACAGTTTCAGTAGAAATCTACCCGGTTTTCCCTTTTCTGTTTCCCAGGAGTCATTTCCTTTTGTCATCCCTTTCATATGCAGTCTTTTGACATTCATTGTTTTCATGCAGTCTTATATACTCTTTAATTTTGTTAATAACTTTCAATTTTAGAAAGTTAAAATCTGAAAGTTCTGTATCTCATTTATTTTTATGTGCTTTACTTTCTTCCTTCTTTCTCTCTTAATGTATGTCATTCCTATTCTTTAGTTCATTGTGTCCTTCTTTCAGACAGCTCTTAATGAATGAAGAAAAAGGAAGGCTAGAGGAAAATTATCATATTTTCTAGGCAGAAGAAAAAAGCATTTGGGAAGCTGGATATACAAGAGAAGTTTTCATAGTGAAACTGAGCTGATACTCTGATCCTTACTCATAAATTCCAGATAAACTGAACAGAAAGACATGCAGAAAATCAAAGTAAACAAATCACAGTGTTTAGGAAAGAATTCTGTATTTGCTTATTATTGCATGTGCTTCACCCTCAGACCTCACAGATTTCAAAAGCTATGATATAACATTGACCTGAAAAACCGAGATGCAGAGCCAAATCTTACAGCCTATATTCCTGTGATCTGTTCCCATGGGCAAACAGAATCCATGGTGTAACTTTAATTCTGTCTGTTGGATGAAGGTATAATAAATAAAAGTAATAAACATTTTACAACATTAAACAAACTTCTACTGCTAGTCAGCATGACAGTTTTGACTAGCATTACATTTACTAGAATGTTTCTAATCATGAACAAGAAACGAAGTCATACTTCCTCCAGTACAGTTGCATCAATTGGATGAGTGAACCAATCAACATTATTACTACTTTCAGATTTTGGGAATAACAGAAAATTTTTTTACCCCCGCTATTCTGTGCAATCTCTTCTATGACAACATAATTTAATTTAAAAATCATGATGCTATAAGTACTTGAGAAGCAGTTACAGCTATTCAGTCAGAGAAAGGTCGTGTTAACATAAATATTGAAAAGAATGATAATTAGGCAAGGAAAACAGCAAAACACATTAAGAAGAAATGAGGCAATTTTTAAATGTTAACATCTCAATTCAGAAATGTTTACACTACATTTAATGTTTCCATTTTCAATGAACATTCCAATAAAAATAAAATACTGAGCAAAATTATGGAAGACAATTACAGTAAAAATGACATTGTATACATTTTACAATTCTGAGAGCAAATGAATTGTCTAAACCTTATTAAACACAACAGAATTCAAATAGTCCAAGCATGGCTTTCTGCAGAATTAAGCAAAGTACTCTCTTATCAGGAGTAAGCGCTTTATCTTCTGGTGATGGCTTGAAAACTGAAATTCTGAATGTTTGAAATGGTTGCGAAATATTTAGCCATGTCTGTACATTATCCAGCTTGTATCAATGCACATCGATGAACGTACAGAATGTCATTGCAATGCTAGTGATTTCATGGCCTGAAATACACTTTGAAATGTACTCTCATAGTGCTGCTTTCTACACAATTCAGGTTTAATATCAAGAAACATATATTTAATGAGACTTCTAAGAATCCCCAACACGATGTGTACTGCTGCTTCAGGGTGACTTCCAATTTACATCATATGTGTTTCAAATTCAGTCTGGGGCATGGCTTTAATATAATCAAAATATTATATATACCCTTAAAACTTTCATCAAAACATTCCTTGAGTTTACTTATGTACAGCTGACTTCTATTCCCCACTCTCTTACAGCTGTTGCCAGCTGAACATATTCATATTAAACTTTTTAAAATAAAAAGCTAAAGTTCCTACCCAGGACATTGTGAATCACTTTCATTTGTGCAAACCATCTAGACACTACTGTCCAACTTAGACTGTCACAACAGTGCAGTATCATGGCAGTCATCAAATCATGGTTGTACAACCCAATTAAAGAAGGCTGAGAAAAAGGGTACAAGTGCAGAGCAATAAAAAAATGAGCTTTCAACTTTTTGAATTATTGTTTTATTACTTGTTTGCTAGAATATAGCCACACAGTTTAACCTACGCATTTATCAAGTCAAAAGAAATATCCTGATTTTGTTTATTTTCACAAGTCTCAAAATGAAGTGGTTATTGGTCACATAGTAGTCGACTGAGACATTGAGACTGGATGCATTTAACTAAGAATTGTTTCTTTAATTGCACCCTATTTTAAAATGCAAATGAATGTACTGATGTGAATTTACTTTAAAAAAGGTCTGATGTGAGACCATCCTTATTTTTAGAGACTCGAGATGTTGAAATTTAAATGAGAAAAACAGAAGAGATTTCAGGGATAGTGGAGCTTTAAGTGTGTATAAGAGATCTTGACAAAAATGAGTGACTGTGGCTTTCATTCCCAGGGGACAGGCTGTCCTGTCCTCATCCACCACATCTGACAGTAGCATAATGCCAGAAGACATTAGACTGGGCATTGCAAAAAAAAAAAAACCAAAAAACATGAGAAAGTTGTTTACCAGTGTTGTAAGCAGCACTGTCATGATTTTAAAAAGGAAAGTCCTGGATATCAGAAAGTCAGGCTACTTCTAACAATTCTTACCACTTTTTTTTCCCTTACTTCAGAATTATAATCAAAAAAGGGACAAACAAAAGGAGCACAAAAATGCATTCAACCTTTGTGAAGTGACAGCAACAATCAGCAGCAATAAAAGCCATAGCTATGGTTCATTTTTGTTGTTCTTTCGTACAAAAGCATTTACCCAGGATCTGTCATTATTGAGTAAGATTTTGGTCAAGTGCTATGATTTCTGTATGTAGCTTATTAAGTTACAAACAAAAACAAATCTGGGGATTTGATCAAACTATGTTTCACAGCATAGTACTTTCCTACGGAAAGTTGGATCAAGTATACTTATAGAACTATTGAATCACAGAATTGTTTGAGCTGGAAGGGACCCTTAAAGGTCACCTAGTCCAATTCTTCTACGATGAACAGAGACATCTACAGCTCGATCGTGTACCCAGAGCCCCATAGGGCCTGACCTTGAATATCACCAAGGATGGGCATTCACCACCTCACTGGGTAAACTGTTCAACTTCTAATAAAGAAAATCAATCCCAGTTTTTCTCACCATCGCTATACTGGGGAGTAGGATGTCAGAAAATGATAAAATGGTTATAAGATGCCTCTAGAGGTCATCCCATCCAACCACTGTTATCCAACAGTGTCACTTAGATAACAGAAGGGAAGGGAATTGAAGAGAGAAGGAAAGGGAGAAGGAAAGAGAAGGATATGAGGGAATGAAAGGGGGAGGGAAATGAAAAAGTAAATAATTCCTTGATAACATGAAGAAAGAATGCAAAAAAATATTCTTTACAGTATTTTGGGTCTACGTTTAAATCTGAAAAGGATACTGCAGCCTACTAAACCAGTCCTGAGTTTTGCTTTTTGATTAGAGAGTTCTGCCAGCAGTTTCACTCAGAATTTTCTGATGTGATATAAGCCTTTGCTTCTTACTGTCCCCTTAAGGAAGAAAAAGAAAATAGTTGCATTCCTTTTGTCTTTGAAAGTCTCTTCTGCATGTTTGGAAATGATTATCCTGTTGGTCTTTCAGAGTTCTTGTCTCTAGACTAAACAGTCTCAACTCTTCCAGAGATTATACTGATTTCTCAATGTCTACTTGCCTTTCTTTTTTTTTTTTTTTTTTGAATTTGAGCCAACCCAGGTCAACCCAACAAAATCTTTGAAATATAAACATGCCTTATGTACTATTTGTTGATTCATTCACAG
Source organism: Cyrtonyx montezumae (assembly GCF_038088225.1). Taxonomy (NCBI): domain Eukaryota; kingdom Metazoa; phylum Chordata; class Aves; order Galliformes; family Odontophoridae; genus Cyrtonyx; species Cyrtonyx montezumae. Next base: position 2,538,614 of record NW_027071848.1, read on the forward strand.
GAAATTCCTGTTGACTAACACTATTAAATATAGCAAGAAACAAGTGGTATGAGCTTACAACAGTAACAATTGCTGATGGTTTAACATATCTTACGTGTGAGTCATAAGTATTTGTTTTACTTAGAAGAGGTCAGTCCTTTGCTTACTATAATTTCTTAACCTAAAAACCTTTGCTGACTGATATATATGTGATTTTCAAACAAATAAACAAGCTTCCTTGTTTGTGTTCCTTGTATTCGTGGGATCTTGTCAATGGAATACAGCTCCCTCTTGAGATCTGGGGCTGGAGTGATGATAAGGACTGTTAAAACCTTAACTTTTATGCTTATTTTCAAATCAGGATTTGGTGTTTATGCCAACCATCTAATATGAGGAGGCAGCCTTTTTCCAAGGGGATTGACTATGCACACAACTGCTTAAATCTGTGAAAATGAATCAACTTAGTCAGCTGCCGATGACTGCAAAAATGTCCTGGATGCCATTTGCTGTTACCTTTTCAAGTAGAAGCTTGAAATTAGGAGAATTATAGCAAAACTGTCATTGAAGAGATATCAACTACCTGGAATTTGCAACGCAAACCTATTCTTAACCCTTATGCAAGAGCAAGATAAGTAAAAACATAATGAAATTAACAGCAAATAGAGTTTTGTTTTTTTTCCCAGTTGCAGCTTCATTATATTTATTGTTGATATTTATATATGTATATATTTAAAATCTTAAATGATTTGTTAGCTGTGCATCAAGCTAACCCATATAAATGCCAATTTTATTGCTCCTGTTATGGCTTTTAATGTTATTTATTATTACTCTCCTAACACCTAGAAAGTAGTATGAAACTTTAGGTTCCCACTGTGCATCTCTGTACAAGCAAGTGAGACAAAGGTGACTGTTGCTCTAGTGGGCCCACAGCATAGGATTTTGTAAGGACAGAGTGGCTAGACAGATATCAAGAGGGACAGATAGGGTCACATGTTGATTCAAAAGTCAATATGTTTACTTGAAGAAGCAGATAGGTGTGTCACTGCAGAATGCTGTACAGGGATAGCTTTGTCTGCTTCTTTGTGCTTTGTGTCACACCTGTTTGTTGCTTTATGGATTCAGATAAAGCTCCATCCTGTGAAAGGCTCATTGTGGGCTTGTCATGATATCTGTACAGAGCCAGTGGTGGAAGGAAAGCGAATTACTTCCAATAGAGACAAGCTCTGGATTTACCCAGCATCCGAAGGGGGTGACTTTTGCACAGTCAGAAAAAAACATTGATACAAATAACTTAGATTAAAATTACCAGCATCTGTCTTGTACTGTGAAAATCTATTGCTGAAATGATGAAAAAAAAATAATATGTATATATATATATATAAATCTGCATAGGATATATATATATATATAAATCTGCATAGGACTAGAAAACTTCCACAGCCTTGAAAGATGAAAAGGAAAAAATAACAAAAAAAAAAAAAAGAGCAAAGCATATCTTGTTAACAAATGCAAACTGGAAAGTCAAAAACTATAATGGAAACACCCTGTAGAAAATCCTTGTTGTCTGTTCCAAGTTTTTTCACACGGTAGAAGATCTATTTTGAATTCCTTTTCTCAATTTGCCATGACATAAGAGGAGATGATTTATCAACTGTCACTGACCTGTCTGAGTTTTTGAAGGTCAAACCTAGAATTCTGGTTTCCAGTAAGTTTCAGAGAAATGTGCATCCTTGTTTCATAGTTTCTTATGTAAAGTCCAGCTCTATGGCAGATTCGTTCACTGGCAGTTGACATTTTATCCAAAGAGATTCTGTCGATATCAGAGCACATTTCCATATGATTTATTTTCTAAACAAGCTATCCCAGGATCTGAGATAAGCTGAAGACGTTTTGGGAGTAGCTGATGGACAGAAAAGTATGTCTGTGGTAAGGTTGTGTTCTCAATGGATGGGCTCTTGGCTACACAATGTAATCCATTTCTTCACCAGAGAGGATTCTATTTCAAGAAAACAGCAAAACATTTACTATGGTGCTGTTTAATTACAGTCATTGTATGCTAAGTTTTAGGATCCATTATCACAGTAATCTGTTCAGTGAGAGAGCAGGCAATCCAAAACAGCACAACAATGAGATTGAACTCAGGAGTGAATAAACTTAAAAACTGTGGCACTGAAGGCCAATCTTGGCAAAATAGCATATACTGTGGGTAGAATCAATACTGTTTATTGATGTTCTCTCTCTTTGTTTTTAACCCCTGCAGGAAACATTTGGTCAACGTTTGGTGCTACAGAGGATTTTGGAATGATCTTTCCTACTGACTATGCTTCCTCTAGAAGTCAAATGTACAGAGGTTGCCAAGACATGCATCTTATTTTCATATTTTCATATGGATGCTTAGCATATTGAAGTACCTACCTCTGTAGAGCTGAGAGAGATAAAGCAGTAGAGAATCTCAGAATATCAGAATCAAAAAATGGTCGAGATTGGAAGGGATCTCTGAATCCATCTGGCCCAATCCCTGCTCCAGCAGGAACACTCTGAACAGGGTGCTTAGCACCTTGTCCAGGTGGCTTTTGGAGATTTCCTCAGAGACTCCACAACCTCTCTGGGTAATCCGTTCCAGTGCTTCCTGGTGTTTATAAAGATATAATTTGATTTTGCTTAAATCTAAAGAACCCATGTTAATTCAAAAACTGTACATGAAATTAACCTGCACCTGCAGATACCAAGATTCATTTTTTCATATGTAGCATTTACGTGTAGATAGGATATCTAAGATCGCATATATATTGGAGATCAAGGAAACACATTTTAGGAGATGGCATTCATCTCCTTCTAAAGCAGAGTCCAAACTGTGCCAGCAGAATCACATCCTGAATATTTCAGTGCTCAATTGGGTTGCTGCAATTCAGCTTGAGGCTATCCCACCTGACCACAAATAGCCACTCTAGAAGAGTACAGATCTCCCATTACACCCTGTGACAGGCAGACAGTTTCAACATCAGAAAAAGTACTTACACCTGCACTTAGAGAACCAAACCATGTATCATCTATGCTATTAACTGCCTCTCCATTGACTGAAATAACATAATATCTATACTATAGGTAGACTCTTATCTGCAGAAATCTAATAGACACTTGAAAGTAGTTGGTTGAATCTCAATGATTCTTCAAGAGACAAGAAGAAACTGCCGTAGTTTATTATTGGAAAAGAACCTTTACTTGAGGAAATGGGACAGGTATTTACAAGTTGAACAGATGAACAACTATTGAAACTTAGTGATAAAACAGAAATTAAAAATATGCCAGTGAAAAGGTAGACAGATAATTGTGATACCAGTGAATAACATCGCAGCACAGTTGTTAATGCTTTAATCTTAGTGTCTTATTATACTTAAAATTAAGCCACAGCTGCTAGGACAAGACACAAAAAGTTATCCAAATGAAGATTATAATATTGGATGCTATCTAGAGCAAAAGTTACTTGGAATGAGCTTGCTGTGACCTTGACAATGACTGACTTTGCATTAGAAGATAGTAGAATAGCTCCTTGGGACGAAGAGAGGATTCAACTCCCTGAACTCTCAAACCATCCAAAACTTTGCTCTCATCTGAATGTCTAAGTTTATCTAGAAAGGCACCTTTCCAGAAAACATGCATATCCCATGATTTTAATCCCCTCACCACACAGCTGAATTACTCTGAACTATAGAGAAATGGTGGCTAACATACCCTGAGTATCTGATATTTTTAGTGTGGCAAGATTACCTTAAACTGGTATCTTGGATGTAGTTTTCTGTCTTTGCTTAAAACATACAACTTAAGGCTGGATCTTCTTTTCAAAGAATATTGAGCATGAGAGTATATTCAAAGATTTATGTGTCTATTATTCTGTACTTCAGTTCTTTGTCTGTTCACCACGGATAATCTGTCAGATATGAATATCTGCACCTGTAAATGTTTTTGTAATGGATAAAGATATTTTTAACTGTTTAATTTCCAAGGTAAAAGAGACTACCTTGACAAACTAGACAGCCAGTGTCACAAATGAATATGAAAATCAAATTTAAAAATAGAGTGTTTTTTAATCTGTTATTTGGTTTTATAACTTCGGTATGAGACAGAGTTCTGCCGTAATTTATTCACATCAACTTGGCTTTTTTTTCTTTTTTTCTTTGTGCAGTCTGTTTTTCTTCCTCCAAAATTCCAGCATTTTTTTTTTTAATTTACACTGTATTTAAACTACACTACACAGCTAATCCACTAGAACTGTTGTCATTATTACTATATTTTTCCCACTTAATTCTGGGTCATCTGCTACTTCTAAGCACCTGAAGGGAACTGGAAGGGAAGGAATATTGTATATTCTAAGGACATGCTCATAGTGTATTTAGAGATTTATGTTATCTTGTAACTGTAATGGAGAAGTTCCATTACTAGTTCTCATTAGCTCTCCATATCCATAGTGACCCTTACAGATCTTTGCCAAAGGGCTTTCCTATTTTCTCCTTCCATTAGAAATACAGTCTAATTCATTTGGGACCTTGTACTTTGTCAGTTTTTTAATTGTTTTAATTAACTTGTCGTCTGTACTTGGACAATGTGAAATCTTTATAACATGTTCATATTTCTCCAGAAAAATCTGCTATTCTCTTAAATGTGTTACCATAATTGCTCTCTGTTTCATGAACACTGATAAATAGAGTAGCACATTAGTGACATCAAGATGAATTTTAACTGTGCCCTTCAGTGGTGAATAAGGCAGAACCAGATTTTTCACTGTGTGGCTGATAAATATATAACCTCATAGAGAAGCCATTCTTCCAGTTCCCATCTGGAAATAATAAGGATACATATATTTTTCCAGTGTGTATATATAAATATAAATACAGAATCATAGACACACAAGGGCTGTTCAAAAGTAATGCCTCCCATTTTATTAAGTTGACCCACGAAATCTGAGGTGGATGTTTATAGCACGAAAGTGGAGGTTGAATGTTCAAACCAAAATCTCACTACATTTTGTTGAAATGTATCAAGTGGCAGAAGAGCAGAAGCCTGACAAAAATGGCATCTGGCATGGAAATGCAGATGAGGCAAAGGTGTGGAACTGAATTCCTCCATGAGATAAATAAATAAATAAATAAACCATTGATATTCATCAATACTAGCTGAAGATTTAGGGAGACCAAAGAGTGGATGTGATCCCAGTGAGGTGGTGGGTGGTGCATTTCAGCAGCGGTGACATTGGGGCACATCTGCTGGTGCAGATTTTTATGAGTATGGAATGCAGGCTCCTGTTCATGGCTGGCAAAATAGCATAGCTAATGGTGGTGACTATGTAAAAAAATACTGTTTTGTAGCTGAGAGTTTATCATATAGCTTTACCATACTCTTTGTATGACTTCCAGTTTCAACAGAAATAAATAGGAGGCATTACTTTTGGAGCGATGTAAACGCAAAAATATGTCTAATATGAATAATACTTAGTCATCTAAATTAGACAAAGGGATAAATGAGCCACACAAATAACATATACAGAGATCTGAACTCTCTCATAGATCATTATTACATAGTTGGAAATCTGTGATCATAGATATCTCAGAATCTGGCACACAAGTTGGACTAGATTTTAAAGATCCATTCCAAATCAAACAATTCCACAATTATGATTCTAAATCCACATATTGTTTGACCATCTCATGATACCCCTATGACACAAAATCTGTGAAAGTATTCAACCTCTAAGAATGCTAAATTTTCTCTATCTGTCAATCAGTGGTGGAAATTTGAAGCACACTGTCACAAAATACCATCAGCTACGTATTTTTTTGGAATTGTATTTCTGGGAATGATTTCAACAAAAGGAGAGTTAGTCTGTGTATGGCTAGAAAAACATAGAGAAAAGAAGAAAAAGAAAAAGAAAGAAAAAGAAAGAAAAAGAAAAAGAAAAAGAAAAAGAAAAAGAAAAAGAAAAAGAAAAAGAAAAAGAAAAAGAAAAAGAAAAAGAAAAAGAAAAAGAAAAAGAAAAAGAAAAAGAAAAAGAAAAAGAAAAAGAAAAAGAAAAAGAAAAAGAAAAAGAAAAAGAAAAAGAAAGAGAAAAAGAAAGAGAAAGAGAAAAAGAAAGAGAAAGAGAAAGAGAAAGAGAAAGAGAAAAAGAAAAAGAAAAAGAAAAAGAAAAAGAAAAAGAAGAAGAAAAAGAAAAAGAAAAAGAAAAAGAAAAAGAAAAAGAAAAAGAAAAAGAAAAAGAAAAAGAAAAAGAAAAAGAAAAAGAAAAAGAAAAAGAAAAAGAAAAAGAAAAAGAAAAAGAAAAAGAAAAAGAAAAAGAAAAAGAAAAAGAAAAAGAAAAAGAAAAAGAAAAAGAAAAAGAAAAAGAAAAAGAAAGAGAAAGAGAAAAAGAAAGAGAAAGAGAAAGAGAAAGAGAAAGAGAAAAAGAAAAAGAAAAAGAAAAAGAAAAAGAAAAAGAAAAAGAAAAAGAAAAAGAAAAAGAAAAAGAAAAAGAAAAAGAAAAAGAAAAAGAAAAAGAAAAAGAAAAAGAAAAAGAAAAAGAAAGGGAAATATTGCAGCTGTCCAATTACATTTGGTATCAAAAATACATTTACTCTTTCACTGGAGTTGATGGTCCACTCAGTTCCCTCCATTCTTGATTTACTGTTACTCTGCTTGATGGGGGCTTAGGATCTCCCTTTTCTGGTTGTGAGAAGGAACTACAATTGACCTTTCCTTTCAGAAATGTAGAAATATGCTGGAGAGTGATAAAGGCAGAGCTGTGATAACACAAAAGAAATGGAGCCACCATTTCTTGAGGAAGACAAGCATCTACTTTCGAAATAATTTTCTTTTTTTCTTTTCTTTTTCTTATTTTCATCATTTTCTGTTTTTTTTAATATATATATTTTATTTTATTTTATTTTATTTTATTTTATTTTATTTTATTTTATTTTATTTTATTATTATTTATTTCCACATTTTGTAGGGCATTTAAAACTCTGGGAAGTTTAAGGTCTAACAATTTTCATGTCACACTTTCACCTGGTGCTGTGAACAGCACAGATCACAAATCTCAGTCTCTTGAGGATTGCACGCTGAGATTTTACTGTTTTTCAACAAAATTGTCATGCTGATTCCATGTAAGCTTAGCTTACTGTTCCCCAGGGAATCCACATGGAAGGAAGATCTCCCTAATGTCTTGCCAATAGGGAAATTTTAATTTGGTGTAATTTGGTTGTAAAATGTATACACTTTAGGTTGGATACAAAAGCAACTACCTTCAAAAGAGGTGACAACTAATTAATTACTGATTAGCTACAGTGATTATAATCCACTGAAAACTTGGAAGAAGATCCTTTCTGTGGGAAGAACTGAGAGGAGGGAAAAGGATAGTACTGACTACCAAGAAAAGTCAATAAAATCAGGAACCAAATGGGAAACGGTAAATGGCTTTTTATTATTTCCTTCAATAGGAGAAAGTAGAGTGTGACCAGAGTAGGGATTTGATTTAGTAGTTGGGTCGGGATAGTGATAGGAGGATGGTTGGACTAGATGATCTTATAGGTCCTTTCCAACCTTATGAACCTATGAACCTATGAGAAATGAAGAGAAATATAAACTGAAAAAAAAATGAAAGGAAATATTTATTCATGCAACATATAGTTATGCTTTGAAACTCATTACGGCCGGGCAAAAAGGGTAACCAAGTCAAGACAGACCAGAGAAATTCATATATCTCTCTGACATCAAGGTGATATTTGGTTTGGGAAGTTTTAAGATGATGACAGTCAGAAGTTCAGAAGACAACTCTCCTCTGCATATGAGTCTTTCTCATACTCATCTTTAGGTGACTCTTACTGCCTACAGGATTATGGCTTGGTGAGATCTGTCGTTTAACTCACATATACTTCATTTTGGTTAAAAAAGTAGCATGTATATTGAAGATTTCCAGATTCAAAGTGTTCTTCTTATGTGTGAAATGTAATTTAATGTGTGCTCTGATTTTTGATGTGCCACGCAACATGATCTCTCACAGCTGGGGGCAATTTGAATATCTAGAAAAGTCAATTGGTATCGTTATCATTTTTCTTTTGTCTTCTTCAGTTTCTAATGTCTACTTCCATCAGTTCGAATAAATGGGCATTTAATAGACATGTCTTTAGTTAGCCTGAGAAGGTGCATGACCCTTCTGAAAGAGAAATTCTCTGTTGGTGGTCTGCCATGTTGCAAAATGCAATTAGCTGAACAGCTCTGCTGTGTGAAATCAGCATATCCCCAACTGCAGAGGCATGTCAACTGCTGAGCAGTGGAGAAATTGTGTCTCTTCCCAGGGGACAGCCAAGGTGGAAAAGCAATAGAAAGATGAGGATGTCATGCCATCAAGGAAAAGAAAAATAATTTGAATTTTCCTGACTACAAAAGACAAATGTATCTTTACAATATAATAATTTTATATTATTATTAATATAATATAACAATGATAAAAGTACTATCTCCTGATAGTAAGGAGAAATAGCATTTTGCATAAAGCAGTGCACACAGCTACAATAAAGTAGCCTGACACTTCTTTCTGCCTCCTCTTTGAACTCTTTCTAGTAGTAAGCAGGTGCTCTTCATAAATGAAGTTTGCAGATGGATTTAGCTACAGCTACAAGCCATATCCTATCTTACATTTTAGTGAAACCACACTCTTACTTTATAATTTGTAATTCTCTAAAACATTAAGTATTTGTGCCTATTGGACATCAACAATTATATTTTCCAGCTTTCAATATATTATTTATTTAAAAGAGAAGCAGGAATTAAAGTCAGTATAACCTAAGAGATATTTGCCAGTGCCAAAAGTGAAAAAAAAGAAAAAAAAAAGAAGAAAATAAAATAAAAAGGAAAACAATATTATTAGTTCCTTGTCAAATGTGTTTGAATTTCTTTTAAGAACTTTTCAATCTAGAAATTTCATATAATACTTTATAAGATACTTTTGGTAATGAGTCAGTGAATAACAACAATTTATTTCCCTATTCAGAATTAATTAGTAAACAAAAAGATACAATTTTCCTAGTAAATCAATAGATTCATAGAACATTTTCTTCTTGGTAGTGATAAAAGTAGTGTGACGTAATTCAATGCTAATTCTTAAAAAATAATACTAAAACCCAACTCTATGTAATCACTTGTAATAACGGAGCATATACAATAGAGAACTGGGTGCTGGAAGCCACTCCCAGACATTTTATTGGTAAGCAATTGCTGTCTAATGCAGACTTGCTTTTGCTTTTTAGAGAATATCTTAAGAAATCTACAGAAGAGTTAAACAGACTTGGTAACATCTATTGCTGGTAATGGCAAATTCAAAACAGGCAATCTTATGCTCTCCATGGTTCATGTAATGGAAAGAGATGATGAGGCAAAGATAGTCAAGCAGTGTGTATTTGGAGAACTGGAGGCTCTAAGATCATTTGCTGGTTGTCTAGGTAAGTGAGGTGTATGACAGGGATGATGCCAGCAGAGAAGTCAGGGTGTGGAAAACACCAAATGAGGATAGTTCAAGTAGAAAAAAGAGAACAGAATCAGATTCAGTAAACAGACTTTGAAGTTAAAGTACAGAGGAAGAGAGGATTTGAAATGAGAGATGTGTTTGCTTGGAAAACCTGCCACCATAGTTCTGAGAGGTGTAAAAGGACACAAGGGAGATAATAAAATTTCTCCGGTCAGAATTGGAATCTCCAAACAATAAACTTGAAGCACTCATGTTCAGCAGACAACTAGAAGATGGGAGTAAAGATGGATTAAAATTGTTTACAAGCCCTATCATCTGAAAAACAAGATTACAAAACTGAGCATGAGGAAAAAGGAAACAATAGTGCCTAGAAGAAAGAAAAATATGAAATACCAGAAAACACAGCAATTATTAGTAGAAGCATGTTGAGCTATTTGTACTATGCTATTTTTCCCCTTTTGAAATACACTGTATGTAGTGAGAATGGTTCTCATGCTAAAAAATATCCCTGGGCAAAGTAACTTAGAGCCTAGACTAAATTAACTATCAAAACCCAAAGAAGGGAAAGAGACCATGCAGGCAGGTCAAGAAGATGCTGCAATCAGTATGCAGCTGTGCTATAAAGGCTGGCACGCTGTTAGGAGGTGAAGGGAAGACAAAGGAGATTTCTATTTGATGTGAATGTAAAAGGGAAGTGCAAAGCAAGAAGTCGGCAATTTGGATTTTTGTTTTTGGAAGACTAAAAGTTTTCAGAAACCTCTTGAATTCTGGCGTGGGAATACTGACAATAAAAAAAAAAATCAGATATCCAGTGGGTAAAAATATTTCATTAAATTAAACAAAAAGACAATGGCATATTTTTATTTCATCTTGTTTTCAAAGCTTTTAAAGTAGAATGTAAAATTGAGGATGCAAAAGAAAACAAGCAAGCAAGCAGCAACAAAAAACAACAAAACAACACACACGTTGTAGTGGAAAAATCTAAGCACTTCTCTGCAATCAAAATGAAACCTTACCCACTTGCCAGTGTACCTTGCCCTCTGTGAGCTGCTCTCACCCCCTGCCCCTAACCTCCCAGGGCTTATTTCAGAGTAAAACATGAAAGGCAATGGGATTTCCTCTCCAATAGCCCGAGGCAGCTCCCTGCACACTTGTCCATTTCTCCAACCCCACTCCAATCCCACAAAGAGGCAGCCAGCTCTCTTTGTTAATGCCATCAGGAATCCACATAGGTAATCAAAGCTTTTCAGCTCTGCTGCTGTTCCCACGTGTCTTTGAGCCTTATTCTTGAATAGCTTCGAGTTTCTCTTTACCTTCCTGATGGTTCATAGCTTACAAGTAAAATGCTTGTGGAAGGAGGTCTGCTGCAGCCTAAGACATGTCGTAATAGTATAGCAGTCACAGCATGTGCATCTTCTGACACATGTATGTATACATTGTATGGATCGTGCACCATCACAAAATGATAGAAGCACCAATTCAACAACAATGAAGAAGGAATATCACGAAAGATTCCTTTTTGCAGGTGGGTGACCACACTAGCTATTATTATGTATCAGTGTTGTGTAATCAACATAAAACTTCTGGATGTCAAATGTATCTTCCACATTAGAAAAGAATGTCATAATTGGATGTGGAATAATATGAACAGCAACCAAGGAACCAAGATTATTTTATTGCCTACCCTACCTAAATCTTCAACAATTACATTATTCATTTGCATTAGAAACTCATGTATTGTATTCAGTAGTTATTAAAAGTTAAAAAGATATAGACAGGAATAGTCTCTGAAGTGGAACTTGCTTATATAACTGACCAGATAGAAGATTTAGGTATTATTGCAAATAAATCTCTGAAGCATCAGCTAGATGAAAATTTCAGGGAAAAAGTCAAACAGGCTTCAGGTTGTAGCTAGAAACCACAGCAGAAATCACAGAGGATAGTGGTTCTGCCACAATAGTAATTCAACACCAGTTTCCTGATAAACCTCAGCTTTATTCCTAATCAGTTGCCTCAACAAACACCAAATGATGAGAAGCATTTCTAAAAAGAGATGGTGTGGAGCAGGCACAATTTCAGTCAAAATATTATGTTGCAGAGAATCCAGACTACAGTGAAATATGCACAAGCTCTCTCTCCATCTTGTTCCAGCTAAATAAACGAAGGAAAAAATAATCTGCAAAGTGCTGATGGAGATTGAAGCACACATTTGAAAGGAAAATATGCAAATAAAATTACCAGGAAGCTGAAATCAACCCAAAACTGAGGCTTTGCAACTGGGTGCCACACTCAGTAGTAGATGTTTTGCCACCACACACACACCATGCAACCCTCACATGGCCTGCAGATTTCAGGACCTTTTTCACTGGAGGATGGCTGGGAACAGGTCTGAAGGAGGTGGCAGAAACTGGTGCCAATTTTTCTACAAAAAAATAGCAGAAAGATGCACAAAATACCCTCTAGGTCAAAGGTAGTTACTGTAGAGGTTGCGATTTATCATAGAATCAAGGAATCTTTTGAGTTTGAATGGACCTTTAAAGGTCATCTAGTTCAACTCCTCTGCAATGAACAGAGGCACACACAACTCCAACAGATGCTCAGAGCCCCATCCAGACTGAGTTTGAGTGTCTCCAGGGATGGGCATCCGTATCTATGGGCAACATGTTCCAGTGCCTCACCACCCTTACTGTAAGAACCTTTTTCCTTATATCCAATCTAAATCTTCCCACTTATAGTTTGTAACAATTTTTCCTTGTCTTATCACAACAGATGCCAGCAATGTAAGTAAGATAGAGGCTATCCTCTGAAAAGAAAATACATAGACATATAAGACTGTGGTTCATAAGTTCATAAGGTTGGAAAGGACCTATAAGATCATCTAGTCCAACCATCCTCCTATCACTATCTCTACCCAACTACTAAATTAAGTCCTTTAGCACCTCATCTAAACGCTTCTTGAACAGCGCTAGGGATGGTGCCTCAACCACCTCCCTAGGCAGGCCATTCCAGTGCCTGACCACTCTTTCAGAAAAGAAATGCTTCCTCAGGTCTAATCTAAATAATCTATATATTTTCATCCAGGTAACACAAGCTATACTGTTTCATTATTCACTTCCTTCCTCATACACTTTGCAGAAAGCAAGCCTGCAGGTCTGAAATGGCTCAGTCTGCACGATGGCACAACAGATATGATTGCATTCATAAATGGTCAGATATAGTTCTTGCAGCCTGTGGAGCTGCTGTTTGAAGGGATGGCACTTGTTAGGAACATAACTATGAAATGCTACTTCAAAGTGAGTAATGTATATTGGATGTAGACTGCTCTCTCTTACCTGCTGTAGTGCAGTGGAAATAATAGTTTTAATAGTTTGATCCATAGATCTTAAAGCAATTTATAGATATTAATGAAGCCATGGCATACCCTAACAGATTTGTACTTCAATAGCACTAAAAATGGGACATGAACAACCCAAATACTGTCCTTACTACTGTGTTTTCCTACATGATTAAAAGAGAACAAAGAATCAAATTCACAACAAAGATTATTGACATAGTGTAATATCTTACCAGCTTAATGCATAGGGCTTCTTTTAACCTTTGTGCTTCAATTTTAGAAACAAAATTCAGACCAGCTTAAGCCTATATCTAGCTTTAAGCATGTCCTACTGCTTGATTATTCCTCCCAGATAATGTCAGATTTTGAATAGACTAAAAAGAAAAAAGAAAAAAAAAAAGAAAATGCTCATTTTCTTTTATATCTTTCCATTTCATTTACACACTGTCATTTGTCTCTATGATGATGCAGCAAAAAATAAAGGTTTGCTTGACTAGTTTGCGTTGCATCTCTCCACACTGCTCTGTGCCTTCCTCCTGATTTACAGTATCCCTGCTTATCCCACTGCATCAATCACTGCTCCTCTCATTGCAGAAGTAAGGAGGAACATGTAAGTGTACGCGGGGGAGGAGGGCAACCCAGCACTCAAAGTGCCACATAAAGAATAGCTAGTGTTAAATTTCTGTCTGCAGAGACAGGGAGATAAAATCTGGTGTGTGAGGCATCTTAGCTGAGAATGACTGTTCTAACTTCATTAAACAGCGATTACTGAATTCAGGAGGGAAATGATGCCTCCTTTAAGGGAACATATAATCACTAACACAGCTTTTTCCCTAAAGGCAAATCAGTATGACAAATAGCTTGTGAGATAAGCATGGTATTTCTATGGTAATTCTATGTTGTCCTCAACAGTCCAAAGGCAAATGTAGGTAACAATAAGGTACATGAATCAGAATTCTGAAATTTCATCATGTTATTCATCATACTATAACCAGAATATGCAGAATATTCCCAAAATACAGACAGTTCCATCTTCTATGGTTTTGCACATTAACAGCTCTCATCTCCTTGTTGAAAATCAGACTCAGTGTTGCTTCTTGAGCAGTGCTTTACATTTTAGTACGATTTCCTTCTCCCACTCTGGTATCGCCATTTCCAGCTGAAGGTGTTTTATGTTCAAATATAAATGTTCAGTTTCTGTTCTCTGCCAATCTTATTTTTTTTCCAATAACAGTAAACATCTGTTTTATTTCTGTGTTGCTTTTTTAAAAAAAGACTATTCATGGAGTTGGACCAGTGCTGATATCCTTTCCCATTAGAAATGTAGTGGAAATGTGACTGTGGCTCAGAATTTTGGAGTTCAGATTGCTTTATCACGATAGGAGAAGTCAGAAGTCCAGGAATAAACATGCATAAACATGCCTGAACTTCAGGTGTGTTTTGTTTTCCCAGTGTTGTTCTGGCCTTTCAAGACTTAACTCTGCAATAAATAAAAGATGCCCGAAGAATTCTTAACATAGGCTTTCCACCAAAAGAAATCTACAAGGAAAATAAAATCAGCAAGAGAAACAATCTTTTTCTACACTTCTTCTTTTTCCATCCCTTAGTTAATTTTTCAGCACTTTTCATAAAAGTTAAAAGATTTTTTTAAAAGAAAATTGTTAAATCTTTAAGCTTTCCTTGTCTTACCTTTCTTTCAGGCCCTTATACAGACACATATGACATCTCAGACATGGAAGGAGGGTTAATTTCATTTTGTTAACTGGCCAGGCCAGTTAACAAAATGAAATATACAAAATGAATGTTAAAATTCTTAGACAAATTTAATGATGATAAGTTTTTTCACTTTCTATCTGAATAAAATTTTGTCATTTATTTGTGATCACTGCTTGTCTTTCATGTGATACCAGAAAGACAGAAACAACACTAAGGCTCTGGGCCAATGTTGTGTCCTGACATCTTACCTTTTTGTCATGGTTTGATAGTTACCTATGAGAATTTTGTTAATCTGTGAGAAGGAATTGCCATAGAGTCCACTAATGCTAAGCAATGGGAACTTCATACTTTTTTTGGTAATAACACTATGACTGAGTTCTGACTGACATGTCAGTGTAGTAAAGTGAGTTATTTCTTTCCATAAGCTCAACATTTTTGAGCTCAGGTGGTGAGATCGTAACACTAAATGAGACTTAACAGGCTGTTTTTACTAATGCAGAACACTGGCTTAACCTGAATTTTTGGATCAAATTTGTATTGCTGAAATCTAAGGACCCTGGAACCGAGCAGATATGACTGGCTTGTGCCTGCAGTACTTATGAGTAGTCACCTCCACAGTAGATTTTTCTTGGCTAGAATGAATTGAAACAGTGCAAAAGGCCTGGGAGAAAGCTAACATTTTTTCACTGGGCAAAGCAAGGGTCCAGTGCCCACATTTGTTCTGCATAGACGTTCAGAAATAGATAAATGGTACCTTCCAAGAGACACATTACACTGATTTCACTAGTGAACAAGAAGATAAAACAATAACTTTTCCTTTCATGTTTCATTTGGCAATATTGTAGGCCCCAAAATGATCTGGTCAAAGCATTGCCAGGCAAGGAACAGGAAAGAAAAGTTGACTCAGTAACAGAGAATGTGTGATTTATATGCAGTCTTATCCAATATTAACAAAAATGAGAGCTCAACAGCTTGAAAGCTGGAGAAAAAAAATAAAACATTAAAATATAAAAAGAAAGAGTTGGCATGTGTCAACGAAAAACACAGGAGTGAGCAATTAGGGCAGATTTTGTCTTAGATGAGAGCCTGTGATTGGACAAAGAGAAACTGGCTTTGCATCAAAACTCAGGATCTGTAGAAGAAACGAAGTTAATACCTCCACGGAGTTATAGAATCATTCAGGTTGGACAAGTCCACTAAGACTGTCTAGTCCAAGCGTCAGCCCACTCCCACCATGACCACTGGCCATGTACCTATGTCCTGCATCTACATGTTTCTTGAACACCTCCAGGAATTGTGGCTCCACCAGTTGTAGATGAGTGGGAGGGAAAACCGAGAAGAAAAACCAACTATCCATTACATCAGAAATGCACTGTGTCCATATTAGATATGTGAATGAAACAGGGCTTCAGGCTATTTTGTAGCACTTCCCTCTATCACTAAACTCACCGTGTTGACATCTACATTTTGTGATACCTATCACTCTAAGCAGGCAGAAAGGCTCAGATTGCATGCATGAGCTCAAATGAGATTCCCCTTCTTAAGGCTTCTGTTTAATTCTGGAGCTGTTTGACATTAAATCATTTTCTGTGAATTTTCACCTCTGAGGCTTTGTCTTCTCTCTCAGGATAGTTCTGTTAAGCATCTGATTTGAGGAGACTTAGGAATTTTGATGCAGAAGGTGGGACTCGGACATGCATAACTCAAATAGCAGCTGTTGAAAGCAAATCCATGAAACTCAGTTCTCCATAAATCCACATTTTATGCTTAACCCACCACTGTGTCCTTCCCCTTCTACATGAACATAACCTTAATGACATCACTGAGGGCCTACTGATGGAAAAAAAGGATTCATGCAGTCTTTCTGCAGACTATTAACATTATGATGCGTGCCAGAACCATTATGAGAATGATGAATTGTGACTGATCATTAGAAAACTTTAATATTCATAGTCCTCTAGCCACATATTTCCTCTTATAGTCTATTAGAATTGCAGGTGTTCTCCCAGTAAGTAGAAGACATTAATGTCTGCCTGTAATTTCTCTAGGTTACGCAATCTATTATCTTTGTACATGGGTGGAGTAGTGTGTGTCAAATGAAGTAATACCTGGTTGCTATTGATCATGTAAAGGTGCTTTGATGTGTGCAGTGGTGTGAAAAAAAAGATATTGTTCTCTCAGACGTGCAGTCAGTTTGAAACTTTGCTACTTGAAATACCAAAAGCCAAATGGGTAGCCTTGATGTGGCAGAAGGTGCTTGTTTATTTTTATAAAATAAATTATTACTTATGTGCTTTCTGGATTGCAATGTGATTAATAGATAATTGGACAGTAACTTATCAGGCTACTTGTGTATTTCATACCAGCTTATTTCTAATGAGAGATGGTCCACCTATGTCATGAAGTGTAGTCAGTTTCATTCTAGACACTAAATCTCAATGTTTCAATGTGCCTACATGAGAGCTAGATTTCCAATTTTGCATAATACTCAGTGGTGATCAGCACACACACACACACACACAAAAAGAGTTTAGAAAATTGCTCACTAATACAGACACGTTCAGCTAGGGTCCACTGACTGCATTAACTAGCTCCCAGTTATCTTCAAAAGTGAATTAGGTGTCTAATTCAACACCAGCTCTTAGTTGTCTACCATCCAGAGCTAAATCCCAGGCCAATGATGTGATGCTGCAATTAAAGTGACATAAATGCACTGATGTTTAATCAGTGGGATAATATTGTTCTCTCAAGTCAAGGATGTTATGGGCATGGAAGGGAAATAAAATTACTAGCAATGGTTTATTTTTCAAAAATGCTTTTCTAACACTGACAGTAAAGAACAGTAATTATCTTTTCTAGATTTCTGCCTAGGACTTACTATAATGACTGTAATGGAACTAGTCAGCATTTAACCTAGTAGAAGTAACAAGTGCTAAATTAGGACTTGAGCAAATGTGATTGGCAGAAATGGAATACTGAGGGAAAAATAAGATTATGAACTATAATGCACGTAGCTGTGCTTGAATGTCTGGTTATTCCCTAACTGCTATTGTGAAAATATCTATTAAGCCAGTTATTATCATAGTAAAGCCATTAGTATTGCAATACATCTCAGTTTGCCATGAGGATACATGATACACTACTTACTTCCTATTTATTCTCTGAGAAAACAAAATAAAATATAGTTTTATTCAATCTCATATTATGTCTACAAACTCAGATATGAACAAGGGAAGCTCTAAAGACAACTTTCCTTGTTTTGGAATTGCCAGTCTTTGTAGTGAAGACTGAAGAAAAGAAGGCAAGCAGTATATTCACCTTTTCACCATTCCCTATACACACACATGTATGCAATATTACAGTTATGGTATAATGTGACAGAGAAAAAAGAAGCATAAAATATTTTAGACTTAACCACAACTAATTACATTAATTTACTGATGGTTTTTGTTTTCATTTAAATTTTCTAGGAGTTCTTCTATAGTTCTAGTGAGAATTTAAAGCCTTTCTTCGCCTACATCCCAGTTTTCATATTTTTATTTTCTCTTCTCCAAGTCAAGAGAACATTTAGCATTTATGTTCTCTGTTTAAGCAAATCTTTGTTCTGAAAGAGAGAGAGGAGTTAGGAATTATCCCACAATCAATATTGCCTATTGTGGGACAAACGTCACCGTGACAGAAAAAGACTGGGATTGTACATTTTCTCATGAAGAACAGATACATCTCTACAGCTTTGAGATTTTCTTTTGCGTTCTCAGTGGTAGAAAACCCTCTCAGACACTGAAACACAAACAGGAAAATATAACTGAGAAATTTGAAATAGAAAAATAAGGAGATTAAACTACAATTTGTGAATTAGTTGAACACTCTTGTTCATATTTCTATGATAATTTAGATCCAGTGACAAAGAAGAAGCTAACACAAACCTGGATAAACTATCAAAACAGAAATATATCCATTAGAAAATGTCAGGAGATTGCTTAAAGAATGAAAGATTTTAATTATAATTTTAAAGTTTTGATTAAAATCACAGAAATTTCTCAGGATATTTCATCTTATAGTCGTGGCTAGTGTGCTCTTATAAAAGCTGATTATTTTCAAGGGAGCTGATAATGTAAATAATATAAAAATGCAAATGGGATCTCACAATCAGTAACACTTTCTGTGAAAAATTTGTTTTATTTTTATTTATTATCACTTTTTATCTTTACTATATTCATTAATTTATTTATTTTGCGCGTGTTATGTTTTGCAAATAAAAAAAATGGAAAAATGAAATGGTCACAGGCTTCATAATTAGGCACTGAGCTAGTAGTGAGTGATTCAAAGGATCCCATCTTGTTCATCTGGAACAAAGATATCAGCATTGGCCATCTCAGGAAGATGCCTGAGGTGGTCTATAGTGAGAAAATTTGATCCACTTACAGTCAGCTTAAGCATCTTGAATACTTATAGTTCTAAGCGTATGTAAATATATATATAAAAAAATCTTTTTATTAAGTCTCTTCACTAATGAAGATGTTCATCACTATGAATCTCCATGGGACTTGATAAAAGATGAAAAAACATCAATAGCAATGGGTCATCCTTGTTTGAACTTGACACAGTTTGAGCCAGGCTGGTAAACAACTCGATCCTCTTCCAGTCAGTTTAAACATCTTGAATACACATAACTCTAAAAATTGTAATTAAAATAAAATAAAATAAAATAATAAAATAAAATCCTGGTTTTTAAGCCTCTTTACTAATTAAGTTGTTCTTCACTGTGAATGTCTCTGGCACTTGATAAAGAATGACAGACATCAATAGCAATGGGTCACCCTAATCCAAAAATGATGCAGTTGAAGCTAGGCTAGTGAACAATCCTTCTTGCAGACAGGAAAATCCAAATAGTTTGGTTGATATTACAAATCACATATTGCCAAAATGGAAAACAAGTTACTTGTTGTTTTTATCTGAACTAACAAAGGGAGAAAAAAAATCTGCATGTTGTTATATCAGTGTTACTTTGCTAAGAGTAGTTTCAAGGGTAGATGTGACACTGAGGGAGATATGAGGATGGTGGGAATGGGTTGATAGTTGGACTAGATGATCTTGGTCCTTTCCAACAGTAATGATTCTATGATTCTACAATTTAAGAATTTACAACAATTCTAGTTATCTTATCAGATCCAACTCCTTCTTTCTGCTCTATTAGTGTATATTTCTGTGCTTTGCAGCTGTCTAAAATCTGCTTTTTCTTTAAAGACAGTTGCAAACAGCTGCTTAATGACTCTGTCATTTCCTCATCTTCATTTCTGCAATCTGATTATTTCTAAGTGCTGCACTGTCTTTCAGAGACATTTCTTGTAGGAAGAACAAGTCACATATTCCTCTGTATTTGTAATATTTATGTCAACTTGGGAAAAATATCTCCTCAACATTAAATCTTCAGAATTTAAAAAAAACAAAGTTGATACATTAGACATTAAATCTGATGTGATGTTTTACTAGTTTGATTTTGCAAGGAGCATGTTGTCAAAGGAAATTCTTCAGCTTGTTCACATTCTTGTGAGCTGATTGCCATTTGGATGGCAGTAATTTAGAATAATATATTAAAATGCCATATATAGGCAAGCAGTTTTTTCTGAGACTTGGTGCACACAGTCTAGACTGATTTTTTAAAACACTGTCAGTTACTACTATAGTCTAGTACTCCTCAAGTTGACATATTCTGAATGGCATGTTGAGGATAAGAGTGAAATTCATTTAAACGTAAAGGAAAAGAGGAAAAAAGAATGAAATTGCACAGAGATTTGGGGAATATCTAAAAAGCATTCAGGTCTGCAAATTGCAATCAGGATAAAAACCGTAAGCAGCCTACTCAAGCATGGCCTGGGAAGTTTTATGTAAAAACTTTATGTGAGTCATATGTACATGCCACCTTCTTTCAAGCAGGCATAGTCAAATGGTTTTAAGAA
This sequence comes from Cyrtonyx montezumae, assembly GCF_038088225.1. Taxonomy (NCBI): domain Eukaryota; kingdom Metazoa; phylum Chordata; class Aves; order Galliformes; family Odontophoridae; genus Cyrtonyx; species Cyrtonyx montezumae. Next base: position 2,559,093 of record NW_027071848.1, read on the forward strand.
AGTAAGGTATACAAGAAAGTGATAGAATTTGGCTTTCAATTTAGGATTAAGGTTGAATTCTTTTCCATGTGGACAAAATTTGAGCCTAAAACGTGAAATTAATTTACCCTGTAACTTGGACTCATGGTATGTTCTCACCGCTGTGAATTATGGAGCAGAAATGTGCCAGGGAAAATGTGCATGGAAAACTGATTCTCTTCTTACTACATAATAATGATTATTCTTTGGGTGACCACATTCATGCTGTCAATGCATGCTGTCAGTTAGTAAGATGAATTTAATGAAATATCAATGATTTTCCCTCTGAATACTCCCACAAATGTAGATACACCTTCCAGCCTCCAGCATATTCTAGCTCATTCATATATTTTAGGACACTTGAACTAATTCAAAGACACTGTCTTCTCAGCTTTTCTATCCATATTGACCCATACGTCAATGTTTGAGAGAATCATAGAATCAGAATCATTTGAGTTGGAAGGGACATTTAAAGATCATCTTGTCCAACATCCTGTAAAGAACAGGGGCACATACAGCTCCATCAGGATCTCAGAGCCCTGTCCAGCCTGACCTGTCTCCAGGGATGGGACATACACTGTTTCTCTTGGCAATCTATTCCAGTTTCACCATCCTTATAGAAAAAAAAGCTTTTTCCAAATATCCAATCTAAATCTCCCCTCTTTAAATTTGAATCTGTCTCTCCTTGTCCTTTTACAAAAGACCCTTTTAATGACTGTCTTCTTCTTTATTATAGTCCCCCTTCACATATTGATAATCCTGACTGTGTACATTCTCCTAAGCTTTCACATTTTAAGTATAGACAGCCTGCACTGAAAAAAATTCTCTCCTTCCAGCTCCTTCCTCACTGTTGCCAAATCCCTGCCCTCCCTTCACCAGTGGGCTCTATTCTGATTTATCTGGGATTTGCATGCTCCCAAATACAGGCTTTATCTGTAAAATCATTAATTCTTATTATTCTTCTGCTTAACATTCTACTGAATATTCAAATTCTGCAATATTAACTAGCAATGCCAGTGATGGTGCTGAGATTACTCACAGGGGACTGGCTACAAGGGAGTTTTATTTTTCTTTTCTTCTTTATGTGCAAACATGATGACAATCTAATTTGCAGATAATCCTTACTCGTTGGAACCATTGGAAAACCTGAATGACAAAACTAACCCATTAAATGTTACAAAGAAATATCTGAAAGAGGTGTTTACATATATACACTGGCATACAGTGTTGTAAAGCATCTAAAGCAACCAGTAACCTAAATTAGTTTCCTATTTATTTATTTATTTATTTTGTTTTGAAGAAACTAGGAAGGATACTTGAAGAGTATTACAGATTTTACTTCCCAACAAGAGGAGCTAAGTCTTTTTTTGGTTAACATATGGTTAACAGTTAATTTATATATGTTTAATAGCTTTTACACAACAGGACTGGAGTTTTTTCACGTGTCCAGGAAGTAGGTACCTAAATCCAAAGCAATTCTCCCTAGGTCTCCCTTATAGTCAGTGGAGATAAGTAATTACTTGCAGGACTTTTTCAATAAAAATAAAATGTCACATGAAATCCCAAACAGCTCTACAGAAAGCCATGAAGACTGCATTTTATCACCAGGTCATAGTGAAGTGCTTGTTTTGAAACAAGAAACCTCTAAGTACATCATCATAGCAAACTCCTTGAACACTTTTCCACTATTAAACATTTACCAGATTTTGCTTTACAGTTTTCTCTTGACTGGGATGAATAAAGCATTCTTTGCTTTATGACTTATCTGTAAATCATTTTCTGTGTGTTTCACGAGATTTAAGAAACTTTTAGAAAGTTATGGTTAAGAGGAAGAGAGGATTTGTGGCTAAGCACTTTTTTCGATTGCTTAAATGAATGTTGATGGTCAGTAACCTGTAACAGTTCTGTTTTAAATTCTCAGTAATTTTGTCTTTGTCAATACCGTGTGATTCTTGGAAGATGTTCAGGCTTTGATTTACGTTTCTGATGGTGCTTTTAGGCACAACTCACAGGAATTTCTGATGAATTTGGTTGCCAAAGTAACAGAAGTTTCAGAAATGGATAAAGTGAGCCATCTAGGAAAAGGTGTGCATTCTTGCCTTTATGTTATTTTATCATTTGTAGCACTACTTGTATCCCTGTAGACTCATTTGAGCTGCAAGCTCCTTTCAAATGACTAAAGAGACCATAATAATGATAATAAAAGACTGTATTGAAAAACAGTATTTAAATTATACTTCATTCTTCTTTCATCGATCAGAAGGAGTCTCTTACTAGAAATATTCCTACTGGGAAACAAATGCAGTTAAGTTGTTTATTCATAAATATCCTGTTATAAAAGTAATAAAATGATATTTTTATGTTCTTTGAAGATGCTGACATATCTGAAGAGAGGGAATTCTTTGATTGTGGGAGCTTGAGGAATGAGAATCCACAATACATACTACATCTTCCAGTGATGCACTACTTTTACTATCATAGTTCTCATATGCCAACTATTTGTAGCACTTTAGTCATCAGTTAAGAATCCAAATTGTGTAAATCTTTGTCAACTACTTTGACAGTTTTTGTAGTTGTTGCAGGGTTAAAGTGTAGTTTATGGCTGGAACACTTAAATGTTTCAGTATAAAAGTGAACTCCTTTTATAAACTATATTAAATCTGCAGAAAAACATCAATTTAACTGTAGTTATTGAGAAAACCCATGAAATTATGGCTGAAAAGTTTGTTCTAATTCAAGTAAAATCTTTGAAGGAGTAAAATACTTAATTTTGAGATGGTTAGATTTATATCTGCTTAACTATTTGGTTTCTTTAGTGAGAGTGCTGAAATTGAGATCAATTCTATTTCAGCTTCTGAGAATTAAAGAAAAGGGAAACCCATATAACTGTCAACTAAGTGGCAAACATTAAGTGAAAGAGTTGTCCCGCATGGTCTCAGGCTGCCATCTCTGGGTAGAGTCTCTCAATTTCTTCTTTAGACTGGTAAACCAGTGTTTGAGAAAACTGTTGAAAACAGGCCCAGTATCAGGAAAATAAAAACAACATATTGCACAACACTGGAAAAATAGACACCGTTAGCTAAGGTCTCTCAACTGCTTACTCGTTTTGCCTTCAGTATATTTGCACACAAATCTTAGTGAGGTCTGGGCTGAACAAAACTGTGATTCTCACAGTTTTAGGAAGAAAACTGTTGACCTTATCACTTCTAGTGACTTGAATGCAAGGCTGTACTATACATGGAATTAAAAGGAAGATTTTCCAAGTTTCACAAATGAGCATCTCTTTCCTGGGTGCAGTCACAACTGAAGGTTTCACAAGTATGTCCAGAGGCTTCTTCTGCATTTGTTCAAAGACCAGCTGATCTGTGTCAATGGCTTGTGTCATCATTTCCCATCTGGTTTATATTTTCTCGGCTAGTTGAGACAGCATGTGGTTTACTTTTGCACATGTTCCTTGTTCTTTTTATATCAGTAATGACACAGTGTCATAATAATAGGAATAAAAAATAACTGCAGTTCTCCCAAAAGTGGAAGCACTGATCTTTTAACTAATAGATAGCCTTTGTTTAATTCATCTAAGACACTCTGTGGTTTGGTCTTGCTGAGAGTGCTGGGGTTTTCCAGATGCAGAGGATTATGAAGTCTTGGACAGTACTGCCATTTCCTGCAGTTTTAACTAGAAATCTTAGATATTTGTTGTTGCTAAACATGCCTGGTTCTCAGAGCTATGTGAAAATCTAACCTATTTAGAAAATAGTTTCAGCTGTGAAGTTATACATGTAGTACCACTTCAGAGCATTATCACTGTGATAATTGCAAAGACAGCTACTACACACATTAATGAGTGCCTTGTCTTTTCTTTTTCCCTCTCATTTACTTACTATGGAAATAAAAAAAAATCTTTGTATAAAACAATATTGTTACTATTTTCTACTTCACCTAGCAGATTCACTACCATAACCACCATGAGACACATTGGCTCATACTCCTCCTTATACTACATCAGTGTCCCAAGTAGAGTGATAGCTAATGCTACATTTTACTGGGTTATGATTTGGTTTTCACTAGCCATTAAAAGCCAACCAAACAAAAAAAGAACAGAAAAAAAAAACAACAAAAAAAACCACACAAGTAAACAGGAACAAGAAGAACAAACTAGCATAAAACTTTGTTATCTTTAAGAAAATCAAACTCGATCAAAACATTTTGTTGACTTGTCAGTTGTCAGGTTGTTTTTTTTTTTTTTTTCCCTAGCTTTCTGAAAATCATGAGTCTGTATGTCCCCAAGGGGAAAAAATAATAAATCTGATGAAAAATGTGCATGATATAGGGAAAGAATACCATACAAATGTCTATTTTGCTAAAGAAGTTCTGCATAGTTTGTAAGCTATTATTTCTCACTCCAGGGTGTTTTGGTTTTGTCTGAGGTAGAGTTAATTTTCTTCATAGTGGCTAGTACGATGATGCATTTTGGATTTAGCAGAAAAACAGTGTTTACAACACAAAAATATTTTTGTTTTTTCCACATCAGTGTTCGCTCTAAGTTGAGGAATTTTTAGCTTTTCATAATGCCCTGCAAATGAGGAGCTGGCAGAAACAGGACAACTGGCAAAAACTGACCAAAGAGATATTTAATATCATATGACATCATGTTCAACAGTAAAACTGGGAAAAGTTGGCCAGGGGGTGGCCATATGCAGGGACTGAATGAACATCATTCAGTGGGTGTTAAGTATGTGAGTGTGGGTGGTGTTGAGTATCACTAGTTTTGTGTATTCTGTTACCTTTATCAATGACCTGGACAATGGGACCTGAGTGTACCCTCAACAAGTTTTCTAATGACAACACTCTGTGAGGTGCAGTTATTATGACCGAAAGGGCTGCTATCCAAAGAGACTTGGAAACACTTGAAGAGTGGTCCCACATGAACCTAACAGAGTTCTACAAGGCCAAGTACAAGATATTGCTCTTGTGTTGGAGCAATCCCAGATAGATATACAGACTGGGAAAAGAACTCATTGAAAGTGGCCCGGCTGAGAAGGATGTGGGGGTCCTGGTGGAAGAAAAGCTGAACTTGAGTCAGCAGTGTTCACTCTTGCCCTTGAAGTATCTTGGGAATCAAAAAAGGAAGGGATAGGTGACTGTCCCTCTCTACTCTACCCTCAGGCCTCATCTGGAATATGAGGCCTTGTGGTGTCATAGGCCTGTGGCCCACAGTTCAAGAAATATGTTGAACTGTTGGAGCTGATCCAGAGGAGAACAACAATGATTATCAAAGAGCTGAATTTTTCTTAAAAGCACTTCATCTCCTATGAAGAAAGTTTAGGGAAACTGAGTTTGTTTAGCATTTAGAAGAGAAGGTTCTTGGTAGACTTCATTGTGAGTAACCATTCCAGTACTTGAAGGGAGCTTAATAAGCAGGAGGTAAAGTGACTTTTTATATAGTCTGATAGTGACACGACAAGGAGGAATGACTTTAAACTAAAAGAAGAGAGATTTAGATTAAAGGTTAGAAATTATTTACTCAGAGGGTGATGAGGCACTGCCACAGGCAGCTCAGGGAGTCTGTGGATTACCCGCCTCTGGAAGTGGTCAAGGTCAGTTTGGGTTAGGCCCTGTCAGACTGATCTGATGGGGAGCAAAGAGCCCATGTCTGGATGATCTATGAGGTCATTTCCAATCCATGTCACTCAATGATTCTGTTAATATTATTTATTATCTTCCCTTCTTTAACTCAACCCACGACCTCTATATTTTTTCCATTTCTGTCTCCCATCCCACAGTAGTCACAGTGAGTGAATGGTTTTATGGTACACAGCTGCTTGTCAGATTACATCAGAGGAGGGTTCAGGGAATCCAGGAGTCATTATATACAGGTTTCAAGAAGCAGTGTAGCAAGTTTGGGCTCTATTATCACTTAAAATGTAATGGCGTATACTTACAGCAAGTTCTGAAGATGAAATTGCAGCTGGTCAACATTTGTTCTCTGCAGTCTTTGGAAATATAAATAAAAAATAACAGCTTGGCTGAAACCTCAAATGCCAAGGGAGGATGGCAGAGGCTAAAGAGTAGTATTTACAATAATAATGAGGCAGCAATGACAGTTGCTGAAGAAAGCTTATACAAGAATCAGTTCACAGCTGATACTGAAATTTTATAAGAAAAGCAGGTGATAAAAATTATGAACAACAACAAAATACTACAAAACTTTTAATATTTTCAAAACATTTCAAGAAATACACTGTATGCAACTTTTTTTTCCTGGAATGAGTACCATTTTTCTTTTTTCTTTGTTTCTTGGTCATCCAAAGTTGCACAAATTTAAACTCAAGTCTTAATATGGTGCTGAAGATGGGTAAGTATCATATCATGCAGTGACACTTCTGAGAACAGAACTATTAAAGAAGAATCACAGATTTTACTTCTGTCTTTGATATACATTTTTAAAAGCTGAAGGTGGTCTCATAAAAAACATCCTGTATAGGCTGCTGTATGGGAACTGCTGAATCACGGCCTGAACCACTGATTGGTCACCTGAGGTGAGCACCAAGTCAGCCATGGGGGCACAGGTGAAGGTGATATACCTGTGTGGGTGGAAGGGGTGGAGCCTAGTTCCTCCTCTCTCAAACCCCATTTAAGGGCTGACCACCACCAGGGAAGGATCTCTTCTTGGAGATTCCTCCCATGTGGAGTCCTCTGCGAGCCTTGTCATCTTAAAGGTGAGCCATCTTCTCTTTTGTATTACCTGTATAACTGTTTGTATAGAACTACTTAAAATATACCATCTTCTATACTATTCCCTGGTGGAGTATCGTCATTAGGAGTTATTTACTCTACATTTGGCGAGCCAGGCAGCTCTAACTAAATCCATAATGTCGTTTATTTGGAATATGTTTAAATGGGCCAAGGGGGAGAACGTTACCCCCCTAGAACAGACAATCCCTGGTCTAATTCCAGGATTCATGGGGTCACCCTACTATGGATTGGCATCCGTTATTGAGAAATGGGGACCCATGCGGGTTCCAGGGACTGCCGCTCCTTCTCCATCTTATTTGACTGACTACTTTGTAGGATTAGATAAAGACATACTTGTTACCAAGGAGCGGCGGTTAGCTGCCTCTGCAGTAGCCTGGCCATTAGTAATGGCCATACTCAAGTTAGATGTTGCAAATGTTAATTTGGAGACTGAAAATCAGTTATTACGAGACCGTATTGAGAAACTGGAACAACAGCTGGGTACGTTAACAACCAAAAAGCCTGGCCTAAATGTCCCCACAAGACAAATAAGGAATATATTGGTAGAAGACACCCCAAAATCAGAGGAAGAAGACTCTGATATGACAGGGGAAAAGATCTCTAAGGCAGATCTCGAAACTCCATCTATGATGGACCCATTCGAGATTCGGCCTATTATAACTCAAAAAACAAAGAAGGTACAGGATAGACCAGCAGGGGTGCCTCCTGACCAATGGCCCCCTGCAGAAACCTGCCTCCATGTGACCGCTCGTCCATATACAGCCAATGAGTTGATGGACCTAGTACAACGGTTCCATCAGAAACCAAGAGAAAGCATACCATCATGGCTCCTAAGGTTATGGGATGCAGGAGCTGAAAGTGTTTTAGTAAATGGAACAGAAATGTCAAAATTAGCATCTATAACGATAAACCCGGCATTAAGACAAAGATTATATGCAGCTGTCCATTATAATGAGGAAAACCATTCTATTATAGATTGGTTGATGGCTGCATGCCGCTTGACATGGCCCAACAAAACCGATATCCCTCTTAATACTGGTTTGTGGTCCTCTATGGAGGACCTCCAGACCTATATCAGAGAACTGGGTATGAGGGAGGCTCTGTATGCGGACACTTTTGAAAGCCCCGATACGGAAAAATTTACAGCAGGCATGAGAGATCTAATACTACAGCAGGCCCCCTCCCACCTATATGGGATGTTGGTTTCCATATTAAATCCATTGGTGGCATCAGAAGCCATCGTACAGCAGGCAGCCCAGTTAGTAGCAGACTTAGGGGAGACGGAGCGCGTAAGAACCAGGCGTAATGTTCGTATAGTGGAAAATGCTGAGGCCTTCCCTATTAGAACTAAAAAGCCTGCTCCACGGATGCCCCGATCAGGCCCCGTACGGGTATCCCGGAGGACTATGTTTAATGATCTCATACGGGCTGGGGTTGCATTTACCAAAATTGATGGGCAACCCAACCATGTTTTGTTACAGCTGTGGAAACAGCTTAGAAATGATCAGAAATTTCAGAGTGCTCCCAGAAAATCGGGAGTACGAATTATAGAAAAAACACCAACAACAACCTGGAATTTGGCTGACTTTATAATACCGAACAGAAGGAAAAAATATCCGCAGGTGTCACAGGCTACAGTGCCTGAGCCACCTGTGGCAAAAGATTTAGATCTGGCAAAATTCATGGATTAACGGAAAATTCTGGTCCCCATAGGGCCTCTAGCTGTGACCGGAGGCCCTATGTAGAACTAACAATATTCTGGTCCAGGACAAATGTGCAGAAGGTGATGGCTCTAGTGGATACTGGCGCAGAAACATCGATTATATATGGAGACCCAACGAAATTTAAGGGTAATAGAGTGATGATTGGTGGGTTTGGGGGACAGACTATTCCAGTCACCCAGACGTGGCTGAAATTGGGGGTTGGGCGTCTCCCGCCCCGGGAGTATAAGGTGTCGATTGCCCCAATTCCAGAATATATCTTGGGCATAGACATTCTATGGGGTCTGGCTCTCCAGACAACTGTGGGAGAGTTCAGACTACGGCAGAGGTACATTAGTATCCGGGCAATACGGACAATATTGAGGGGCCATGCGAAACATGAGCCCATTTGTTTGCCAAAACCACGCCGGATTACTAATGTAAGACAGTACAGACTCCCGGGTGGACAAGAAGAAATATCAAAAACAGTGCAGGAATTAGAGAAAGTAGGTATTATAAGGCCTGCACACAGCCCATATAATTCCCCCATATGGCCAGTACGGAAGTCGGATGGAACATGGAGAATGACGGTGGATTATAGGGAACTGAATAAGGTCACGCCGCCCATCCATGCGGCCGTACCCAATATTGCCTCCTTAATGGACACTCTTAGTAGGGAAATTAAAACCTACCATTGTGTCCTGGATTTAGCGAATGCGTTTTTTAGCATACCTATTGCTAAAGAATCACAAGATCAATTTGCATTTACGTGGGGAGGCAGGCAGTGGACCTTTCAGGTCTTGCCACAGGGGTACGTGCACTCACCAACATACTGTCATAATTTGGTGGCACGTGACCTGGCTGATTGGAGGAAACCAAACAGTGTGAACCTATACCACTATATTGATGACCTCCTGTTAACATCCGACTCACTGGAAGCAGTAGGGGAGGCAGCAGATTCATTAACTGCCTACCTAAGTGAAAGAGGATGGGCTATCAATCCTCAAAAAGTGCAAGGTCCAGGACTGTCTGTAAAATTTCTAGGGGTAGTCTGGTCAGGAAAGACCAAAGTATTACCTGATGCCGTCATAGATAAGGTTCAGGCATTTCCAGTCCCTACAACACCAAAGCAGCTGCAGGAATTCCTGGGTATATTGGGATATTGGCGTTCCTTTATACCTCATTTGGCGCAGCTGCTGAGACCTTTATATAGACTTACCAAAAAGGGCCAATTATGGGACTGGGGGAGAACAGAACAGGATGCTTTTCAACAGGCGAAACAGGCAGTTAAACAAGCCCAGGCACTGGGTATATTTGATCCTACCCTTCCAGCTGAGCTAGATGTTCACGTAACTCAAGATGGCTTTGGCTGGGGCCTGTGGCAACGTCAGAGTTCTGTTCGGACCCCCATTGGATTTTGGTCTCAGGTGTGGCATGGAGCAGAGGAAAGATATAGTATGATTGAAAAACAGTTATTGGCTGCCTATTCTGCATTACAAGCGATAGAGCCAATAACCCAAACGGCCGAAGTTATAGTCAAGACTACATTGCCAATCCAGGGGTGGGTAAGAGATCTGACCCACCTTCCTAAGACGGGGGTGGCCCAGGCGCAGACGGTGGCACGATGGGTTGCCTATCTCAGTCAGAGGAGTAGTCTATCTTCCTCACCGTTGAAAGAAGAGCTTCAGAAGATTCTTGGCCCAGTAACGTATCATAGTGATGCACCAAAACAAACTTCGGTTGCTCCACCACAGAAGAGTCCCGTCCAGGAAGGAAAATATCCTATTCCTGAAGATGCCTGGTACACGGATGGGTCCAGCAAGGGCAACCCAAGTAAGTGGAGAGCAGTAGCGTACCATCCTGCCACAGACACAATCTGGTTCGAAGAGGGGGATGGTCAAAGCAGCCAGTGGGCAGAGCTGCGGGCGGTGTGGATGGTTATAACCAAAGAACCTGGTGATGGTATCCTGAATATTTGCACAGATAGTTGGGCTGTGTATCGGGGGCTCACTCTTTGGATCGCACAGTGGGCCACCCAGGATTGGACTATCCACTCCCGACCGATCTGGGGCAAAGATATGTGGTTAGACATATGGAATACAGTCAAACACAGAACTGTGTGTGTCTACCATGTTTCTGGTCATCAACCCCTACAGTCACCAGGAAATGATGAAGCCGACACACTGGCCCGAGTTAGATGGGTTGAGAACTCTCCATCTGAGAATATCGCTTACTGGCTACATCAAAAGCTGCGGCATGCTGGGCAGAAGACCATGTGGGCAGCCGCTAAAGCGTGGGGACTGCCCGTACAACTATCGGACATCGCTCAAGCATGCCGAGACTGTGACGCCTGCTCTAAGATAAGACCGAGGTCGTTGCCTGAAACTACAGCCCATCTTGCTAGAGGACACAATCCTCTACAGAGGTGGCAGGTTGATTATATTGGGCCTCTCCCTCGGTCTGAGGGGGCGAGATATGCCCTAACCTGTGTCGACACCGCGAGTGGGCTAATGCAGGCCTATCCAGTACCAAAAGCCAACCAGGCATACACTATAAAGGCACTCACAAGGTTGATGGCTGCCTACGGGACACCGCAAGTCATCGAGAGTGACCAAGGAAGTCATTTCACGGGTGCAGTGATACAACGCTGGGCAGAAGAAAATAATATTGAGTGGCGATTCCACCTGCCATATAATCCAACGGGGGCAGGCCTTATCGAACGTTACAATGGTATTCTCAAGGCTGCCCTGAAGACAGACTCTCAGTCCCTGCAGGGGTGGACAAAGAGACTCCATGAGACCCTGCGGGACCTGAATGAAAGACCTAGAGATGGCAGACCCAGTGCCTTGAAAATGTTACAAACAATATGGGCCTCCCCACTTAGGATCCAAATTACGGGCACCGATAATGAAGTGAAACCTCAGATTGGCAATGAGAACAACCTTCTGCTCCCTGCCCCTGAGGACCTAGAACCAGGTACCAATAGAATAAAATGGCCCTGGAAGGTGCAGGTAGGACCACGATGGTGCGGCCTACTTGCACCTTGGGGGAGATTATTGGAGGTGGGGGGTTCGGTAGCTCCTCCGGTTATAGGTACATGGCCTACTGAAATAATGGTTAACACTCCAGTCTTCATTGCTAAGGGGACCCCTATCATGTCTCTGTGGCAGATCAGGACACCCCCTTTGGTGCCTGATATAGTCGTACAGCCACAGACATCGGGTCAAAGGGTTTGGTACAGGCGACCAGGGCGTGCCCCTGTACAAGCTGAAGTGTTAACCCAAGACAGGAATACGGCCTGTATCTTGCCCTGGAAAGCGGATCTTCCCCTCTTGGTACCTCTAAAACACTTGTATTACTCCCCATAAGTCTATGAATCACCAGAAGGAATCAAAACAATACTGCAGTGTTCCAGAGTTGTTATAAGACCATGTGAAGCATCTGGTGATGGTCTAACCGGGACTGATGACACGTAAGATGGACCTGCACTGTATGATTACATGCTTCCAGTAGATACCACCGAGCACTGGCCCAAAGAAGAGTTCGACGGATGCGCCGATCATCACTCATATCAGATTACATCAGCATGCGTTGCGACGGGCAATTATGTAAGCGTCGCGATGTATTGGGTCTCTGTATCAAGGGGAACTCACCTTATGGTTACTTGATCAGTGGTTCATGTCGTGAAGGGGTGGAGTGTATGGGAACTGCTGAATCACGGCCTGAACCACTGATTGGTCACCTGAGGTGAGCACCAAGTCAGCCATGGGGGCACAGGTGAAGGTGATATACCTGTGTGGGTGGAAGGGGTGGAGCCTAGTTCCTCCTCTCTCAAACCCCATTTAAGGGCTGACCACCACCAGGGAAGGATCTCTTCTTGGAGATCCCTCCCATGTGGAGTCCTCTGCGAGCCTTGTCATCTTAAAGGTGAGCCATCTTCTCTTTTGTATTACCTGTATAACTGTTTGTATAGAACTACTTAAAATATACCATCTTCTATACTATTCCCTGGTGGAGTATCGTCATTAGGAGTTATTTACTCTACAGCTGCTCAGTGTAAGTTCATAGAATCATGGAATTTCAAGACGGAAGAGGCCTTTAAAGATAATCTCGACCAACTCTCCTCCAATAAACACAGACACCTACTACTTAACCAGGTTGTTCAGTTTCCAGCCTGACCTTGGATATCTCCAAGGGTGAAGCTTCCACCACATTTTGGGCAACTTATTCCAGTGCCTCAGTATCCTTATTGTAAGACAAATTTACAATCAAAATCTCCCCAATCTCCCCTTTTTTAGTTTGAAATCATTTCTCATTGTCCTATCACAACTGACCCTGCTATCCCCTTCTTTCTTCTTTCTTATAGACTCCTTCAGATATTGAAAGGCTGCTCTTAGCTCCCCTCTGCGCCTTCTTCAGGCTAAACAACCCCAGCTCTCTCTGTCTCTTCTCATAAGGGAGGTGTTCTATCCCTCGGGTCATTTTTGTGGAACTCCACTGGACATGCTCCAACAGGTCCACCTCTCTCCTGTACTGAGGACTCCACATCTGAATGCAGTATTCCAGGTGAGGCCTCACCACTGCAGAGTAGAGGGGTAGGATCACCTCTCCCTGCTGGTCACATTTCTTTAGATGCAGACAAGGATACATTTGGCTTTCTGGGCAGTGAGGGCACATTTCAGGCTCATGTCTAGCTGCCATCCACCATTACCCTCAAGGACTTTTCATCAGGGCTGTGCTCTATCCAGCTTGTATTGATTGTGTGGTTAGCCACAACACACTTGCAGGCCTTGCACTTTGATTTACTGAACTTCATGGGGTTCCTCTGGGCCCACTGCTCAAGCCAGTCTAGGTCCCTCTGGGTGGCATCCTGTCCCCCAAGTGTGCCAATTACACTGCACAGCTTGTTGTACACAAACTTTCTGTGGGTACACTCAATTCTAGAGTTGATGTCATTGATGAAGATGTTAAAGAGCACTGGTCCCTGTACTAGGGGACATCACCTATCATTGATCTACATCCAAACATTGAGGCACTGAGCAGCACTCTCTGGGTACAGTCTCACCACCAGTCCTCTGTTCATTGAAAAGTTGACCCATCAAATCCATTTCTTTCCAATTTGGAGAGAAGGATGTTATGGAAACCACGAAAAAGTTCTTACTAAAGGCCAGAGAGATGACATCAGTGTTTCTTCCCTTGTCCACTGACACAGTTATGCCATAAAAAAAATGACATGGTTGATCAGGAAGGACCTGCCCTTGGTGAAATCATGATGATTATACTCTAACACCTCCTTCTTTTCCACGTGACTTAGAATACCTTCTAGGATCCAGGATGTTCCGTGGCACAGACATGAGACTGAAAGGTCAACAGTTCCCTGGATCATCTTTTCTACCCTTCTCAAATATTTGTGGAATATTATAATTTTTCCAATCACCGGGGACTACATTTGACAGCCTTGACATTTCAAATATAGTTGAGAATGGCTTGTTGTCCATGTAAGCCAATTCCTTCAAGACTTTGGGATGCAGTTCATTGGAACCCATAGACATGGATGTTCAGGGTTCTCTGGTGATCACAAACATCATCTTCACTTATAGTGAGAGAAACATTCCTCCTTCACTTTGTATTTGTAATTTATTTTCTAATCATATTCAGTAAATAACAGCTAAAATGAAGTGGATAACAAAAATGATGAACTTCTCATCTCACAATAGCTAAACTAAGAATGATTTTAATCAAGGATGCTAATAAAGCTGATAGGAGATAAGACTGAGACAAAATATCCTTTTCAGTAAACTTCTCTACATTCACTTCAAAATCTTTCAAACATTTGAGTTATACTATTTTTTTTTCTACTGACTAATTTATCATTATTTGTGCAAAATAATATTTGACATATGGGAACATGAATGGAATATATTATTTTCTTTCAAGCTTGAGAATAATGTCAGATGAACATCCATGGAAACTATTACCTTACTTATCCACATAACAGATGAAGGCAGGCTGAGATGGGAAACTTCAGTCTCTTATTGTAACTTGGGAAGAAATCAAGACTAAACAATGAAAAATCCAACTAAAATAAATATATGCATATTAATTATATAGACAATTATATTTGTTAATATTTAGGATATTTTATGAAGTTTTGGCTTTTCTTTTTAAAAAAAAATTTTGCCTGACCTGACAATAAACCTAAGCAGAATTCTGCAGAGCAACTAGATTTAGGTGATATTCTCCTTCAGACACACTAAAGAACACTGTAATTCTACTGTCTAAGGAGTCAAGCTGTGAGCAATATAATTTTCAAAATGAGAAAGAAAGGTATACATTGGTTATGGGCAATCTGTTCTTGTAAATTCTGTAATCAGCCAAGATGATGAGCTAAGGCCTTCCTCATTATAACAGAAAATCAGATTTACCTCTACCAAAGTAATAACAACATTTAGCATTTATATAGCTTTTATCTCTTAAAGCACTTAAGAAATATTAACTAATTACGAGCAGAAACTGGAAGATTCCTGATATTTATATATATATATATATATATATATGTACCACAACCTAAAATACTACAAAGGGAAATAAAATTCCAACAGAGAAAAGGATTCTGGAAATGCATCTTTCTTACACTTAACAAATTACTTGTGAAGGAAAGAAAATACAAAAGGAACATCAGCATCAATACAGCAATGGATTTAATGTTTGCAGTTGGTCTATAGAAGTTTCTAATAATAATAATAACAAAAATGTCTTGAATATATCAAAAGGAGAATTTGAGATGGTGTCTTCACTATAGCGAATTTGATTTCACCACTAAAGATATATATTTTTTTTTAATTTGGTGCAATATTTGCATGTGTGAGCCATTCACTCTAGTGAAGAACTGCAGTTTAACTGGTTAAATGCTGTAGTTGCTCTTTTAAATCTTTTAGAAAACACAAATCTTTCACAGAAGTGAATTCAAGGCAAAAACAAAATGTTGAGTAATAATATGTGATAAATTTTCTAAGAAGTTTAAGTTCACTGAGACATGTTGTTTTTCCAGATGATTATAGGAAATATTTATTAAAACAAATATCCACACTTGGAAATGAATTTGTAGTGATTTCTATCCCTTTTACATGTAGCTTGATTTGTATTTCTTATTATTGTCTATTAATGAGTAATACGCACTAACATTTGTAAGATATTCTGAAATGTAAAAGCTGTCATTTCTTTAATGTTTGTATGTGGGAATATTGGCTTTGTGGTTTTGTTTTGTTACTTATTTTTAAATTTTTTTTGTGTCCTGCTTCCTGTTTGCATGTTTGAAAGTAGGCCAAAGAAATAGTGTTGTTGAACATGGTTTTCATCCCACAGCTTTAGGTGTTTGGGCAATCTATTTTATAACAGACATAAGTTCTTTGTTTCTTCATGCTTAAATCCAGCACTGTTGTAATTCATATGAATGGACATGGTAGAATCTGTGGCGTAGGTCAGGATAGCATCTAGCTAGAATGAAGTTGCTTTCTAACCAGCCAGGTTTCTAAACTGTATATATAGTTTAATGAAATAACACTAGCTTTATCTACAGACATTTCTCATACATTAATTAATTTTTAGCCTGCGTATTTAGTCAAAATAAGCAATTACTTTGCTAAAATTCCCTTTAAGAACACCAGTTATTTGTCTATGAATGAATCTTATTCAAGTTTTAGTTTGCATTGGCTATGACTGATATGATTTAATCTGTGAAAAGGCTGGGAAGCACTTCACCATACATTTTTTTATTCTGATATTTTTGTCTATGCATCCATGCATAGTCCCTTGAGTTACCTTACTGTATGACAGTGCTTTTCTTTCAGATCACATAAACCTTCCACACCAGTTTTTTCCACCTACCCATCTACAGAGAATCCAGTAGTTTTTATTCTCCCAAAAAAGTTAAATCCCAAATCATTGTCAAATTTGCTCATAGATTTATCTACACCAAAGAAACACAACATAAGGACTCCGAGCCAACAGCACTGGGCTTTCTTTGTTCTTGATTTTGACATTTCAGTGGCCAAAAAAGAGCCCTGAGTTGGACGGTGAGCTGCAGAAATTAACCCAGCATGAGCCTTGGCAGACTTGGTCAGAAATAGATCTATAGTATTCAGTCTGAGAACACTATGTTTTCACATTATGAAAGTGCTATTCCTGAAATCTCAATAGTGAATTACCCCAGTGGAGAGCTGCAGTGATCTACTTACTGGAGTCTCCATCTCAGGAAAAAAAAAAGAAAATGACCTCTAAAACCTGCTGGAAAAGTGAGTGAACTCATGTCTGCTAGTTTGTCTCAAGGTATCAGGATGTATGAAAACTGGCTGTACTGATGCTCGGGGAGACAGAATTATTTACAATGCATGAGAAGAGTTCTAGTGAACAGACTGACCAGTGCATTTCTACATATTCGTTATTTCCTTACAAAATGCCTCTGTGATTATCATTCGAGCCACTAACTAGGTGGGATGTTGCATAAGTAATGCCCCCTAATTTATTATGTTGATCCATGATGTCAGAGTCAAATTTTGGTGGGATGGCAGCAGAGGTTGAACCTTCCTACCAGTTTTCTGTTTTTTGTTGCTCTGTGTTGGATGGCAGCAGAGGGGCAGCATGACAAAATGGTGTCTGACAAATTGCTTTCTGACATGGAAGTGCGAACGAAGCAAAGCTGTGTCACTGAATTCTTCCATGCAGAAAAAAGATGACACTCACTGACATTCATTGATGCTTGCTGAAGAAAAGGAAGAAACAAAAAAACAAAAGCAAAATACATGCAATATGAATCAGAGAGAAAAAAGGCATTAGTTCTGCATGGTACAACTTTATGTCCACAAGTAGATTTTAACAAGTGGTTTTGAGCTTCCAGTTAATTTCAAAGCCATTTCTCTTTATTTGATCTTTACTTGTGATAAGCAGAAAAAAAATAAAGTCTTGGTAGAATCTTTATTAGAAAAGTAAGACATGCTGTGCAACTGGTTTTCTCCATATAACTTAAAAACTGTTTCTCAGTCCTCACTAATGCCATTGCAGATATTTGTACTTCCAGATATTTGTACTTCTAGACATAGAATTTCCCTCCTTTTGTAATTTACTATTTACATGGCCTTACTTTGACTTTGCTGAACACAAGGAAATTAGACATCACACAAGGAAAATTACCTCATCCACTGATGAGTGCTAAGGATTTGTAAAATCAAATTTGCTATTACGTAGCTAACATTGGCTCTAAAAAGACATGGAGCTACTTTCACTGAAGACGTGAGTACTCTAAGCTAGAATCACAGAGGACTACCCACATGATCCCATAGGTTTCAATTCAATGTGACTTTCAACAATTATGTAAAATAACTGGAATGCATGAAATTAAGTTATACAAGTTAAACCTAGTGGAACAGGCTGCCCAGGGAGATGCTGGAGTCACTGCCCTGGAAGTGTTTAAGAAAAGTGGATATGTGAAACTGAGGGACATGGTTTAGTGGACATGATGGGGGTAGGCTGATGGCTGAACTAGAGGATCTTGGTATTTTTCAACATTAATGATTCTATGATTCTATGAGTCACCTAGGTATGAATTTAATCTATTTCTGGTTAGGAAAAGCTGCAATTAAGCACTGCTTTTTCATCCTTGACTTTAGCCCCGCTGATTCAGGGCCCCCCACCTCCCAAAAAAACACCCCCCAAAAAACTACCAAATTACTTTTCCTGGGAGTTTTACTGCACTTCCCCTTACAGCCACTCTATAATGTCTCTAGCACATTACTGATGTTGGAGATTGAGGCTATGTACCACTATGAGAATTCTCAACCTACAAATGCCTGCATTTCATTTTCTTTTTTCACTGGTGCCCAGAGCTAAGCTTATCATGATTTGAACAATCAAAACCTACAGAGAAAGCTACAAGAAAAATCAATTTAAGTCCCAGAAGTCAGAACAGACTACAACACATAGAAAAAGAAAGAAAAAAAAGAGGAGGATAAATAGATCGTAGCTTTATGTACACCATCTGTTTAAAATTCCAGCTTTCCAGGTATCATACCCTTATACTGCATCAAAAATTCACTGATTACTGGGAAGACTGGCAATTTTAGAAATAAAACAGATCAATCCTCCCACACTGTGCTGCTGCAATTAGCAGCAGCTGAATAATACACTTCAAAAGACAAATTCTGCAAAGATGAAATGACCCTTCCTGTTCCCACCCATTTTTTTTTTCTTCTTCCTTATATTCTGTTCTGCTATGCTATGTTCTGTTATGTTCTGTCACTTTCTTATGTTACATTATTTTCTATGTTTGTAGCCCTTTGGGGATGTGTAATGTGAATAGCACCACAAATGAGAAAGCAGAAAATACAAAGCAAAGAGTGTAGGTTTAGGTAAAGTGACAGCTGCCATTAGAGATAAGGTAATTCTACTAAAAGGCTCCAGCAGAGATTAAAAACTAGCCCACACTGCCAAGCTGAAAAAGAAAGAAAAGAGCTTATTTCTAGGTATTTTCTCCATTGTGTCTTTTTCTCTCTCTCTTTTTTTTTTTCCTTCTTGGAAATGGGAATTTTGGTAAAATTTGTAAATAATTTATCCTTATTTTGTCATTTATATCCTCCCACAAA
The DNA here is from genome assembly GCF_038088225.1 of Cyrtonyx montezumae. Lineage (NCBI taxonomy): Eukaryota > Metazoa > Chordata > Aves > Galliformes > Odontophoridae > Cyrtonyx > Cyrtonyx montezumae. Next base: position 2,578,204 of record NW_027071848.1, read on the forward strand.
TATCTCGAGGAAAAAAAAAAAGTCTATTCTCCTTTAAAAAATGTTGTTTCCTTTCCTCTTACAGATGATACTCTCTAAAATCCAGCCAGCTCTTGTCTTTCTTTATCATGCTACACAAAGAAGGAAAGGCAGCACAAGAAAGAAAGAAAGAAATGTGGTACAAAAATATTACCCATTTTAAAATGCACATTCTTCCTCCTGTGTTTTTTTGAAAATAAATCCATGAAAAAATTCACATTTCCTTCGTCTGCCTGATAAAATACTAATATTTTAATCAACTTCAAATTACAGCTTTAAGAAAGTACAGTTTTATATTTCTTTCCAAACTCACTCCTCTCACAAAACAGCTTGTTCAAACCACCTGTCTTGATGCTGGGTAGTTAAGGCTGTAATACTGGTTGAGTAAAGAAGTGTCCAAGGACACGATTTGAGAGCATAGCAGTTCTTGTGAGATTCTAGACAAGTGTACTATCCACCTCTACCTCCATCTTTCCATTTGTAAAATGAAGACAAAGTATCACTGCCTGCACTGTTCTCTGCTGTGTAGATTGATTTTTAGAAGAAAAAAAAATAAAGGTGACTCATAAAACATACTGATGACAAACTTTCAACTTGCTGAATATATATTTACAGCTCCTGCAGATGGGCTCAAGTGTCAGCCACCTTCAGGCTCTGTGCAATACTCCCACTGTTGCAGATAATGTAGCCATTACACCTCTGCCAACAACTGATGCATGCTTTTCTGCAGGGATTAATAGCCCAGAAGTACTATTGGTAGTAGATAAATAAAAGGAAAATATCTCTGGAGGCATTCAAAGTAAGGCTGGATGTGGGTCTGGATGTGGGTCTGGGCAGCCTGGTCTAGTGGTTGGTGACCCTACCCATGGCAGGGGGGTTGAAACTAAATGATGTTTGATGTCCTTTTTAACTCAGATCATTCTATGATTCTATGACTCTATAATTCTATGAATTGGATCCAATCTTCTCAATGGATCCCAATTGGCTAGAATTTTTGCTTGGGAAACTATAAGTAGTTGCCTTAAAAGACCAAATTACCTTGGAATAATAATAATAATAATAATAAGAAGAAGAAGAAGAAGAAGAAGAAGAATTAAATCACAATAAAATCCAACTTTTATCTGATTTAAGTACTGTGAAGTTTTCCGCTGTTAGAAAGGAGAAATTGATACACATTCTAAGGGCAAAACAGAAGCAATGAAGATGACTGCTTGCTGGAATATCTATGGAATATTTCTTAATTTCTTGGAAGTATTGAAGCAGGTTGCCCAAGGAGGTGGTGGAGTCACCGACACTTAGAGTTATTCAAAAGTGGAGATGCTGGGTTGAGTGACATGAGTTAGGAGGTATGGTGGGGGAGGGTTGATGGTTGCACTAGATGTTCTCAGCAGTGTTTCCAGCATATATGATTCTATGGTTCTATGACTCTTCCATCTGGGAGAGCATTGAAAAGGTTTTCTAGACCATACATAGATGGTAACATTTTATTTCAGGAAATATGTAAGAATATGACCAGGAGGTACTTCATCTATAGAGAAAACCAACCTAGAATTATCAGCTGGATGCTGACACACTAGTCAAATGACTCTGGGCATTATTAAGCAGTGTGTCCATATACCCTGAGAAGGCTAATTTACTGAAATGCATTTGTAAAAATTCATTTTTCCATAACATAAACAAAAAACAAAATTCAAGGAAATAACACTCTTAATTGAAGAGACCAATTTAGTACTCTTATACTCCAGCAAATTAGCCACTTTATTGAAGTCACTGGAGTTGTTTTCAAGTGGGCAAACACCTGGTTGGCACATTTAGAAGGGAAATTTAACCATATTTAGTTGTTACATTTCTAAAGGCAAGTATTTTCCTTTTTTAAAATAATTGAATATATTACTGAAATTCATCTAATTGTTAGTCACAACATTACAGAAGAAATGTGCACTTAAAATGGAAGTACATATATATATGTATTTGAGCTAATCTGATTCTTAAAATCACAGATCGAAATCATTTTTTGGGGGATGGGACAATTCTTTCTTTTCAAACTTCAGAGAAATGTAGTAGATGGACAAAGGCTGCTATGAGCAATATCTACAGTTGACACATGATTAGACATCTGACAGATTTGAACTAGAATATTATCCCCAGGCAACTAAACCTATTAACCTTTTTCCAGCAGCTGGCTAAATCTAAAAAGCTCAGCAGTATCAATTTATACATTTGTTCAGTCCTCAATGGAATTGAAGTGGAGTGATTCAAAAGGAAAATCGTATGCTGATCTACAATGTAATATTAATAGCTAAGCCTGTGACAAAATTGTTCAGAAATATCAGCATCACTACCCTGAATTAAACATTTGCAGATAATTAAGTCAAAAATAGGATTTACAGATTGCTGGACATTCTCTCAGATAATCTGAATGTGTATAAATGTTGGAACCATGATCAAGAAAGAAGAATGTAACCAGATGTTTTAGAACTTGAAATGTGAACTGAATAGGTAAGAAAAAAAGCTAATGTGACTATATATAGAAAATATGTAGTTCAGAAGTTTTAGACCATTACATTTAATGCCAAACAAATAAGCATTTTCAAAAGAGCTTTATAAACATTTGTTTGATCTTTTTTAATAAAATTCAGTATCTAAGTAAAGCTAAATGCTACAGAGACTGTCTTCTGTAATGAGAAATTTGGATAGGTTACATTCAATGCAGAAGTAAGCAACAGCATAATGAAATTCAATTTGATTGAAATTAAGAAGGTTCATCTTTTTGTACAGTTAGCCACCCAGTTCATCTCCTCTCTTCATTTTTTCAGCTCATTACTGCCACTGAGTTGGCATATAAAAATGTTATGCTCTCTATAAACTTCTGCTACGTAGGTTGCGTGCACTTGGTGTTATCTGGATTTTCAGATAACTGATCATTTACCAGGTCACTGTAAACAACCTTTGGCACAGCTAATTCCCTTAAGTACTGAATACTTTTCTCCATTCTGGTCCATCTGACGGAGTGACAGAAAACATATTCTTTGAGTAGATACCTTTCCTTCACAGCTGACAAAAGTCATGTTTGGAGGATGAGTGCTTGTGAAACTTTTGCAATTACTTTGTCAATGCCCACTTCCCTAGAGATGGATCCCAATTGCCTGGATTCCATGCCTTCTAATAAGAAGCTACTGTCCCTGTTATCCCAGCACCATGGCAGCCAGGTAACAGTGTTCTCATCTTGATGACCTTGCAACTCACCCAGGGACAGACACTGTGGGGGTTCTTCCACTTTTACAAGATCTGAACCCTTAGCATCCTTGCAAACAGGGCATTATGAGAAGCAAAACGTTTGACTTAATGTACTCGCTGCTCAGCAACTTAATCAATATGTTATCAAGATCATTATCATCCTAAATACAGAAAACAGTACCACATCATCTAGTAGGAACAAAATTAACTCTATATCAAATGAAACAAGAACATGGGTGACTTGTGCCAAAAGACAAATTCTGGCTCAAATTTTTTTACTTTATCGTCATGTAATATCAAATACAAAAAGTGAAATGTCAGTTAATTTAATAGAGGATCATAAGAGTTCAAAATTGGAGAGAGGATTAATATTATTTTTTTCCTTAAAATTAAATGCTGTTAAGAGAGAGTTACATATAAGCTTCTGTTTTTCTTCCTTTTTCCAAGCTTTACCTTTTCCTTCTTGTCTTTGAGCCTTACTAACATCTCTGAAAATAAATCATATATCTGAATAAATCCAGCAAAGAGCAAACAATAGTCTCACCCACTCCACATCAGTTAAACTACTCATACTCCTGGCATTTTTGATCAAATTTTTTTTTTTTTTTGAGGGGGTTTCTTTTTCTTCCTCCTTTTTTTTTTTTTTTAATTTTATGACAACTGATTATCAGCTCTGATTATCATTTGTATTATTTGAAGTTAACAGCTGTCAGGCTTCTTTTTCTCAATACTCATGATATCAAATAGCTAGAAAAGGCCTATCAAATCAGTGTTTGTAATCTGAGGAGTAAAAGACCTGCATGTGACACATTTGCAGATGTCTGAACACAAAAAACTTTAAGAATGCAAGCATGCTGGTAGGCAAAGCTGAGCAACGACCATGCCTACAGCTGAGTGAGCTCTTTCTGTCTTCCCACACTGCTGCCAGGACACTGACTCATCTCTCTTGGACATTTTTGGACACACAGCCTCGAGAACTGCAGTAAGTATGTTCTTATCTAATTGGTTATCCACAGGCTATATGAAGTAGCAAACTGCAAAGAGTCAGTATGGGCCACATTTCCTTAAAACATGAGGACTTGGGGAAAAGTGTCCAGAAGAAATGATGATGTGGGGAAAAATAAATTCCCTTCCTGGTATCTTATTGTTCACAAGGGAAAATAATCCTCTGATGATTTATACAGAGAGTTACAACTCCTGTAATATCAACTCAGGTGTGCATCAACAGATGTGGTATAACAAAGTACTACAGAGACCACAGAGCTGCTATGTGTATGGCCAATGAAATCACACAATTACAGAATTGTAGGGGTTGGAAGGGACCTCTAGAGATCAGTTAGTCCAAACCCCCTGCCAAAGCAGGCGACACTGTGTACTGCCATGAAAGTTTTACATTAGCACTGAACATACCTGAAAGTGTTTCACATTTCTGTTCACTGAAGACAGACCTACTTACACTGCTTGATAAAGAATGATACAAGCAATCTTCAGCCAGTTCTGACAGTGCCAGTTCTCCATGTGTTAAAACAGCATTAACTTAATAGCTGGGCCTAGTATTCATAGAATGACAGGTTGGAAAAGACCTCTAAGATCACCTAGTCCAACTGTCAAAGATTCACCACCATGCCCACTAAACCACGTCCTTCGGTGCCTCATTTATGCAGTTCTTCAACACTTCCAGAGACAGTGACTCCATCACCTCTGTGGGCAGCCTGTTCCAATACTTCACCACTCTTTCTGAGAAGAAATTTCTTCTAATATCTAAACTGAACTTCCCTTGGCACAACTTAAGGCCATTACCTCTCATCTTATTTCTGTTGCCTGGCAGAAGAGGCTACAACAACCTTGCTACAGTCTCCTTTCAGACATCTGTAGAGAGCAATAACATCTCCTCTAAGCCTCCTCTTCTCTAGGTGAAACAAGCCTATTTCCCTCAGCCACTCCGTACAAGGCTTGTGTTCCAGATCCTTTACCAGCTCCATAGCCTTTTTCTGGATATACTGCAGGGCACTGATGTCTTTCTTGTAGTGACAAGCTCGGAACTGAACACAGTACTCAAGGTTCAGACTTAAAATAGCCAAGCACAGAGACATCATCACTTCCCTGCTCCTCCTGCCTGCACTATTTTTGATACAAGCCAGTATATCATTGACCTTCTTGGCTACCTGGACACACTGCTGACTCATGTTCAGCCAGTCATCAAATTACACCCATATCCTTTTCCAGTCACTCTACACCAACTCTGTAGCATGGCACAGGGTTGTTGTGAACAACTTTGTCTTAAATTCAAAAGGGAAGACTAGAGATACAATCACCTCACTGATTAATGCCATATTGATGTAGCACAGGATAGTGTTGGTCTTCTGGATTGCAAGATTGCATTTGTTTGCTGATATCCATGTTTTCATCCATCAGAATCCCCAGGTCTCTCTTGGACGAGCTGCTCTCAAATAGTTCTCCCAGTCCATAATTGTATGAGATTTCCTTGACACAAATGCAACATCTTGCACTTTTCATCTTGCTGAACCTCATTAGATTCTTGTATGCCTACTTTTTGAGCATGTCCAGATCTCTTTGGATGGTGTCTCTTCCTTGTATCGTGTCACCTGCAACACTCAGCTTCATGTATTCATCAAACTTGAAGAGGACACACACAGTCCCACTATGTCATTGATAAAGACGCTGAAGAACACCGGTCCCAAGACAGATCCCTGGGGGATATTATTCATGACTATCATCCACTTGGACATAGAGTTACAACAATCTTCTGTCTATGAACATCCAATCTATTCTTTATCCACCTAGTAGTCCTACCTACAAATCCACATCTCTCCAATTTAGAGATAACAATATGGTGAGGGACCATGTCAACTGCCTTGTACAAGTCCAGGCAGATGAAGGCATTAGTTGCCCTTCCACGGTCTACTGAAGCCAACATTACATAGAAGGTCACCAGATTGGTCAGCCATGGTCTGCCCTTGGTGAAGCCGTTCTGCCTGTCTTAAATCACCTCTTAATTTCTCATGTACCTTGACATCTATTCCATGTTTTTCCTTTTCTATATAACTTCAGCTTTGAGTATAAGAAATAAAATAAGAATTTCAGACATGTATGTCCACATTTGAAGTAATTCTACACAAGCAGTTTATGTGAAATTCTACAGAAAATCAAAATCAGTATCAGATTTCAGATGTTCACTGTCACTGTTCCCATATCTAAGCCAGTACATCACTGTGACTTCAGAAAAGTTATTGAAGTTATTGTTTCTAGTTCATGTTCACACATTAATAGACCTGAATGAAACTGCAGTGAAATAGAAAATAGTTTGCTATTATACTGAAATATTCCTGCATTAAAAACACTTAACATAATGATGCAATAAAAGAACTGATGTAGGGCTGTTGAGAAGCTGGAATGCAGACTTTTGTGATCACACTGCCTATATTACTTAGATGATACCTTGAGGGTTCTTCCTGTTTATGAGGTGATAATCATTTCATAAGCTATATAACTTCCAGGTTTATTATGCAAGGACATGAATACACCAGCATAACAGCAAAAACTCTTAAGGCATTATACAAAAAATTAAAATACAAAAAATATATAAATTATACAAAAAAAAATTATAAAAATATAAAAAATTATACAAAAAATATAAAATACAATTTCATAATCAATCACACTATGTTTGATTTCCACATCACGTCTCTATTGTTCAGAATAGTTAAGCAGCACAGAAGGAATTAGCCAAATTTTGTTTTGTATTTCATGTGAGAGCTCGATGGAGCTGAATAATATTGATGCATATAAAAGATTTTCTGGTGGATTAAAACTGTGAATTTAGTTAATATTCTGGAAAACAGACCTCTAAAATTTTCTAGAAAAGTTGGACTCAATCATTTAGCAAAGTGAAGGATATTTTCAAAATGTCTTTCATGCAGCCTAAACAGATAGGACTGATTACAACTTTCCTCTTCACATTTAAATGCCTGCATGACAAGTCAAAGTTCAACTTATTATCTATAAAATAATTGCATCTGATGGAGACTGTGATGATTCTGTCTTGGAGAAAAAGGTATCTTTAAGAGAGTAGCTCTGATTTATCTTCGTAGCTTTACTATTTACTCTTAAACATTCAGTTGCTTTCTACCATCCTTTTTCTATAATACCCAAGGGAGAAAAGTATTTTTATTATAATAGAAGAGACAGAATCTCAAAACTATGGGATAGAATTTTTTACTTATGTGCACTTTTCAATAGACAGTCTATACACCAATTCAATAAATAAATAAATAAATGAACAAACAAACAAATAAATAAATAAATAGATAGATAGATAGATAGATAAACCCCCCAAAGTTTCAACAGTTTTGTGAATAAGAGGATTTCAATCATTCTATTCTTATTAGTTCTTTACCTTTAAATATTTATCAGTATTCCAGGAAACATGATTTCTTTATGCAAACAAAAAAACAGTGGTATAATACAACTCCATTCTTACTGCACTTCATAAGAAGAGCTTGATAACATCCAAGGAGTGCTTTTTAAAATTCTGTGAGTTGAGGATTCACAAGGCTACATCATCTCCTGTCCTCTTCTGTATAATTTTCTGCCTAAGGCTCTGAATAGGAATCTTCTTAATGTTTTATTTGTAAAACAATGAGGATCAAAATATCATTCTTGTTTTGAAGATTCTACCATACATCTCCCATAGACAAGCACAAAACAGAACGTAGAGCTCAGCTGCAGACTTCCTCTTCATCTTACCACTCAACGTCAAGAACTTAGGGTTTTTCATGTCTAGTACCATGTATAATTATTCAACTTTTCATTGCATCTACATTACAGAAGAAAATAAATAAATCTCTCTTCTTTTCCATGGTTTGTATTATAGCATTTTAAGTCATATGAGTCCAGGAATATAATTTTTTTTCACTCTTTCTTTGAAACTAATTTTGCAACTCCCACTTTTTTCCATTGAAGGACAAGACACTTCAGTGCAGATATTTGTTGTCATGGTAGACTTCCTTTAAAGCATGCAATAACGTGAAACCAAACACTCATTTGATTATAAATTCAGAGAGACTGCAAAAAGAATTCCCATTTAAAATTGTCTTGAAACCTCAAGTCAGCTTACATTGAAACCTACATATTTTTCTGTTAACAATAACTTTCCCATGAGAAATATACCTGTTGAGTTAACTTGAATATGTGGATTGAGTCCAGTTGCATGAGTTTAACAAGACCAAGGGGTGAGTGCTGCGTTTCAGTTACAAAAATCCCATGTAAATTCTACAGATCTGGATCAATGTGGCTGGCAATCTGAGTGAAGGAAAAGATTCTGGGCGTGTTTATAGATACTCAGGTGAACCTGAGACAGCAGCGTGCCCATGTGGCCAAGAAGGCCAAGGGCATCTTGGCTTGTATCAGCAATAGTGCAGTCAACAGGAGCAAGGAGGAGATTGTCCCCCTGTACTCAACTCTGATGGTACACCTCAATTACTGTGTTCAGTTCTGTGCTTATCACTACAAGAAAGACATCAGTGCACTGCAGTATATCCAGAGAAGGGCTATGGAGCTGATGAAGGATCTGATCTGGAGTACAAGATCTATGGTGAGTGGTTGAGGGATCTGGGATTGCTCAGTCTGGAGACCAGGCCCAAGAGAAACCTTATTACTGTCTACAACTGCCTGAAAGGTGGTTATGTCGAGGTGAGAGTTGGCCTCTTTTCCTAGGTAAAAGCAATGAGTGCAAATGATCCTAACTTGCATGAGGGACAGCTCAGTTTGGATTTTAGGATAAAAGTATTCTCAGAAAGAGTACATCAGAAGGGGTAGTGGAGTCACTGTACCTTGCATTGTCCAAGAAGAGGCACTGAAGTACATGGTTAGTGAACATAGTGGGAATGAGTTGACTGTTGGACTTGGTAATCTTAGTGATATTTTCTATGATTCTATGATGAAATCTGAAGACCAACAACAATAAAGGATTTATTGCGCTTCTTCATTTCTTCAGTAGACTGCCAGGACACTTCAGCATCAGACACAAGATCTTTATCCAAGGCACACAAGTAAAATTTCAATTCCAGCTGTCAGTGATGACAAAAGCAAATATGCCAAAACCAAATCAAACGAGAAGCAGTAAAAAGCATGAAATATTTTTCACTGAAAGAGGAATCTGACTTGTTAGAATATGAACACATTTCAGCTCCCACCTCTTTCAGGCTAATCTGAAAAAAACAGTAGTTTCCAAATCTCCTACTGTGAACTTTGATATTATATGCTAACCTACAGTAAGAAAGAAGGGTTTTAAATCTAGATGGCACTTTTGCCTCAGGACAGCATAAATTCTGTGTCATTACCTCTGAGTACTATTACTTTAAAATGAACAAAGATAAAGCTGCATTGAATTCTAGCACTCAGTCTGGGTTTAGAGAAGTGATGTTCAGACCATGCTTATCATACCAATGCCTGTTTCTTGACTTTTCCATAACTTTGCAAATCAAGCTTTCAACAGGAAATAAAATAAGTAAAAAAAAAAAAAGGAATTCTTTATAAATTCATATGAAATGCTGCCTTTCAAAAGTCAAGTCAACAAAGAAAAATTGAAAGAAATAAAGGAAGTTTTGTATAGAGGGGTATGATCACTGTGATAATGTTTCCAGATATAAAATAACCTAGATATGACCATAAGAAAAAATAGAATTAACAAATCTACAGAAGTAGAGTGAGATCATCTCTATGGTCTATCATGCTCATAGACTGAAGCAGAAACTATTAAAGTGTGTTTCATTTAAACATTGTATGTGTACAGAAGGTCAGAACAGTCACACGTTTCTGCAGAGATGACAAACAGAACATAACACGATTAGTGAAGAAGTAACTATCTCCAGTAAATCTGAGGATTTCCAGTACTGTTATCTACACTGTAAAATTCAATTGTTTGCAGGTTTGGTTTACAAATATTTTGCTTTACTTTCCCACAGTTCTGCTAGATTATTCAAGAACAATTTGATTTAAAGATTCATAGAATAAAACCAAATAAAAAAATACAACTTAAACAGTTGGGATTGTGACTGAAAATCAGTAATAAATTATTTCCCCAAATTAAAGCAGGTTCACTTGAAATGAGGTCTGGACCTTTGAAAAGCTTATGAGCATAAGAAAATTCCTGGTTAAGTTGTGAGCAGGCAACAAATCCCAGTACTACTGGGATCAAAAAATGAAGAGTGGGCAGTTTGCTTTGAAATGGCAGGATAAAAGAACTAACAAAATATCTGAGTTATAACAGTAAGTGGAAACAAAACAAAAGTAAACATTTTGATAAGTACGTTAACCTTTAGTCTTCAGGATTTATATTGATTCTGTTGGTTTAATTGCTAACAATTAAGTGTAAGAACTAAATAATTTTAGAGGCAGATTTTTCCTGGGAGTGTCAGAGTAGTTAGTATGAAATGTGTCTTGAAATAAAATCCAGTCGGAAAGGACCTTAAAGATCCTGCAGATTCAATCCTCTGGACCTTGGCAGAGTTGCTAACCACTTGATCACACACTTCAATGAGATCTGGACACTTTCAGCGAGACCTGGACAGGCTGGAGAGCTGGGCAGTAAGAAATTGGATAAGATTTAACAAAAGCAAGTGTAGAGTCTTGCACCTAAGGAGGAATAAGTGTATTAAATGTCTGAGGTGTGGGGGACAAAGTGGTGAGGCCAGACTTTTTTCAGCAGGGTGTGGAGACAAGACAAGGGGGGAATGGCCAGAAATTGCAGCACAGGAGGTTCCGCATGAATATGCACAAGAACTTCTTTACTGTGAGAGTGACAGAGCACTGGCACAGTCTGCCCAGGGGGGATGTGGAGTCTCCTCTGGAGATATTCAAGACCTACCTGGACCCGACCTGTGTGACTTGGTGTAGGGAACCTGCTTTGGCAGGGGGGGTGGACTCGATGATCTCTAGAGGCCCATTCCAACTCCTACGATTCTGCGATTCTGTGACTGAGATGTCTGTGTGTGATTACTGGGCTCATTGACATGATGGAGATGTGGAGGAAAGGAAAGATAAAGAAAATGGGCAAATAATAGGGTTTTGCTCCTTGACATGAAGAAACCAGAGCTGTTCCTGCATTTGCCTTGGAAAACCATTTGGGATATGGACCTAAGGTGAAGATGTGTCCAGTTGATCTTGTTGATTTTCAATTAACCTTTCCCACATGTTTAAGAAGAGTCCACCCCAAAGAACAGAAAGTCCAGCAAAGTTATAGGAGGCTTTCATAGATGAAAAAGAAGATCCTGAATACATTAAAATATAGAAAGAAATAATTCAATAGGTAGAAACAGGGTCAGCTTTCCCAGAAGAAATACACTGCTCAAGCATGCGGCAGATGGGGCTTGAAGGAGGAAGGTTTACCTGGAGTTTAACCTGGTAAGAGATTTGAAGGTCAACAGAAAAGCTTTTTACAGGTATTTCAGCAGCAAAGGGAAATTGAAGGAGAATATGTGTCCACTGCAGAATAGAACAGAGTACTTGGTGGCAAGGGACATGGGAAAAAACAATGCATTCATTGCTTTGTTATCCTTGATGAGTCTTGCCTTAGTAATTCAAGGTCTGAGACAAGTGGAACAATGTGGAGCAAAGACTTCTCAAGTTAGGGAATATTTAGGCAAAGTAGACATGCATAAGTTCATGAGATCTGAGGATATGCTGAATGATCTGGCCTATGTCATTGCAAGATCACTTTCAATTATCTTTGTAGATGGGAATGATTCCTGAGGCGAGAAAGAAGCAAATATATTTGGGTAACAGTTACAAAGAGAACAATAATTTTTGACATCAAATCTGAATCTATTCCATAATATCAGTTGCATATGCACGCAGAAAAACCTGAGCAGGCTTTTATAATACTTTGAGCAGCTTTTTTTTTTACATGACTCAGAATTTCTCATTGAAACATGCTTTACTCCTTTTAAAAACTTTGTTTAGAAAGAGAAATGGATGACCAAAGTGCACTCTCACATTAATTATAATCAAGCTGCTTTTTCTACTGTGATTCATAACCAGAAGTAAGGGCAAATTTAACATGTGACACGCACAAAATAAATGTTACTTGACTTTGCCCATAAGTGACAAAAGTGATTATGATCAACAGGTATTTTCACAGTCCAAAAGCTGCAATAGGCTGGAACCACTTTCCATTACGGAGAAACCTAGTCATCTTTATGAGATTTCTCACATAACTAAATAAAATAAGTTGGTGACGTTTTTACAGCTTTTTGACATGGAATGTTAAATAAATCATTAATATTTGCTCTCAGAAATTATACTTTTGTATTTATTTATGGAGTTTTGATCCCTTATTTTATTTTATTTTTTGTTAAAAAAAAAAAGTGTTTTGTTCTTTTTTTAAACAAAATAAATTAAATATAAATCTCCAAAAAGAGTGCTGGTTCCTATTTCATATTTGTTCAGACTTACTGAAAATATTGTTGCCAGCTTTAGCTGTTTGTTTTTCTTGTGTATAGTCTGTTTTGTATTCTATGATGCATGGAACTAAACCAGCAAATTTCTTTCCAATTTAAATTACAAATCAGAAAATATATTGAAACATAGCACAATATCCTTGTAAAAGGGACTAAAAATAATACTTGTGTTTCCAACTTATAAAAATAAATCAAAAAAAAGCAGCAGGGTAGTAGTGAATAATTAAGAATCTAACCCAGACATTACATCTAATGGAAAAGAATAATTTCATATATATATGAATCTCTTCTAATTTAACTAGTTATTAAAAAAAAAAAGTTGAAAATTCACTAGATACAAAGCATCTTTACTGCAAAAGTAACATTGACTGATTTCTTCTTTTCTTTACCTCTACCTTTGATTTAAAAATAAAGATGAATGAGGCAAAAAAACCAAACCATGGTATCAGCCCAGATTCTGATCTTTCTACTCATAGCTATTATTCAGAGATGTTAATGTATATGAGGATGTTTAGAGTATATTACTGTCATGGCCAAGGATTGAAGACAATATTTTACAGGTAATAACCAAATATAGTACCAGTTTATTTTCTTCTGCATACAGTCATCTGCTCTTAAGCCTTATATGAAGCACCTATCATGGCTCATTTCCTGGTATGTAGCTCATGTTGTCACTCTATTATCACTAACTACAAGAGTTGCCCTGAAAGTAATGCACCCTATTTTATTATGTTGGCCCTAGATGTCAGAGGCGAATAGTGGCGATTATGTCAGTAGAGGTTGAACCTTCTCATCAATATTCCATTAAATTCTGGTGCCATGCAACATGTGGCAGCAGAGGAGCAGTTTGATGAAATGGCATCTGACATGGAAGAGTGTATGAAACAAAGGTGTGCCATGAAATTCCTATATGAGGAAAAAATTGCACCCAGTGAAATTCATAAATTCTTGCTGAATGCTTATGGAGACCAAATAGTGGACGTTAGCATAGTGAGGCAGTGACTGGTGTGATTCAGCAGTGGCAACAGTGGCACTGGTCAAATTTTTATGAGTGCATCATACAGGCTCTTGTTCATTGCTGGCACAAATGCACAGCTAATAGTGGTGATTGTTAAAAAAAAAATCATGTGTTGAAGCTGGGAATTTATTCTATCAAACACTGTTCTACTTATTGTAGTTTCCGCAGAAATAGACAGGAGGAATTACTTTCAGAGCAACCTCTGTATATCATTTTCTGTACTGAAAATATATTCTCACACGTAACTTCCACTGTAACCAACATTTCCTAGAAAATCTCAGGTTCTCAAAGATGTTTTCATTTAATGGTAGTTGGAAATGTTGCTTTTCACTCACTAAATGAGGAACACATACTTAATGGGTATTTAGATATTTAGAAACAGATATTTATAGCCAGGGATCTTGAAACATAAACCATCCTCAACTCAACAATCAGCTTTGGAGTGTGAAGTACAGATTTAAACATACTTCCAAAGAATAGCACAGTTCTCTGTTCTCCTGATTAAGTTCCATACCAGTGAAGTTACAGGATAAAAAGATGTTGCAATATTGAAGAAGTTATATCTTCCATCAAGTTGGCAATTTTAGTTTATAACATACATTTTCTGAAATGTTTAAGATTATTGACATTGATCCTGCATATCTGCCGTTATTTTATCATCCTACTGTAAAAACGTAAGTTCCCTTAAGACTTTTCTGGACTATGTTTCATTTTTTATATCAGGTATTTTTCTTGAGGCAATTTAAATTAGAGTTCTATTCATCTTGTTTGGAAAACATTTTCTCTCTCAATTGCTTTAAGATGACATTTCTTTCAGACTATGTTGTCTTAGCTGATTTTTTTTTTTTATTAATATAAACTGGTATGTGATGGCACTAACAAGAGCAATGGGGTATGTAAATACTGACAGTTTATGAACTGAAAGAATGTGCCATTGAGTATAATACTGGTACTGGATAAAATAAAGGAATTTAGAATTTTAGTAATTAGTAGTGGTTTTGAGCAGATTAAACAAATCCAGAGTATTTATTTAGTTATTTTTATCAGATCTCACAATTCACAATAATTCTGAATATTTTGATCTCACAAGAGACATTTAAGTCTCCAGCAGAAATTACTTTAATCTGAATTTCACGTGACATTTATATTCCAAATATTCCTTCTTATTTAAGTGTTGCTTCCTTCTAAATTCTTTTGTCACTTAGAACAGTAGCAGCCTCATCTGTGTATTAGTAGCAGCTGGAGAGTTGCAGGGCAAAAAACCTGACTTCTCTTCTGAAGTCAATAGAAGTCTAGGGAAAAAAATAAATGAGTCTAAAGGGTAGCATTTAAGCTGTTGCTCAACTGTTACCCATTATCACAGATTTGTAACTTTCCCAGTACTTTATTAACCTATTCAGGTCTTGGTAAAAAGTCATGATTAACTGATATCAAGGTTTAAAAGGATCTCCAAGATTCTTCAGTTTACTGTCTCGAAGAACACTGATAAAAAAAAAAAAAAAGTCATACATTAAACTGAGACTTGTGATATTGCTCTGTTCTCTCCTTTTATTCTTTTCTATTTCATGTCTTTCTGATTCTATTTCCCAAAAGTGATAAGCACTTCAATAATAAATACGGATATCCAAGTGCTAACAGCAAGCACAATTTTTACATAAAGGAGCATACGAGTTCAAGGAGAAACATGGATACTGAAGCCAGGTCTCTTGACTGTTGGTAGACCTACGATGACAACACTGTAATGGCTAGATTCATTTTTCTTTGAAATCATCGTATTTGGAAATATTTCAATTTAGTCTGTGTCCTGTTTATTTATTTGGTTTGCCAGTTGTTCTTTGTTTTGTTTTGTTTCTTTATTTTTTTTTTATGTTCCATTTTATTTTGTTCTGTTTTGTTTTACATAGAAGGGTTTATTTGTCACTTAGGTCACTGGAAAATCTCATGAAGTCAATGTCTGTCCTACCTGATTCTCAGTGTTCAGTTAAAGCAGTGTAGTCCATCTCAGTTAAATTTCTGTGACACTGTTCATGAAATTATACCCATTAAAACTGTGCAATTCTAAATAGCATGTCACTTAAACTTATATACAGAGGAAGCCTGGCAAAAATGCCACAAGGCCTGTATGAATCAACAAAGGTAAACTCAGACTCAAAAAGGAAGACTACAGAGAATATAAGCAAGGACAAGTGACCTGAAAGGAATGCAGAGACATTGTCTGAGCAGCCAAACATCAAATTAGGAAAGTTAAAGCCCAGATGGAATTGAATCTGGCCAAGGACATCAAGGGCAACATGAAGGACTTCTGCAAGGAAAAGTCTTGAAGGAAAAAGGGGAAGTATTTACACAGGACAGTTGTAAAAGACAGAAACTGTTTTTCCTTTCCTTTGTCTCAAAGCTTGCTTCGTTAGGCCTCTTCTGGTGATAAGACTCTGACTGATTAACTGCCGGTTATCTGGAGGGGTGTCATGGTGCCTCATTGTCTCTGCTTACGGTTGTAAAGATAAGCAGGAATAGGTGCAAATAGTTTTCTCCTTGGGGGTACGGCTTGGAGAAGCTGACCACCACAAATCAATGCGCCTGCATGGCAATGAAGGCAACATCCGCTGCTGGCTTATCTGTTGGGCCAGACATGTTACAAAAAAAACTCCTGAGAAATGGGGGAAAAAGGCCTTCACTGAACTACGGATTTTTGGAGAAGAACTCCCAAAGAAAAGATCTTTGAGGAGAACTCCCGAAGAGACTTAGGACGGACCCTGAGGCCTGCTTGCTGCCATCTCCCATCCCCCGCGGTGACCGGACAGGTTCCTGAGATCAACGGACCTACTACGAACCTCGCTGGATCCACGGTGGTGATTATATCTCTCTTGCTTTCTGCCAAGTTTCCTTGCTTTTCATCTCTTTTCTATCGCACACCTTCCCTTCCCCATATCCCTAAGCAACTAGTATTTGTAATAAACTGGTTGGGCTAACATTTGACCCGTTGTGTCTTAATCTCGCCCTCGGGTATACATATACATATAAAGAACCTCGTCTCCCTCCTTTATATTGGAGCGTGACAACAGTTGAAAAGGCTGATCTCCTGAAAATATTCTTTACCTCAATCTTAACCAGCAAGCATAACCTTCAGGAATCACAGGTCTCAGAGGCCAGGCTGAATGTGTGGAGCAAAGAAGATGTATCTTTGGTGGAAGAGAAT
Organism: Cyrtonyx montezumae; assembly: GCF_038088225.1. Taxonomy (NCBI): domain Eukaryota; kingdom Metazoa; phylum Chordata; class Aves; order Galliformes; family Odontophoridae; genus Cyrtonyx; species Cyrtonyx montezumae. The sequence continues at coordinate 2,595,152 of NW_027071848.1, forward strand.
CGGGTCAGGGAATACGTGAGCAAACTGGAAATTTGAAGTCCATAACCTTTGGTTGGCTGCACTCTCAAGTGCTAAAGGAAATGGCAGATGTGATTACTGGGTCACTTTCTAAATCTTTTCCCATGCCAACTGGGAGAAGTATCCAAAGACTGGAGAAAGGTAAACATCACTCCAATCTTCAAGAAGGGCAAGAAGGAGGACCCAGGAAACTACAAGCCAGTCAGCCTACCTCAATTTCTGAGAAGGTGATAGAACATCAAACCTTGGAAACCAGTTCCAGGCATAGGAAGGTGAAGAAAAATATAAGTAGCGGTCAGCATAGTTTCACCAGGAAGAAATTATGCCTGATAAACCTGGTAAATTTCCCTAATGAAATCATCAACCTTATAAACGAGAGCCAAACAGTATGCATTATCTTTCTGGAGCCCCTAAGTTGGGGACTGGAGCACCTTTCGTATGAGGAAAAGATGAAACTGTTCAGGAAGCTCAGGAGAATCTTATCAGTGTCTATGTATGTCTGCAGAAAGGTTAAAAGAGGATGGAGCCAGACTCCTTTCACTACTTTCCAGTACCAGGACAAGAAGTAATGGAAACACACTGGAAAAAGAAGAGTTTCGATATAAATATCAGGGAGTATTTTTTCCTAAGTATTTCTACTTGAGCAGGTAGTTTCAAACAGATTTTCAGTGGTACATTCCAACCTTAACCATTTTGTCATTTGGTGATACTCTGCTGGAAACAATAAGATTTTCTCTAAGTACTCACAAGTAAAGAAACAAGATTGTCTTCTTTGCTTTCTCCTCTTAGTTTCTTGTCCATCATTCTTTCTATCATGTTTAAGGGTATCTTGTCAATAAGAAGCGAGTGCTGATCTCATCCTCTACTTATCTGAAAGAGCAGAACTGTACTGGTATGGCTGGCTCTTACAAGAGAATTGCAATACTATTCTTCTGAGAATAAGAACCATATTAGAAAGAATTATTATTATTAATTTTAATTAGATGACAGTATCTCAGGAAATACAAATGCATTCTGCAGAAGAAAAGAAATGCATTCTACAGAGGTAAACAAATATATGAAGAAAAAAAAAAAGCAACAACCATCAGCAATAACAACAAATTACACAAATACTGTTTGTCAGTAGAAACACAATGCTTAAAAACCTTCATAATCCTTCAAACTACCACCTTCAGTATTTGCCTGCCTAAAGCACCATCTCAATATAAATGGTTTTATTGTTTGCATTCAGAATAGAGGATACTATTAAAATAATACCAGTAATATGTTTTCACAGAGGAAAAGAAGCAGGTCTCATTTTTCTCTAAGACGTTTCCTTCTTCCAGTCAGTACCTTCATCATCATTCATTCTGTTCAAAAACTTCATACACCTTCCAAATGCTAACATGCTACCTTTTTATCCTTCCTTCCCTTCCCTTCCCTTCCCTTCCCTTCCCTTCCCTTCCCTTCCCTTCCCTTCCCTTCCCTTCCCTTCCCTTCCCTTCCCTTCCCTTCCCTTCCCTTCCCTTCCCTTCCCTTCCCTTCCCTTCCCTTCCCTTCCCTTCCCTTCCCTTCCCTTCCCTTCCCTTCCCTTCCCTTCCCTTCCCTTCCCTTCCCTTCCCTTCCCTTCCCTTCCCTTCCCTTCCCTTCCCTTCCCTTCCCTTCCCTTCCCTTCCCTTCCCTTCCCTTCCCTTCCCTTCCCTTCCCTTCCCTTCCCTTCCCTTCCCTTCCCTTCCCTTCCCTTCCCTTCCCTTCCCTTCCCTTCTTCCCTTCCCTTCCCTTCCCTTCCCATCATATCTACCTATGCATTTTGCAGAGGGATACATACACTGTTTTCAAGGGCTTCTGAAATCATCTTGAACAAGGAAGCAATCAGTAATGGAAGTTATAAAGTGATAAAAAATGGTATGTTTAATGAAGAATATATTTCAAATCTGCAAAATTACTTGAGTGGTTATGGATCAAATCACTCTTTACAAGAGACTTTCACAGAAAGCCCTTAAAGTTTACAGACATGTAACAAAGATACTGGACTTCTTACGTTGGCTCTACCTAAGACAGAACAGATCTTTAAATATGGTAATGATTTATTGGAGGACTTCATATGCAGTTAAAAACTAACTAAGCTGGAACACTAGATAGCTGCCAGAAAACATTCTTCTGGATTCATGACAGCAAATTCAATTAATCAAAAGTTGCTATGGATTTGTTGGTTTCACTTAGTTCAGTGTACAATGTGGACGTGTTCAGAAGTTCCAAGACTTTTTACAACAGCACTGTTTATACTTCTGAATAGCTTCAGATGATTTCAAAAATGACACTGGAAACTCAAAGAGTTTAACTGTCCAGTTATTTGACTGTTCTCTACTTAATTCTGAATGAACTATGTGAATTCCTGACCACAACAGCTAGAATAGGCGAGGAATCATTCCAAAGAAGCAGAATGACTATTATCTTGGAAGATAAAGGAACATTAAATGTTTAAATCTAAATGTAATTTAGCTGATCTTAGTCAAATTTCTTGACTTTTGCAAAGCGGAATAATAAGATTCCTCCAAAATATGTAGATACATTCCTAAGTAGTTGTATGGTACATAGCTAGGAGGATGGAAATGAGAAAGTAGGAGTGATTTGTATTATTAAACACATAGGTTTTTGAGTTAAGTGCTTGAAACACTACACTGGAATGGAGAGAAGACCTAAGAATTTCTGAAGATGGCATCCTATTTCATGTGTGTTAGTCTTCTAATATCACAAGGACACAGAGGTGCCAGTGTTTCTCTCTCTATCAGCTACTTTCACTTAACAGAGCTGATGAACCAGTAACTCAGAGAATCTGTGGGTGGTTCAGAAAGCAATGAGGAATTCCAAACTTTGCAATGAAAAATAAATAAATATTCACATTTTTTTTCTCCTGGCTTTATCTTAGATATGGGTATCACATTTCCTTAAATTGAATGAGAAGGATGACTTGTTTAGAAAATAAACTTTCCCCACACAATGGGTTCTGATCAAGCAGGGCTAAAGATAAACTGTCTAGAGGAAGGAAGCACCATGAATTGTGTCTTCTACATTTTTGTCCCCACAGAGGTGCCTCTTTGTATGCTACTAAATCCAGAAGCATGAGCAAAACAGATGTACTTCTTGGCATGCCATACAGTAGAGTGAAAAGGTCACTCAACAGTTCTGGAGATTTCTAGGTTGGCTTGTATTATGACTCGTTATTACATAAATATTTAATGCAAATTGCATTTTAAGTTCATTCACTGTCCATCTGAGAGAAGCTGGTGGAAGAGAGAATACTGCTCACTTCAAAGAGATCCCAGGACTCCTCTCATTATTTTAGGAACTGCCTTGATGCCTAGTGGCTAATAAAAGCAAGCTAACACCCTTCAACCCACTGAGCATGAAGCAGTGTCCACTGGTTCTAGCAAACTTTTTCAAATTTATATTGCACATGTTATCCACGCTTCTTGGTTATTACAAGCTCTCTGCTCCCATCAACAACGGTAATTGCAACCTTTTTCTGTAAAGTCCATTGCACTGGTACATTTCAGCACTGCTCCAGAAAGAAGGCCACTCCAAATACCGTATGTATTCCTGTGGTTTATGAATCAACTTTATGATTTTAATTTTGAAACTGTTATTAAAGAGACAGATTGCATTTAATAACAATTTTAGTATTGCCTGCTGCTCTAACCAGCAAGCAATAAAGCAAACTAAAATTAAAACAGGAATCTGCTGCTAGGAGGCAAGCACATACAGAAAGTGGTGGATTGTTTTTCTAACCTCAATAAAATATCAGCAAGCATAGTATTTCTGTCACTGTGCTGCTTATTCTTATGGCTGCAAAACAAGCTGCATGTCCTGGGAGCCATTTTTCCAATTAAAAATAAACCCCCCTTTCCCTGACTGTGTTCAACACTTAGCCTTATCATACAGACTGACTGTAAAAATGTTGTACCCCGAGTTCCGTGCTTTGCCAAATCGTTCTTTGTACTTTTTGCATGTGATTTTTTTCCTCAGTCCTCAGCAGAAATACAGAATTTACCACAATGGAATGAATTTCTTAGTGATTACGGCTATACATAGTGACTCCCTGTCAGTCACATAACTTCTGAATTAGCACTTCTGAACTGGCCATAACTCTGCATTTAACAATATAACAGAATAAAATTTTCCAGGAACATTTTATTGTCAATATCATTCTACTACTCAAGTCTTATGCAAGACTGATTTCCTGGTACAATAGAGTGAACCTCATAATAATATTTACCTTTATGAGGAAAAATAGTTTAATAATCACCAGGAGACAAGGTTCATCTGGGATTTACTTAGAGTTGATAGTTCTCTTGTATCAAAAGGCTGAGAAGAAATCTCTTATGGGGTCAGACTCTCCCAGGTCTGAGGAGGTATAGGAGTCACTGCCCCTGGAGGTATTCAAAAGGGTAGATGTAACACAGAGGCATATGGGTTAATAGTATGGTGGTGATGGGCTAATGGTTGGACTAAGCGACGTTAGTGGTCTTTCCACTTAATGATTCTGTTACTACAAAATTTATATCGGGGCAGTAGTAAGAGCTGTTTAAGATTTTATTTAGTAAGATCCTATTCAATATGATCTCAAATTTGTTTTCACACTGGCGTGGTCGATGGTCAAGCAACAGTGTGCTTCTGGCCTAGGTTCATAATCCCTCAAGTAGTTCCCAGAAGGAATCATTCTCCAGATCAGCTGGTGTGTTAATATATCATCTGGAGTGAAAAAGTGCTTGGCAGCATAGATATAGACCATTCTATATCTATTAGTTGCAGTACCAGATAATGATCCTACTGCATTTAAATGGTTAAAAGATTATTTTTTCAGCACATAATATTTCACATGGCACTATCCTATTAAAGTCTCATTTCACACATTTTAGGAGTAGTGGAAATAATTCATAATTGCTGGGGAAAAAAGAAATAAGTGCTTCATTAGCTAGCATCTAAAAGGTCTATTAAAGGAATGTGGTGCTTTGTTATTCTTAAATCCTTGTAGAAGGACACTGATCATCATTGCTCTGTGGACAACAGTACTGAGCAATGTACCAGTTATGCCATTGTACTGAGCAATGTACAAAGACTGCTCTCTTAAAGCAAGATGTTAGTCTTCAATGCTCCTGTACTTGCATATATATTACTTGAAATTTCCCATTTTCTGTTTGCATATAATGGAATTTCAATTAGAAAAAAAGAAAAAGCTTCTGCATGCATGCATACTTGAGTAATTAGTGACAGTGGGAAGGGTATATAAGATAGTTTAATAGGAGTTTTAGCAAAATATTATTTTATCTCATCTTGTTTAAGAATGGCAATGTTTATTTAAGTAAAAATGAATTATTACATGTGAATCTGTTGTGTACAATTTTCTTTATGAGTCAGGATTAAAATATGTAAATATTCTAGATGGTTCTAGTCAAAAGTGAGTTACTTAAATCCACTGAAATCCTCTATTTGCTTGAAAACTGAGATGATAAAATATGACACAATAGCACAAATTGGCTGTGCTGCTGTAGCTTGAAATAGAAATGCAGAAATGAAAGATATGTGAAACCAGGAAATGCAGTGTTTTTCTTGTTTAGCTATGGTTTTTGATAACAAGACATTTTTCCTATTAATGTGGGAAAATCTAGGGTGACTCCCATTTGCCCCCTTTGACATCCCTTTGTTCAGGGGCAGCACCTCTGTGATTGTTCAATTCTCAGGTCAGAGGCAATTCCAAAAATTAACCACTAAAATCAATGAGAGTTATTTCAATTGACATTTGTGTCACTGTGTCAAATCCTATTTCTAATGAGTGGCTGAGACATTGCTGGGCCAATGCTAAAATCAGCAGACTGTGGTGTAACACTGCTTTGACAATCTCTTGAAGAGTTACGTCAAGTGGGGTCAGGACAGCCTTTATCCACATGCTAAATTCAGCTGTCAGAGTGAGCATGTGAGCATTGAAATGTCCAGTAGAATAACATAGAAACATATTAGATTTTCTGAAGATCCTTGAAATTAATTTTTTATAACTTTTGCTTGCGTTTTCCAGCACATAATGAGATTCTAACAAAAATAAATAAATAAATAAATCCAAGGTAGGAGGAGAAGGCTATAATATGTAAATTCAGTGTCATCAAAACATCCTCCATCCAAAGTGTTTAATAAAGTTATGTTACTCTTAAACATAGCATGCAAGTAGTAGAGAAATAATCAGTGATACTAACTGTCCTAATCCTGATTGCTTAGTCACCCTTTCTTCACTTTTTCATTCAACGCCAAGCTAGCTTTCAATGGAATCAAATATATGGCTATGATATAACTGATATCTGACTATGAGAGCTGAATAAGTGATACAGAGAATATTACAATTCTCAGATACTCTCTGAGATTAATATGGTACTGAGCACTAATCTGCTCAGTTCGCCAACAAGGGCTACAGATGATGATTTAGAAGAAACTGTTCATTCAGCACATTGCAGTGACTTCTTGAGCCATGTGTGCACAGAATCCTCCACAGTTTACAGGTTAAATTTTATATTTTTCCCTTCCCTTCCCTTCCCTTCCCTTCCCTTCCCTTCCCTTCCCTTCCCTTCCCTTCCCTTCCCTTCCCTTCCCTTCCCTTCCCTTCCCTTCCCTTCCCTTCCCTTCCCTTCCCTTCCCTTCCCTTCCCTTCCCTTCCCTTCCCTTCCCTTCCCTTCCCTTCCCTTCCCTTCCCTTCCCTTCCCTTCCCTTCCCTTCCCTTCCCTTCCCTTCCCTTCCCTTCCCTTCCCTTCCCTTCCTTCCCTTCTCCTTGAATGAAGACAAAGACTGAGAAAGGCTGATTGCAACCATTAGATGATGAGCAAATAAAATATGAAATTCATTACCTGTCAGCAAGAGAATTGAGGTGTACATAATAACCAGAAATCAAAGAGATTCAAATAATATTGCTAAACATCCACTCACAAGCAGTTTTGCTGAGGATATCTTGCAGTTTTGCTGAGAACAGGACTTTGGGAAAAATGAGTCATATGTCTGTATCCGATTAATGGAGCACCACTCTGGCACACAAGCCCCAGAAATGTGAAGAGGGGACTGATTCAAAGATTCTTAGGAGCTTCAGTTTGTAGATGGAGACATTCAGTCGTGTGGATTTGAACTGAAAAGTCACACAACCATTAAGTTTGGAAAAGACCTTAAAGATCATCAAGTGCAAACATCAACCTGACCTACTCTTCCCATATGAAAACAGGCTGAGGGAGCTGGGCTTGTTCAGCCTGCAGAAGAGAAGGCTGTGAGGAGACCCTCATTGTAGCCTTCCAGTATTTAAAATGGGATTATAAACAGGAAAGGCATAAACTTTTTAAAAGAATGGACAGTGGTAGGACAAGGGGGAATGGTTTTAAGCTCAAGGAAGGAAGGTTTAGATTAGATGTCAGGGAGTTCTTCAAATTCTTCACAGAAGAGACTGGTGAGGTGCTGGAACAGGATGCCCAGAGAGGCTGTGGATGCCCCTGTGTCAAGACCAGGTTAGATAGAGCCCTGAGCAACCTGGTCTAGTACCAGATCTAGAGGTTGGTGGCCCTGCCTGTGGCAGGGAGGATGGAACTGCTTTGACAGGGGAGTTGGACTAGATCTCTAGAGGTCCCTTCTAACCTCTACAATTCTCTGATTCTGTGTGATCACTATTCATGCTTAAGATCTTTGGACTAAAAAGAAATAACTCTCTTCTCCCATTTTTATCTCCCACATATTAATGAACTTTTTACTGAAATTCTACTTTATATTTAGATCCTAGTACACTGTATCACAGTTTTTTTTAAGAAGAAAGTTACACTTCATCAGGAAGATCTTGTTTTTCATTTGAGGAATGTCTTATAATAGTCATTTAGTGGAAAAGTTACCTCTGTCTTGATGCTTACTCAAACTCCACCTATCACATGTATCTATTCCCGATATATTTTTATAGTAAGACTAAATAATTCAGACTAAACTTCATGGGTGTTCATCCTTACCACAGTGAAGCCAAAGCTAGAGAGTCCTCTATACAAAGACCAGAATTAAAAAACTTGCTATGCAAAAGACCTACTAAAAGCAAGCTAGTTTCCTTTAATCCGGGCTCAGGTGTCCAGCAAAGTTGTTCGGCCTGGTAATAAATAAGCAAATAAATAAATAGATTATTCAATCTTCATGTTTAAAGGGCATCCATTAGAAATTCTAATCATATTAAAAAGAAAATAATCCCATTGAAGTCCAACCCTATATGCTACATTTAGCAGAGTGATGCAGAGATAGGGAACTCTTCGCACTAAGGACTCGAGACCTACTTCCCAAAATAGAGATTTGGAGAAATTGCCATTAGATGCTACAGAGTCAAAAAGATCTTATGAATAATTACTTTGAAAGCAGGTTATTTAGCAATGACATGAGGTCTTTGCCTATCTTTTTTCCCAACATCTCTTTAACGGTTGTTCCTCTCTGTCTTGTTCCTCATAGCCTTTATATTTTGGTGGAGATAAGACACTCTTGCTCAGTGACGAAGACTAGGGCACAGACAAGTACAATGCTACATCAAACAGGAATAGGTTAGTTTATACAGATTGAAGGACTGTAGAGATGGGTAAGAAATTCCATCTCTCCGTTCTGTAGTGCAAGGAGAAAACGAAAACACTTTCCAGAGCATAAGAATTATCCTGAAACTGTACCATTGCTGCTATGAGCTCTAGGGAAGACTCTGGGGTGTCCATGCTCTTATACTGACACCTGGTGGCAAAAACAAGTAGGAAGGAATTTAATAAAGATGGTTGACATTTGGATTGTAAAATCAACCAGCTTCTGAGTTTATTTGTATGTTCACACTGAAAATAATGTTTTATCAAATACATTCTACCATCTACAATTTCTGAAGGTTGTGTCAAATTCATCTTAAAGCCATTTGGAGCAGAGCCCTGAGAACAGTGTTCCTGTTACTCAACCACATATGTTCTAGGTTGGATTGCAGCTCTCACTGTACTTTCTATTGATCTGACCAAGGTGTGATGAATTGCAACAGTACTTATTATTGGCAGAATATCCCCAGCATTGAATTTTTATGCTGCTGGTGCGCTTGGCAGTTTTACAATGTCATGTTCGTAGAACATCACCGGAATATTTTCTTGTCTTTCTGATGGTTAAGTTTCAAATCTTGGTTGAGGATTATATGTTGAATATCTATTCTGTTTTTACATCCTTTTTGCAGTTAAATTTAAAACTAAGTCAAGCTTCTGGGACTGATGGGTTTCTTTGCACTGGGGAAGCAGCAATACTCTACAGATAGCTTAAGTTATATGCTTACCCTGGAGCTGGAAGAAATCTAAGTAATTGTTACCTAATTGTAACTATTTGTTACCTAATCCAGAGCAGAGAAGTTTTTAACTACAAGATCATTTGAAGACTAAGACTGTTCAGATTTGGAGTTCAATATATAGACAATTTATTCTATTCTATGTGAAAATACAAATAGAAAGTCAAAATACCACATATTGCAAATGTTGGCCACACACACAGACCTCTCCTGCAGCCTTGTTGCTAGTCTTCATCAGTAACAGTTTAAACTACTCATAACTGCATAAAGCCAGCAATCTGAGTCACTGCTCCATCTGGACCATCCTTGTGGAAATGTCAGTGGCAGATGCTGCTAGTTAAATAGGATTCAAGTGAAAAGAGTCAGAACAAGATATCAAAATACTCAAAAGAGAATTCATCTGGCTCCTACTCTCCTTAGAATACTATACTTTGGAGTTACCTCACAATATAGCTTTACTTATCTGTCCCATGGGAAATACAAATCTCCCATCAATCATGATAGGAAAAATGTTTGATGTTTATAGGCCTCTGGATCCTTACAGGTTCATACTCAGGGTTCAAATCATTGTAAAGCAAATATAAAACACAGCTGGCAGGAATGACATAACTACCTACAGCATTTGGAAAGGGATTCCTAAATAGCTCTTTATTTGTACAGAATCACTGCAAAACACTGACTTATGAGCAAAGCTGTTAGAGAATGTAGCCTCTGGGGATATGGCACTGGGTGGTCATTAGACATCCTCCATATCTGTTTGGTATTGAACTCTCTATGAAGCAGCTCCTATGAGTTTCCTTTAACAGTGCTGGGAAATGGTATGTTTTTCTTCTGTGCCTGGGAAGATGTATATAATTTTTTTCTTTTTAATTCTGATCTGGGACAAGCCAAGCTTGACTTGAAATTCTTAAATATCTTAATTTAAATTAATATTGAATGGGAAGAAGAGTAAAATATTCTAAACCAGTTAATTCTCTTTCACATTTCCAACACTAGAACATATTCTCTTTGTGTGGAATTTGTTTTAGAGTAGGATTTAGGCACCATTCAGAGGAAAGAATATGTTCTTCCTTGTGAATCCAGCAGGAAAGAACACTGTCCTGGAAGAAAGAAAACAATTTGAGCTTGCAAACCAGGCAAGTATGGTAATACTGAACTATATGACTTAGAGGGAAAAGGAGGAAATGTGCCTCCTTACTGATTGCCCTTCAGCCTCCTTATGAGTCTAACTTGATGACATAGTGATCCCGAAAAGCTACCCCCATGTTTGTTTATTTTTAATTATACTTTTCCATAACATTTTAAACAGCTTTTTCAACGTATTCCAGCAAGAAATATTTCATATCTGGGACTCATGTTCACAATATAAGTCAGAAAATACACAAAATAGAAGATTTTAAATTCATTTCCACATCCTCTGGCTTAGGACTTCAGCTGGAGGCTAGGAAGCACAAAGTCTGCTGAGACTATTCGAGTTTGTCAGAACAAGACCTTTATATGCAGGGGAACAGCAACTGGAATCCAGAAACCTTACCCCAGTAGGCATGCCATACACCAGTGCAGAAAATCTCACTCTTTTCTTCCCACACAGTAAATACTGAACTAGTCTAGCTCTATATTCTCTTCATTCTAAACCTATATTAGTTCAGAGATGCAGACATGAACTAGGCTGCTTCTGAGGAAAATGTTAAGGACCTTCACATTTCCATCAGCAAGAAGAAATGTATATATTTAATCAGACTTGTAGATGTTTCTGTCAGCCACCTTCTGAATGCACAGTACTTGCTGTCACATTCAAGTCTATAGGCAGAGGTACACACTGCTGTTAAACAATTTTAATTGGCTTCCCCATTGCTGACAGTGATAGCTGGATCACCAGGTTCTCTCACTTCACACATATGCCTGAAGAGATTGAAATTTCTTTGAAGTCCAGAGGCTTTTTGTAGAATACATCTAACAACCACACAGGTGCTGGAGTTGTACTGTTATGGACCTTCAAGCAAACTACCAGCACTTGGACGAGATATGCTCTATACACAGAAACTGCGAATCAGTGTAAGACTGAAAGTCAAGCACTACATAACCCTGAAGAGGTTATTTAAAATCTCTATGTTGCTTTCCCCCCCATAATTGTCTTTCTACTTATGAAGATATTTCTTTTAAAAGTGTTAGCGACTTATCTAGAAAACACTTTACATTCCTCAAATTCAATAAAATTTCTTTCACCTCTACATACCTAAAGGCTCAGTATATCTATTTTTTTCATTTTCTATGCTAACTGTGGCTCTTGTTAAAGCTGTACTCCTTTAACACTATAGACACTCTTCAAAAAAAGAAATATTTTAAGAAAGTGGAATTAATAAGACACTTGTAGGAATTCATTACTTTCTCAACTGTACAGGACTCGTGATGCAGAGCAATAGGATGTGACATTCCCTTGATATGATTCTATGCTTTTTTCTACTTGGAGTGCTGCAAGTTAGAGCTCTCCAGAAAACACATACTTCTCTGGTTATTTATATTATGATGAATGTAACAAGGGTCTTTTCTCACCTAAATGGAGTTACATTTTCCTCTCACTAGTAGGAATTGCATATGCACATTAAGGAACAAAAATCATGCTTGTAACATTAATATGATCTCCTATAAATAGGTTTTACTTGTAAAAAATCCCCAAAGTTTTGTACAGTTCCCATATTATTTAGCCAATAGTAATTACTGATAGAGCAGGCAGGAAATGTGGGCAAGATTTAGTTATTCCCAATAGGATTTGACAAGGAGATAAGAGCTAATAATTTTACTCTTTCTTATGAAGTGCTCATTTTGAAGGAAGTACATGTAAGCTCATTCCAGTAGGGATGTAATTACTGTCCCTTTGCTTCTAGATGTGAAGAAAAATACTGTCCTGTAAATGGTTGCATACTATAAAATGGCATTTACATTTGCCAGTATGCAAAGTACTGGAAAATATCATAAAAAATTATGTTGTATGCCACAGTTTTTCAGAGCTTCCTGATCCAGACAAAGCAATTTCTTGCTTTCTTCTAAGTCATTTGTAAAACCTTTTCCTTAAGGAGGGTTACAAATTCTCTAAGCTAATATCCGGGAAGTGGGAAAGATTTACGTTTTGAGTAGAAGAATGATCCACAGATTCTATTTAAATGTTATATATTGAAATATGGGAAGACCTTTATATCACTCAGCATATCAAAACAATTTTCTTTTTTATCATTTAATAGAATGATCAACATAATGGGTTGCACTAGAATTCTGGGTTTCCCTTCTGTTCTGGAGGAAGAAGCAAGAAAATCACACTTGCAAACATACATTTATGAGTGACACTTCCTTTCATTCATCAAAATAGAACAGATAAGGGATAAAAGATTTAGGATTCTGACAGCCTTCCAGATTGCTGGATGAGAAAGATGCTTAGTAGAAAGGCAGAACTTTGAGTGAAGTAAAGTTCAGAAGAGTTCAAAGCCTACAGTTTGGCCCATGACCATATGTATCAACACAACTTCATTGTACAGAAATTGAAGTCGTGTTGCAGTCATCTCCTATTCACTCACAGAATCACAGAAAGCACCTCTGGATCAACCCTGCCCCAGCAGAGGCATCCAGAATAGGATGCCTAGCACCACAGCCAAGTGTTTTTGGAGATCTCCAAGGAGGGAAACTACACAACTTCTCTGGGCAACCAAATCCTCTGTTCGACAAACTCCAACCACGCTCACCACACTATATTCCCTCAGCTGAAATATGTTTGTTTGTTTGTTAATTCTAAGTGTTAGTCATAAAGTATGAGATACTTGATAGCATGAAGCAGAATACATGAGGCAGAAAGGTGAGCTTCACAGACGGTTGGATTAAGGGCAACTGAGGACTTACAGCACTGAAATGAAAATTAGATAAAATTAATTTATGAAAATCATTTTGTGGATCCAACCACTACTACTCAAAGTGGGACTTATACCTCTAAGGGACGGGAAACAAAGGTCATGGAAGTGAACATAAATAAATACTTATCCAATTTTGCTTGATATGTCCTTACAGAAAGGTTGAGAGAGTGGATATTTTCAAAGCCAGTACAAAATCCTTTATTGCTTTGACTGTGGTCCAGGGTGTTCTGCTTCAGCAACTGAAGACCAATCAGCTGTTAACTGGAAATTAATTCAAACAACCAGAGCCCTGACTGTTTAGTGAAAGAGGTCAGAAGAAGTTAAAGCAGAACTGAGATACTTCTCAGAGCTTTTTACCATCCATGTGACATATACTACACATAATCTTAGATTCATCTTGGAAAATAGCAGGAGCTATGTCTCTCAACTCAAAGAAAGAACATTTTCCCTCTAAAGACTTGTGTATAAATATATATATATGTATATATATACATGTTATATACATGTATAAACAGATATAAAATGTAAAAATTACAAAAAGTCTGAAGAAAACCACCAATTCTTTTATATTTTATTAATTTTTATGCACAACTGTGAGTGGTATTCAAATGCCATTTATAAAAAGACAGGATATTTGCAATGCTTTTTGAGTGAAGTAAAATTTTGTTTCAATTGTTCTTACTCTGCAAATTGATAATTGTAGTTGACATTTGCAAATTTATGGCTGTTTATATGGTGACTTACTTATAGAATAGCCTTGTCATTTATGTGATATTTTGCTATAGTCGAGTTTGCTCAAGAGAGATTTTGCACCTAAAAGCTCATCAGATTTCATTTTATTTTTTTATGAAATATTCCTATCAGTTTAATAAAATATTCAATTTTTTTTAAGAATAATTGAGGTTGCAGGGGAGTCTGGAGATCATCTAGTCCAAGGACCTTCACAAAGCAGAGTCAGGTGGAGCAGGTTGCTCAAGGTTGAGTTCAGTTTAGAGTATCTGCAAGAATAGAATCTCCATAATTTTTCTAGGACACTGATTTTAGTGTTTGACCACCCTAAGAGTATAAAAGGTATTTTTTCTTATGTTCTGAAGAAATGCCCTGTTTCTCAGTTTGTGCCTAATGATCCTGCCACTGCACACCATTGAGAAATGTCTGGCTCTGTCTTTTTTACTATCCCCCATTAGATGTTTATACGCGTGGATAAATTCCACTTGGACCTTTTCTTCCCCAGCTTAACCATCCCATATCTCTCCGCTTCTCCTGCTATGTCAGATGCTCCAGTTCTTACTGATCCTCAGGTCTTCAGCCTCACTCTGGATGTGTCTCACTCAGATTTATCTCTCTTCACTTGCTGGCAAGGATTTGCCTAATGTAAGCCCGGGTGACTGCTGACTTTCTTTGCCATGAGTGGATATTTTTTGCTCATAGCTGAATTGGTGTCCTCCAGGACCCCTAAGTTTTATCTGAAAAAAAAAAAAAAAAAAGGTGTTGCAGAGAGGCACCTAACCATGATGATTTAACTGAATTCTGAGGTTTTACGGTCTACAACTTCCTGAGGAGGGTAAGTGGAGTGGGAAGGTAACCAACAAGCAGGGGAGATTCAGACTGAACGTTAGGAAAAATTTCTTCACCATGAAGGTGGTCAAACACTGGAACAGGTGTCCTAGCAAGGTGGTCAGTACCCCATGCCTGTCGGTGTTGGAGAGGCATTTGGATAATGCTTTCATTAATTTGCTTTTATTTTTGGTTAGCCCTGAAGAGATCATATGGTTGCTCTACATGACCTTTGAACATCTCTTCCAACTATTTTTCTTTTCTCTTCTCTTCTTCTCTTCTCTTCTCTTCTCTTCTTTCTCTTCTTTCTCTTTTCTCTTCTCAACACTACTCTATTGTTCTGTTCCATTCTTTTCTTTCACCCTAATCTGTCTTCTCTCATGCATGTTTTGGGCCAACCTACATTCCAATATTCTGATTCCTAAATTTCCCTTTTCATTCTTTGCTTCTCAGTCAAATCTATAATTGCTTGACTATTATTCATCATCATCTCTGTCCCTTCTAGTTCCTACTTTAACAGCCCTCATCAGCTCAGTTTGTATTACTTTACACATTACAAGTACTTTATTTGTGCTTGCTCTCTGTAGCATTATTCTGCTGTAACTGCAATGATCTAACTATGATCCAAGGAATATTTTTTTAAAAGACAATCTCCAAACTATATTGAAGTATGAACTAACCAGAGACACTACTAGATGGGGTCATAGAAGTTATAAATAACTACAGGAAATTCAGTATTAGAGATTTTTAATTTATCTGCAAATTCAAGGAATAATACTCTATTTGAAAAATGTCAAACAATGCCTACACAAAAGGAAAAACAAAGAACTCTTAAGTTTGACAAATCCTGTATGAAGTATTATAACAGTTCTTGAAAGTACAAAGGCTGTTCTGAAAGTAATGCCTCCTATTTTATTATGTTGGCCTACTACATCAGAGGTGGATGTTGGTGGCATAGCAATGGAGGTTGATCCTTCCCACCGAAATTCTGCTGCATTTTGTTGCTGTGTGAAAGATGGGCAGATGGGACAGAAGGGCAGTCTGACAAAATGACACTGGGCTTGGAAGTGTATATGAAGAAAATATGTATCGGTGAATTCCCCTATGTAAAAAATGGATTCATCAGTGCATACTAAATATTTATGCCAACAAAACAGTGGATGTCAGCATACTGAGACAGTGGGTGTGTTTTATCAGTGGCAACAGTAACATGATAGACATGCACAATTCATAGAATATTGAAGTGTAGATATTTATAAGCATGGCATGCAGGCTCATGTACATCACTGACAAAAAATTCATAGCTAGTGGTGGTGACAATGTTGAAAAGCAATCTTTTTTAGCAAAATTTTCTCTATATAATAGTGTTATTTTGCTGTTTATAGCTGTTGTTTTCATGGAAGCAAATCAGAGACATTATTTTTAGAGTGACTTAATGAAAGACAGAGACAAAGGAAAGTGGGTAAAATATCATGTAGGTTTATCAAAGATGTCAGCCTAACTTAATATCTGTGTAGTTTAAACATTGATATCTTAGACAAGGAGATAGAATGGGTTCTATATATATAACAAAAACAACAGCAAGACAAGTCAAATACTTAGTATGCTTTCACCACAGGAAATTACTGCTCAAGAAAAAGATGATGAATATTAATAGAAGAGAATGTCAACAAAGAACTGAAAAAGAAAAGAAAAATAGCAAAATATTTTAACAGCTTATATTAAAATGAATGAACTACTATGGAGAAAGACTGCTACTTGTATTCCTGAGTGGTCAGACTGAGATTGGCTCAACTTAATTTACCAGTGTCTAAGAGATATGAGGATGGAAGAAAATTCATCAGAAATCTTGAATGGCAGAATTAGAAGGCACTATTGGTATTAGGAAGAACTGAATCATGTGAAGAAAATTGGAGAAGCTTCTCTTCTCTAATCTAAACGCACCCAGTTCCCTCAACCTTTCCTCATTAGGAGAGGTGTCCTCTGATTATTTTAGTGGCCCTCCTCTTGACCCGTTTCAAGAGCTCTGCATCTTTCCTGTGCTTGGGTCCCCAGGCCTAGATGCATTACTCCAGATGGGGCCTCATAAGAGCTAAGTAAAGGGGGATAATCACCTCCTCTCTCCTGGCCACCCCATTTTTGATTCAGCCCAGGATATAGTTGGCCTTCCCTGCTGCAAGTGTGCGCTGATGGCTCTTGTCCTGCTTCTCATACACCAAAACCCCCAAGTCCTTCTCCACAGGGCTGCTCTTCAGGTGTTCCTCCCTCCATAGCCTGCAGGAAGGCACCAGCACTCATGGCACACTGATGCTGACTTGGATTATTGCCCTTAATTTTGTCCATTCTTATGTTTACATCAGCGTAGTCAGTAAGTAGTATATTTTCATCTTTTTTCAAGAATTGATAGAAGTTAAACATTCAAAAGTGTAAGGAACATTTTACCCTTGGTTTCCTAACATTAACATCATAATTAAGATATGTCTGAAATAATAATTAGTTTTATCCCCTTTCAACCCATTTTATGAAATTACAAAGGTTAAAGATTCATTTGAAAATTAATCTTGAATTGATCAATGCCCACAGCTTAACAGTTGTGACTAGAATTAAAAGTAGAATATCACAAAACTCAGAAAAAGAATGGCAAGAATCTGTCACATAACATTTTTTACCTATGTAATCTACCACTCACATCCAGTGGGGATCAAACTTACAACTGAAGTGTGAATAGACACCAAGGCATGAGACTAACTCCACAGCTGTTAACATCAAGATCTTGTTAGAATCGTACAATCATAGAATGGCTAGAGCTGGAAGGGACCTTTAAGATCACATAGTTTCAACCCCCCCTCTATCAAGCTCCCACAAAACCAGGTTGCTCACAGCCCCATCCAGCCTGGGCTTGAACACCTCCAGGGAGGGGACATTCACAGCCTCTCTGGGCAATAGTTTTCCTGTAAGACCACTTCAGGTATTGGAAGGCCACTATGTGGTCTCCTTGGCGTCTTATCTTCTACCGGCTGAAGAGCCCTAGCTCTCCCAGCCTGTACCCAGCTCTCTGATCATCTTCATGGCTCTCCTCTGGATGTGCTCCAGCAACTCCTCATCCTTTTTGTGCTGGGGACTCCAGAACTGGACACAATTTTCCAGGGTGGTCTCACACAAACAGAGTAGAGGGGCAGAATCACCTCCCTTGACCTGCTGTTCACAATTGTCTTGATGCAAACCAGGATACAGTTGGCCTTCTGGGCTTCAGGTGCAAGCTGCCAGCTCATGTTGAATCTTCCATCAAATGGCACTCCCAAATCCTTCTCCTTTGGGCTGTTTTCAAGTCATTCTCCACCCAGACTATATGCATGCTTGGAATTGCCCCAACCCAAGTGCAGAACCTCGCACTTGGCCTTGTGGAGCTTCATGAGGTTGGCATGGGCCCAGCTCATAAGCCCATCCAGGTTTGAGATCTATACTTTTGGAAATGCAACCAAAATCATTTTCTGAATAAAAATGTGATAAAAATTTAAATTACTATTCAAGTAGACCAAATGCTAGACAAGCATTTTTAAGTTCTGAAGGCAGCATAAGAAAATATTTGCAAAACTTTCTGTTTTTCATTCCAGGAAAAAATGAGAGAGGTCAAGTATAAAAGATCTAAATCACTCTGAGACTTCAGCCAGTTTTCAACAACATCTCAGCCAATTTTTATACTCAAGGTATTTTAATAAGCTTTTTCAGAGATACATATCTCATAGAAACTTTTGAGGTGTATCTTGCTTTTCCTTGGTTAAAAATTCACTGGGGATCTGAATATATGCTGATTATAAAGTCTGCTAAGACTACAAGCAAAGGTGTGCATCAGTGAAAATTATATACAAGTTTGAATACACATCCTTTAAAACCTGCTTTGCATATGCCAAACTCATTTCACCTCTGAAGAATCATTGGATTTTAATCAAACTTTACTCATCCTCAATCCTCAGCTGGATTTGAGCCATAAAACTAAGCTGCAAGGTTGTATATCTTGCATCAAACCCCAAGGCAAATTCAGTCCAAAGCATTCTCTCCTGTCAAAGTACACAATTTTTTAATGGGATCAGGAAATAGCATGACAATCTTTATCACAAACCAAATGCAGCCGAACAGAAGTCTGTATAATGCAACTCCATGCTGTACTCACTAATTTAACCTTTGTATTACTGTATGTGAGGATTTTCTTTTTCTTCTTTTTCTTTTTCTTTTTCTTTTTTCTTCTTTTTCTTTTTCTATTTTTCTATTTTTCTTTTTCTTTTTTTTTCTTTTTCTTTTTCTATTTTTCTATTTTTCTTTTTCTTTTTTTTTCTTTTTCTTTTTCTATTTTTCTATTTTTCTTTTTCTTTTTCTTTTTCTTTTTTTTTTCTTTTTCTTTTTCTATTTTTCTATTTTTCTTTTTCTTTTTCTTTTTCTTTCTTTTTTTTCTGTTTGTTTCTTTTTCTTTTTTCTCCTCCTCTCCTCTCCTCTCCTCTCCTCTCCTCTCCTCTCCTCTCCTCTCCTCTCCTCTCCTCTCCTCTCCTCTCCTCTCCTCTCCTCTCCTCTCCTCTCCTCTCCTCTCCTCTCCTCTCCTCTCCTCTCCTCTCCTCTCCTCTCCTCTCCTCTCCTCTCCTCTCCTCTCCTCTCCTCTCCTCTCCTCTCCTCTCCTCTCCTCTCCTCTCCTCTCCTCTCCTCTCCTCTCCTCTCCTCTCCTCTCCTCTCCTCTCCTCTCCTCTCCTCTCCTCTCCTCTCCTCTCCTCTCCTCTCCTCTCCTCTCCTCTCCTCTCCTCTCCTCTCCTCTCTCCTTCTTTTTATCCTTCATTTGTACCTCTTTATCAAGTCATGAGCTAGAGAGGACAAATAAATAAACTTAGCCCTGAAAAGGTCAACTTTATATACATGTTCATTACCTAATGCTTACTATTCAAGAGATTCAAACAGTAGCACCTAATTCTGATGGAGATTTTAGTGCAAGGAAATGATTAATATGAATTTGTTCTCATGACAAGGATATCAATGAGAAGAGAACATAGTACAAGTACTCTGAAGAGCCATTAGAATTTTAATTATCTATTTTCATGGTCTACTTAAAGTGTTCTAGTGGTGAGTGCAGTATTTTGTATCACAAAGTCTTTTTAATTAGCTTTAGAATATAAATCCTCAATTTTAGATTTTATTCAAATTCTGAAGGAATTCCTGCCTCTTGATTATAATTTCAATTACCTGCATTTCCACCAGTTGATTTGTACTTATTGCTATCAAGTTCTTTGCTTTTCTGTTCATTACATGTAATTGCTACTTTCATTTCTTCTCTTATCATTATGTTTTATTGTCTGATTTTCTAAGATAAAAGAACTTTTGTGATCACTCTGCAATTGTGTTCTTGAAAAGTGTTTTGTGAAAAAAAATAAAATTCAATTAAACCCGTTGGTCAGTGTGAAATTAATTTGACAAAGGCATAAAGATGTTAATGTTTCTAGATTTCCTTAAGTGTTATGAAAAAGGAATCCATATTAAAGTGATCTTACTGGGACGTAATTAAGAGAAAAAAAATTGCTTTTCAAATTTGTTTCATCTTCTTAGACACTAAAAAATCTCCTTTAGCAAATATCTATTCTGAATGTCTTGGTTGAAAAATTCAATCAGATATCACACTGTATTTGATTAAATAAGGCACTGCAAGAGGTAGTCCAGTGATGCCCCGCCCCTAAAGAATTTCAAGGCAAGACTGGATCAGGTCCTGGGCAACCTGACCTAGCTGTGGTGTACCTGTTTATTACGGGGAGCTGGAATAAATGACCTTCAGTGATCCCTTCCAATTCTAAAGATTCTGTGATTCTATGAGTCTATGAAACTCCTTTTAATTAGGACAACAGCTTTTAGACAAAAAAATCTTCCTTTAGAGATGAACAAACTTACATGTTTACTAGTAGTGTACAAAAAGGAGATTTCAGTAACTCTTCCTCTTTTTAGGAAAAAGATGCTTTATTCTATCTAACTCTATACCATATTATACCGCGGCACTGGATTTACTGATCATCTTCTAATATGTTCTACCAGAAACTTTATTGTCATTGTATATAAATATAGTAAAATGGAATGGACTATATATCCTTCTTTTCATTGTGAAACTGTACCTTACAAATCCTAAAATTCAAAGCATTCACTTCTCAATCATGATTAACCAGGCAGGAATTCTGTTTTTTTGGAGGTGCTTGTACACATTAAAAATTACAAAAGCTAAAACCCGTCAGGCAACCCTAATTCAATCTGATTTATACCCTCTCTATCATTGGTCACCAGCATGGGTTGGACTAGACAATCTTAGTGGTCTTTCCAACCTTAACGATTCTATGATTGCAACCTTCCCTCTTCTGCAGATCTTATGCTTACATACATATAGGAATGGTTTGCATCTCTTCAATATAGTTCCATTTAGTTCTATTTAGTTTATGTACATGCAAAAACAAATGCGATGACATTTTTGTTTGAAAAACTCTTCATTTCTAATAAACAAAGTAAAAGAATTAAGCTAAGTTGTTCTGTAGACTTTTCTGCAAATGCTTATCAGAACCTACATTGTTATTGTCAACTCGATGTATTACGTATTGAGGGATTACATTTGAATACATCTGCATAGTGGAACAAGAGATAGCTGATCTCAAAGACAGGAAATTCATTCTGTTAAACAAAGGTACATCATTGTTTTACCTTATGTTGATCAACTGTGCCATTAGAAAACAAGAAAAAACTTCCTTATCCACCATATTCAGTTCATCTGCTCTTAACTTGGAGAACTGCATCACATGTAACTGACATCAGTGACAGTTAAACCACTGATCTCAGTGGATCAATTCTAGATTCAGAAAGACATGGAGAAGTGAGGTGGGAAAAACTGTTATTCATCCTGCAAAATCATTTGAAAAAAATAACTAATAAATACAAATGGGAACTTCATGAACACACAAAAAAATGAAGAGGTGAATTGATAAGAAATGTTGAATTTATTTTTATATTACTGTTCCTATTAATACAAAAAAAAAGGAAGTGAAATAGTGAAAAATGATGAGACATGAACTCTTCCTCAGTCATTATTAAAACTAAAGTAGACTCAAAGTAAGCTTTAGAATTATCATAGTGAAAATTACTTCTTTTGCTAAATATAATTAGGAACCTAACCCAGTACTCAAAAGACAAACAAATGCACCACAAAGTGAATGCATAATAAGAGGAATGGTAAACAGAAATTAAGATATTCTTGAAGCATTTCATCAGAATATGTAATTTCATCAGTACTTGACCATATTAACAAATGACATGTACTGCTTTACTTGGAATCTTATAATGGTCTTTGCTCAGTAAAACTCTACTCAAGAAAAACATAGGTTGTTCAAACTGCTTTACTCTCATACCTTACAAAGATGACTATCTGTAGGACACCTATTCCTTAGCAACTACTTTCCATAGATAAAATGATTCTTCTTTATGGTACTCCTTGTCACAGAAATGAATGTTCTATCTCTGAAATAAGAGACTGCAGTTCCTAACATTATCTGGATTTATACTTATTAGCTCAATAGTATGCTTGAAATATCTTTCAGAGACTTTCCTTGTTTTCAGTTGTTGATTTGTCATTAGTTAAGAGGCTTCATATATATAAACTTCAATAGATCATTAATGTGATCTGAGTAGATACCCTTAGATTTACACGTTCCTTATTCTATCAACATTGGTTATCAACAACATCAACAAAATTGGAAGGGACATCTAGAGATGATTGAGTCCAAGCTCCCTGCCAAAGCAGGCTCCCTAGACCAGGTTGCACAGGTAGGTATCCAGGCTAGTCTTGAATGACTCCAGAGAAGGAGCCTCCACCACCTCTCCTATGAAAATAATTATGAAAATAAAAGTACTCTTTCTCATGGGTAAGGAATTGATATAGAGAAAAACAGTACTGAAAGATCTGGATGCATAAAGTTGATGAACCCTGATGGACTTGGGCACTCAGGATTCCTAGCAACATCTGCAGTATGATACAGAAAGGAAGCAATAAGGGAGATATACAGAGACTATAAAGAAGGCTTTGAGATGAGTATCTTCATCTTTCATCTGCAAAACCTCAGTCATTATAGTTGTTTGGACAGAACTACAAATTATTTAAGAACCTTTTCTCAAGATGAACATGCTGGATTGAAATGTTTTCCAACCTCTGGAAATAAACTACCAGATCAGAAAACAATTTATTAAGGCATAAACACAGATCCTTCATTCCTTTCTACAGTGTGTTCTACTGTTAGGAGAAGTTAAGGAGGCACAACATGAAATCACTGTGGCAAAACACATTATGCTTACTCTTGACTTTTGCAAGAAAGTTCAATTTGTGTGCGTCTGGAGGTTGTGCAAAAGGAAGAGACTTAGCCATCCCTCCTTGAATGGACATGCCAAAGTGTCTTTAAACTGTTCTCCTTTTATCTGCTTCACTAAGGTCTTTTTCCAAGCCTATGCTCAACACAACTACCCCTTCCTCTTCCTTGTACCCACCAGTCCCAAGCAAAATAAGTAATTGAATGTAATCAGACCCACTGTGAGCTGTGTAGCTTCCCCAAAACCTGAGTTAAGTGCAACTGAGTGCAAAACTAGGCTTTTTATGATTGCAGGACAATTTTTTTACATTTCAAGACCCTGACTCCATGCTGCATTACTCAGCAATACTGCTGTCAAATGGCAAGAATATAGCTGAGAGTAATTCCCAAGTTGTTGTATTACCTCCATAAATGTGTCTTAACAGCTAGGTCCCTAATGCTTTCATGCACTATGTACTAGAAAGTGGAATCATTGAGATCCAGCAGGTCAGCATTAATCATTTCCTTACACACAACATTATGAAGTGATACCACAGATATTAGTTAAATAGCTTACAGAAATAACTGATAGAACAGAGAAAGCACCCCAGAATTACACAGGGTACTTTAATAGAACTGTCGAACTTTTTATCTGATTCTTAGCTGCCTGGCACCATCATTAGACATTTACATATGAGCATAGGGATTGTAAACACTCATAAAATCTGATCTCTCCATTCATAGAGGGATAGTATTTTACATCAGTAGCTGCAGTAGAAAAAGCTGCAGATTCAGATATTATGAGCTTACACAATCCTTTGCTTTTACCTACATGATAATTGGAAGTACAGAGCAGAACAATTCATGTTTAATCATATCAGAGCCACTGTAGCTCTCTAGTGATTTAACTCCTCTTTTATAAGCAACGAGTATTGAACATATGCTAAAACTGCAACATCACTGATGCCATTCTTGTCTCTTCTGTTATTAAAAAGTCTCTTTATGAGCATTGCCCTACAATATAAAGACTCAGACTCTCAAGCCCCATGCTGGGCTATTCTACTACCTGTTTATTACATGTAATTAGAGAATGCAAGACTTATTTGAAAGTCCTGAAATACCTTGAAAAGCACAGATATGTCACTTCTCTGCTTCTAAGCACATAGGCAATGAGCTCTGTAATTTTCGTAATTGTCTTAGATCTTTTTGATGTTGTTTCTCTTTTTTTCTACATTAAATGAACATGATTCTTGGAATGAATTAAGAAATGTTGCCTTTCTACTTAAGGTTTTAATTCTTTTATGTGGCAGAAATCTAGCAGGAAACAAACAAACACAACAATTTGTGGGAATAAGTGTATAAAAGCAGGCATAAAATCGTATTTTATTTTGTTCAGAGCAAACACAATTGAACAAGTACAGAAGAGAATGCAGTGATTTAGGAAAGCAGGCAGGGATTCAATGAAAGTTCTTTTATTATTATTTTAGAGTATTTAGAAGTAAGATTAAACATTTGCAAGGGCTCTGGAAGGATTTTAATAAGAGACAGGTTTATATTTTTTGATATGACAACATGGATTGAAAGCTGGATACAGTTGTAATTCCAACAATGTTATAATGTGTTTATGTTTTCATAATACTGTAAAGGATGAATGAAAGTCATTCTCTTGTTTCACAGCCTGATGAGAAAGTGAATACTTTCACTGAAATCCTATGGAGATATGTGATACATCTAATGGAAGGATACATCCAAAAGGGCTTAGTCTGAAGGAGTAGTACCTATATAATGATGCATCATGTAGACAGTAAAATGGAGTAAAACAAGGAGGGCTGAATGTCATAGGAGAAAATCTAGTGGCTGCTTACTTGTAGAATGATACATTATTTTAGACATTGAAAAAATCAGATAAGGAATTTAATTAATGTCATTCTTAAACGAGGCCAACAAACAACATTTTTTTTTCTAATGAGTGTGGAGAATTCATACACGGACATGAGTTTTTGGTATAGTTCCTTACTTTCCAGTGTAAGCGCTCACATGCTAAATGAAGATCTCTGTTCTCATTCATCAGGTTTTTTTCTTTCTGGTTGGTAGCAGTCATTGACTCATAATGTCGTGAGTCAGATATCAGAGATGGTCTTTTCAGAAACTAACAGTGCAACAACATGCCCAAAGCTATACATCAGGACAGCAGGACTGTCAGAAAGCTAAGATGGCAGGAACAAATGAGATCCAAAGAATCTTCAGTAAGGACATAGACCCTTTACTCAGGTGATACACAAGACATTACTCCAAGAGAGGACATGTGCAAATGCTGTACTTTATTAACATTCTTTTAGATCCAGAAAACAATGGCCATCACCATTACCAGAGTTTTGTAGTAGATACAAACTCCTCTGTTGCTTTAATCTCCAGAATGTCTAGCTCACATATGAATATATAATCCATAGGTGACTAATATGGAAGGAGAATTCCCACTTGGAGGTCAGTAAGAAATGATACCTTTACTATAAAGTAATACTTTTATTATCAAATTTCTGATGCTCAGTTCAGATTATTGCCTGGCTGTAATAGAATAAATAAATAAATAAATAAATAGCATATTTAATTTTTTATTCTTTTTCTTTCCAAGCCTTTGGTGGAGGGATGAGTTAGGATTAGGGTTAGGATTAGGGTCATAGTTAAGATTAGAAGGAGGAATTTCAACTTCAAAGATCATAATATATGGAGGTCCTATTATATACCATCAGAACATATAACCCAAAATTATTTCTCACCAAGCTCCATCCAGATATGGTTCTGTTTTCTGCTCATTACTACATTATCCAAGGCCTGATTGAGTAGATCATGAGATCTAAAGTTTTCTTTTGTCCAACAGCTTTCCTATTTTCTCAGTTCTCATTGCTTGCTAACTATAACTCTGATTATCTATCATGAGTGAGGATCATGTTTCAGATTAATGCAAGCACCCTCTGACACTATTTTTCCAAGTTTATAGCTAATGATGTATAGAAAGCAAAATGGAATGACTATAACATGCATGACCCCCTCACGACAGTGTGATTATATTATTTCCAGGAGATTCTTTTTCTATATTATATACTTGGTAGCTGAGGAATCTATTAAAATAGAAGAAGAGAGAAAATACTGTACAGCTGAACAAAAACACAAAACTCAGATTATAAAATCTTATTCTATTTAGTGAAAATGTATTTGGAGGCTACCAAAAAGTTAGTTGAGGAAATTGGCCTTCATAAACTTCTTATTCCTCACCAAGAAACTTCTCCATGTTGCTCTCAAGACTGACAATGCATCTCTTTTTCCAGTCTTATAAGTTCATAAGTTCATAAGTTCATAAGGTTGGAAAGGACCTATAAGATCATCTAGTCCAACCATCCTCCTATCACTATCTCTACCCAACTACTAAATTAAGTCCTTTAGCACCTCATCTAAACGCTTCTTGAACAGCGCTAGGGATGGTGCCTCAACCACCTCCCTAGGCAGGCCATTCCAGTGCCTGACCACTCTTTCAGAAAAGAAATGCTTCCTCAGGTCTAATCTAAATCTTCCCCGGCGCAACTTGTGGCCATTCCCTCTTGTCCTGTCATTACTTATCAGGGAGAAGAGACCTACCCCCTCCTCACCACAACCCCCCTTCAGGAAGTGGTAGAGTGCAATAAGGTCTCCTCTGAGCCTCCTCTTCTCCAGACTGAACAATCCCAGCTCCCTCAGCCGCTCCTCATAAGACTTGTGCTCCAGGCCCCTCACCAGTTTTGTTGCCCTTCTCTGAACACGCTCCAGGGCCTCAATGTCCTTCTTGTAGTGAGGGGCCCAAAACTGAACACAGTACTCGAGGTGCGGCCGTACCAGAGCTGAGTACAGGGGGATGATCACCTCCCTGCTCCTGCTGGCTACACTATTTCTAATACAGGCCAGGATGCTGTTGGCCTTCTTGGCCACCTGGGCACACTGCCGGCTCATGTTGAGCCGAGCATCAACCAACACCCCCAGGTCCTTTTCCTCTTTACATTCTTCAAGCCATTCTGCCCCAAGCCTATAGCATTGCATGGGGTTATTGTGGCCAAAGTGCAGGACCCGGCACTTGGTCTTATTGAACCTCATCCCATTGAGCTCAGCCCAGCTGTTCAGCCTATCCAAATCCCTCTGAAGGGCCTCCCTACCCTCAGGCAGTTTGACACATCCTCCCAGCTTTGTGTCATCTGCAAACTTACTGAGCATACACTTAGTTCTTAGAAAATGTTTTAATTATGAAGATATTTAATTTGGGGTCTGATTCTGCACCCTGATCACTTTTAGGAAGGGATGCTTAAATATTAGCTGTATTTAATTTTCAAACTGACAATAAATAAATAAATAAATAAATAAAATCAGAACTCAGAAAAATATTAGCTAGATATGATATTCATTTGAGTCTAAACATAACTCATATTTCACATTCAGAGTAAGCCAAGTTTTTAGTACAGAACCAATTTAATTTCAAACTTGAATCTAAACTAAAAGGCTAGTTTTGCTGGACTTCATGAAAAGCAAAGAAAAACTTGTCAGTTTTAGATTCATGTAAGTTTGAGCTCTTTAGAGTTCACATCACACAGATGACTAAGTGGCTGAAGGTTGATTTGTAATCTTTGCAGCTGACAATTGTTTGCCTCAAGTGTTTTTTTTTCTATTTCTTTCCTTATTTCTTTTTTCTTTTTTTATTTTCCTGCCAGATTGTACAAATCAATGCTTTATCCAAACATGAAAAGCATTGTTTTGAAAACTAGTTAAGGTTGCCAAGGAAACTACAGTTTTGAAATTCTCACATCATTTACAAAACCTATGCACTTTATGGAAAGGAAATGAATAGTTAAAGGCATTATAAATATTACACTGACAAAACAATGAGCACATGCATTATTTTCCTTAGGAATACTGAAATGGAAAGACAAGACCTCTGATCCTAAGAATCCAAGAATATGGATTTCTCCCTTGCAGTATAAGAGTAAATTCATTTTAGCCATGAGCTATGAATAGATGTTTTTTTCTAAGTTTCAGCCAGCCAGATATATGTTCAGAAGAGCTTACAAATGGTGTTTTTAAAAAATGACCACCCAGCTAGAAAGAGCCATCTTTGCTTTGTTTAGGAGTACTGTGAATATGCTTTGATTATGAAAATTAAGCCCACGACATCTCAAGCTGAAACCAAACTGGACTGTCCATGTTTGGCTTAAATCAGAGCCTATGACAGTATTGATAACTGTGACTGATCTCATTCTCACTTGAGCAAATGGTGATAGAGGAATCCAACTGTCTTTCAAGAGGCAAATATTATGCCCACTGTTTCCACCAAAGCAGAAAGATTAATTCAGAAGTAGTATGTTCTGTTTCACTAGGGCTGTAGTTAAAGCACTGTGATTATCTAGGTAAGTGTTACAGGGCAGGAAGTAAACTGCACTTATGGAATGACTGAACATTTTCCATGGTAGCCCAGAAGAATATGTACAATTCTCAAAGTCTAGAAATATTTCCTGTGTTTTGCAGATATGTACTGAGTGAAAAAAAGTGTTCATATGACCTTCTGCCTGACACTTATCTGCATGTTCCTGCTTATAACAATCTTTGCTGAAGTTGTAAAATCCCTTTCAACTTCAGCTTGTCTGTACAGTGTAATAGTTAATGCCATACAGTCTCAGCTGTTGACCTCTTCTGCTTATGTCCTCATTCCTTTTATATTTTCCCTACATTTTTTTTTGTTTCTTAAGCTCAGATGCATAGAACTGAACTTTTATGCAAAGTTCAACTTTCATCGTTAATCTCCTTCAGACACTTATTGAGAAACACATTCCTCCCACTTTGCACCAATTCGTTATAGCTTTTGGCTGTCAATTTATAACACAACAGTGTGTTTTTTATTAAGTGTTACTGGTAACATAAAAAACATATTGACATTATAACAAATTGACAACATATAGACCCTTTTTACAAGGAAGGCAAAGAGAATTGATGCTTATGCCTAACCTAAATATCAGACGCATTTTTGTTTTAAGCTCCTTAAAGATCTACTTAGGTTTGCTCTTTTGTCTGACTTTTGTATGACTTCTAGGGAGTCTTCAAATCAGTATATGTCTATCCAGAGGTAGGATGATCTATTTCTTCTGAAGAAGGAAATGTAACGTTTCCCAATATTTTTCATCAACAAAAGTGTGCAGTAGCTTCTTGAGATTTAAAATTTCTGTTATAATGGAAGTCTGTGTCAGAACATTCCATTGCAATTCTGAATGCCCTTTTATTATAATTTGTTTATGGCTCCGCTCCATTCCTCTTGTTGCAAAACATCTCTAGAATTTTCTATGTTAGAGGGCTGGTAAACGTGAAAGTCTGGAGAAAGATATCATGGAGTCAGAAGTGCTGAAGACACTGTTGTTAACAACTTATGTTTTCGACAGTGGAACAGCCATTCTGTATTGTAACCCTAAAACAAGGTAACCCTGGATGCTAAATTTTTGTTTGTTTTGTTAATTTACACCACTTGT
This sequence comes from Cyrtonyx montezumae, assembly GCF_038088225.1. Classification (NCBI taxonomy): domain Eukaryota; kingdom Metazoa; phylum Chordata; class Aves; order Galliformes; family Odontophoridae; genus Cyrtonyx; species Cyrtonyx montezumae. The sequence goes on from NW_027071848.1 coordinate 2,624,826, forward strand.
AGGCATCTGCAAAGGTTCAAAAGGCTTTTGTTAAAAAACAAACATTTCTAAGCCCAAACAAGATCTGAGACTAATGAGCTACTCTTCAGAAGCTCTATGAACTTTTGACTTACTAATTAGAATCACAAAAAACATCGCTGCTCACCAGACATGGCAAATAAACTTTGTGTTGACCCAAACCTGCCATGAATTAAGAGCATTATGATATTTTGCTACTTCAGCTGTGTCTTCATCAATAATGCTCTTGTTGTGCTTAATCTTCACCTCACACAGATAAATCAAACCAAGGTATGGCATTTTTTCACAACTTCAGTAGTCTGGAAAGAGATCAGCTCATATCTGCAGGAGGATGCTTTAACAAAACTTTCTACCTTGTGCTGATGTACAAAATATCTTAGATCAGAAACAGAAAAATAAAATAAGCTATAGGTGATGGATTTATATATGAATCAATGAGCATTATATATCACAGTAACTGATTTCTAAATTCATTGGGAATTGGTAGAGTGAGAATATAAAGCAGAATTATATCAAAACCAAAATCAGAGCTGAAAAACAAAAACAAATTATCTAAATGTACAGTATAGATGACAAGAAACTAAGTAGGACTATATAGTTCTTTCGAACATTAAACAAAGAGCCACTACTGAAAAGTTTAGTTACAGCTGACATATCCTGATTCATGTGAACAAAAGTATGCCTACTGGCCTTGGAAGGAATTTATTCATATATCTCAAGTGTACTTCATTTTTTGTATATAAAATGCTGTCACCTGTTCCAGGACAGATTGTTCCTCAAGCTGCATGAAGAAAACAATCAGGAGTATAACTTGGAACATGTTTTTAAGAGACACTTAAAAAATTTCTGAGTTTCTCCAAAAGTACATCTGCTCAGATGAAGCCTTGACACATGGAGATATTGAATGAATTATCTATACCACTTTACCTTCATTCACTCTAGATTTGTTTGATCAATGCAGATGAAGTGCAACATTGTGTAAAAGGCAATGCAGCTGTCGATAGTGATGTATTTAGTAGGAGAAAGTCAATAGGCACATGTGAAATGCTACTGACATATATATTTTGCCAGAATCCTGAGGTGTTCAATGAGTCCTTTACACACAGGCACTGTATATATCAAAAATGTGGTAACGTGGCCACAACATTGATCTAAAACTGTTTGTTTCACTGCAGTTTTTGTGCATGTGCATATCCTTGTTTTGGTCATTCAGTTTTATGTATCAGGCATCCAGAACTGTATACATAATGCTAGAAGATAGGCACTGAAAGTCATAAACCAGAAAAGGTATGCAGTTTACAGAATCATAAAATGATTGAATTATTTGAACTGGGAGGGACCTTTAAAGGTCATCTAGTCCTACTCTCCTGCAACAAACAGAGACACCTACAGCCCCACAGGTGCTCAGAGCCCTGTCCAGCCAGACCTTAAGTGTCTCCAGGGATAGGGTACCACCACCTCTCTGGGCAACCTGTGCAAGTACCTCACTGTCCTTATTGTAAAAAAACCATTTTTTCCACTTCATTTATTTAACTTTTTTTCTTTACTGTATAGGCCAATATATATAAGCCAAGAGGATTATCTGTTCTAGTAAAAGATACACATTTTCTGAAGGAATTTATAGTGAGCAATGTTTTACATTACCCTACTGATAACAGTACTGTGGTATCCACTCTCACATCAAGTGGCACAACAGGGGCAGCATGCTAGTGTTGCTTACCACATGACTGATGCTGTCGTTTTCTGCAGGCAATATAGGGCCCATCATCAAAATTAAATCTTTGTATAGTTTACTTGCTTGTAATCATACCAAAACTAATAGAAACTCATTGGTAGTGTAAACATTTGTCTGCAAAGCTTTGACCGTCTACTTAAAAACCATTGAAGAATTCAGAAAATACACTTACTACGTGTCAGAGAATTTCATCTAATTCTGGCTTTAACAAAATGCCAAATATTTCTGCTACATTTGGGCTCCTCATTGCGATCCTATTAAATATACATTTGACATGTTACCCATTAATCTTACAAGTCACAATCCTGAGTTACTTAATCTTGTGACATAATGGATTCCTTTCCTACACCTTAGATGAGCAATCAAATGGAGATTGACTTTCTCCATTTAGTCAAATAGATTTATCTAAGCTATGTTTCAAATGACTAGATTAAGTAGGGCAATGTGGGAGTTTTTATGTCTGAAGAAAAATCCATTAGTAGAACTGTTCCTTTGATTTTAGAGTGAGAATTACTATCAAAACACTGGACTCCTTCCTCTGTAGTTTTTTGTTATAATGATCTGGAGAGTCTTATCTGCCTGTACTGCAATTGAAGGTATTAATACTCTTGTGACCCATCTGCAATAAAGTATGCTCTTGGACAGAAGAGACAAAGAGACTCCCCACATGAGACCATTTACATACTATGGTATGCGCAATGATGAGGAGAGTGAACAAATGTCCTTTTGTTATTATGTCATGGAAATGATTTTCATGAAGGATTAATTCATTAAAAACAACAAAAGCACATTTTCTTTTCTTGCTCGTAATTAATTACGGGAGGACAAAGTTTCTGTGCAATAGAGAAATATAATTAGATTGCCACAGGGAATTTAACCACTCCACTGAATTGTAGAGGTGATAAATACAGAAAGCCACCAGACTGTGTGCATTCTGGAGCCCTCTGCTGAACTACAGGAAAATCTCTCAATTCTTTGTCAAGACTCTATTGCAGTAACAGGTAAGTCAATGGCATTTCATCATGAAACAAATCTCAAGGGAAAAAAAAAAAAAGGACATTACTTGAGATATTCCCTGAGTCTTTTTGTGAGGAAGAGGAAAATCTATCTAGTAATTCAAGATTAATCCAATCTGCCTCATCTGAAGCAAATTTATGTTTGGAATATGATCACAAGAGATATTATGCCTCATATGGAAAGAATCTATTATGATATTATCCAAAATAACTTGAATACTGACAGTGGTTAGTTTTCCTAAGATTATAACTTTTGTTTGAATCAGCAAAACAGATGATTGTAAAACAGCTTTGAATAATTTTTTTTTTTTTTCACAGTGAAGAAAAAAAGAAAAAAACAGAAAAAAATCTCTTGCTCACAAAATATTAGAAAATGATCTTAGGGCAGTAAAGAAAGTTCAGCTGTGAGTTAGACTTTTCCTCAGCTTTGATCCCCCCTTAACGTTTTTGAAAACGGCTTCTGTGAAAAGCAGATTCCCAAACAAAATCTCATTTTTGTGTTATCTCAGCTATCTGCTTATGTGGCACTGGAGTAATCACATTGCCTGACTTGTAGTAAACACAAGAACAATAAAAATGCTGTTCATTCAAATGTTGGGACTTAGTGCTGTGTAGCACATAAGAAAACAAGAAGTGTTAAATAGATATACACCCTATTTCTTATATTTTCTCTTGACCTGTTACATCTTTCTGTGGCATCTCTGAGAACAAGATGGTTAGTGGTTTATCCTCTTCAGACTGGTTAGAGACACAGCAGAAAGCATTGACAATAATGATTTAGGAGTCAAGAGACCTCAATTACTTATTCTGACATAAAATGTGAATCCAAATTAATTCATAACATCTGAGTGTTATCGTGTTAATCACAAATATAAGTATCTGCAACTTAGTGGAGTCACTGCTCTTCCCGACTGGAGTTTCTGCAATTTCCAAAGTGTAGGAAAGATAAAGTCTACATCAGGGACTGGAATACTGAAGTGTCTCGATTTCAATTAGAAAATCATCTAGAATTCTAGAGAACTACAAAAGCAGAGTAAAGGAGCTGTTTCTAAAATGGATAGTTTTTGTTTCTTGATCTGAAGAATTATAATAATATTTTGGTGCAGTGTATGTCAGGTGTTAGGAGTTAAATGTCTCATTCAATGTCTCTAAAATGAAAGCTACTACCAGAGTGCCATGTTTTATAACAGTACAAATATTTTACTCATTATTTGCAGAATGTTATCTACTACTTGGATGCAAAGTGACTAGTGACACAGTTTTCTTCAAATCTTACAAAATTAAGTCGTTAAAGAACAAACTGAATAAATTGTTAATGTTTTAGTGAAGAAAAGCTCCAGTGATATTACCATAAATCTAGAAACACATTAGGAAATCATCTTGCATCAAGCATACATCTACATCAATGTCTGGTCTTCTTTTCAAGCCTTTCTTTAAATACTGACAAGATCTAAACCTATTCTGCTGATAAAATCTGATATGATTAAATTTTATGGAAATGAGTCTTTTTGTTTGTTTGTTTGTTTGTTTATAAAATTCTTCTGTTTATTCACTTTTGCAAACAAATGAAATAGCTGTTGTAGCTAGGAAGGCTTAATAAATAACATTTTAAGCACATATGAAGTACTTAATCTAAAAACAGTTTTTAAACTTACCTAGAAGTCTCTCCAAACAACCCTAAAAATATAACTTTTCTAGGATCACAGATATAACAGGGTTACATCACAATCTAAACCTATTTACAACAGTTTCTTATCAATGGAATTTAACAAGGATTTCATTTTGCAGGTCCCTAGCTGTGCAAAGCATTGTGAAACATCAGCATGTCAGTAGAAATACAGTAGTTTATACCCAGTGTTCATGTGATCCACCTAATCAAATGAAATTGTAACATTTGCAATCAAAATGTAACAATGAAGCTGAAGATCAAAAAATCTTAAAACCATTCATTTCAATCTTGACCTCATCTTGGTAATTATCAAGATAATGTAGATAACGTGCTCTTTTTCTTTTTCTTTTTTTAAGAAGCTCTTGTGATCTGTGATGAACAATAATTAGGTTGTTTAGATGGCAGCTGAGGCATATTATCTCAGTTAATGACACTTGTGATCTGAATGAACAAATAAACTTTGAACATAACTGTCCATCAGGATCTGTTCACAGCTGCAATGGTTGGTCAAGGAAGGAAGTTTTGTCTTCACTTATTTCCTTTCTGGTGGTTCTTTTTTTTTTGTTGTTTTGTTTTTTTATTACTATACAACTGAAATCTAATTAAAAAATTAGAAAAAAATAACGACAGAGATTACTTCTGAACTAACTACTAAGCTTTCAAGTGACACTGTAGTAGTTATATAAGCTTTTCCCTCCCAGATCAGCAAAAAAATGACAAATCAAGGGGTTTCACTAGCATAGCAATATCGTTGTCTTTTGTCAAGTCCTGTATGACTATTTCACAGGACTCTGATTGAGTAATTAGATACATAAATAAATAAAAATCTATATATGTAGTACTTGATAACATCCTTTATGATGTTGGCTCCAATAATGTGAGATAATTTTTCTTTCCTGTAAAGGATGTGTATCAGCCTGTGAGGTTTATTGTTCAGCACTATCCTGTCCTAACCTGAAATTTAAAATACCACCAGAATGAGGTTTTAAATGTTGTGCCTTTGGGGCTCTTCTGATGTGAATTGCCTTTTTCAATAGCAATGAGGATCAAGAAAAGTAGAGCATAAGAGGCAAAAAGTAAAATTGGATGACACATCCCACTGCAGAATGTCACCCATTTGTATTTCTACAGACAACTCCTACAGTGTTACTTTTTTTACTTACATGAAGTATAATTCATGAAAAAGCATTCAATTATAAAATAAAGAACATAAAGTTGTTGAATGCTGATTTGATATGTTTTTCTGTTCCATTACACACAGAATGATAATTTTGAGATTAGATCCATCCTTCCTCAAGTTAGACACTTAACAGACTACAGGCTGGAGGGACATTTCTAAAGGGTAAATCAGACTTTCAGGAAAAGAGTTAATCCCCTGGAAGCTTCACCCACCACTGATTAAACAGACTGTAAAATCTATTCTAGGAGATTCTCAGAACTCATCTGGAAAAGCAGTCATCAACAAAATCTAATTGCAAAGTGAGATTCAACTTTCAAACTGGTGTTGATCTGAATGGGGTGCTGATTTTCTACAGGTCCCTTCTAATATAAATTAGGATTGTAATTATTTTCCTTTTCACTGCATGTCTGTAAACACATAATGACAGACAGGCTGAATTTGAGATTCTGCAACATATAACTTCAACTTGCACAATGTATAACTTAAACTTGTAGAAAGAGGATGAATTATTATTTTTTCCTTAATAAGTAATACTTAACTGCTGTCACATAATGATAGTTAAGGTGAATGTCTTTCAATCATACAGTAAAGTGCTCTTAGCATCACAATAGGGAATGTGGTCAGAAAGATCATATACTACCTTTCTTTTGCAATGGTAATGAGAACTCTTTTCATAGAATGCTATTGTCCATATAAATTATTCACCAGCAGAAATAGACTATGTATAGATTTTTTAAAAGGAATATTTCATTAATATGACAAATTACATCTCTAGCCATGAAATGCTTAGTTACCTTCATGAATTTAGCTGGGAAAAGCATACCATCTCATATTTCACACTGTGACAGAATATTCAGTAGAACTATTTTAAAATCTCTGAATCCAAGCATTCTGTTGACCAAACATATATAGTCAAAGCATCGATTGGTTTAGTTTTAGGTTCTTATTTGATTTGAAGTTATATAATAAAAAAAACAGAAATACTTGTCGACTTATCCTCATTTTCTTTCATTCTTTGTCAAAACAAATTTACTCCAATAATTAAACCAGAATTTTTAGGAGTCGTTGATTCTATTTATTACCCACTCTTTATTACCCACTGATAAAAACAAAACAAAACCAAAAAATGATATTCAGATCAGGATTCTAAAACTAATATTATATGTGGCTAGTGTTTCAAAGCTGACTTTATACACACGGGCTTGTGTCAGCACTGATTTTCTCAGTGATCTGCTTGTAGTACCTGACTTACATTCTTCAGAAATAAAATATTCCATTATTTTAATTTTTTCTTGATTAGCATATTTCAAACTCAATGTAACTCAAGTATTCATATACTAGTGTGGCTTTGGCAATTTACCATATGTGTATTCTAATTTTCTCCAAGGAAACTCCATTAACTGAAACAATCTTCTTCTGAGGTTTTAGCTAATGCATTTCATGAGGGCTGAGATGATGCATACAGTCAGTTTCAATGATTTAATTAACAAATGATAACTGTGCACACTTCCATAGCTAGCCTGCATGTTGTTCTATGCTTATCTCCTCAATTCATACCAGTGCAACAGCATACTGATAGTTTTCCAAAGTTTAATCAGCCAATGCTTCCCAGGCATCTGCAGTTGTCAAATGAAATGTAGAGCATTAATGGAAAGAGTTTTACTGCCACTGCTAAATTAAGTTTCATTTGCTTTTTTAAAGGCTTTTTAAGAGTTATGTATATTCTGATTTAAGGAGCACTCAGAACTCAAGCTTTTCTGCCATTTAGTTTTTGTGAAAATGTTTGCTACTGCTTCTGATTTAGTACATCACTGTTCACTTTCATCTGACACATTACTAATTTAAATATTTCAGCCATGAGAGGCAGGTCAAGGTGTACTGCTAATTACAAAAATCCCATTGTTGTTCCCTTTGAAAATGCTCTATAATAGAAACAAGATGAAAGGCAGTGCAGCTGGCAGAGAAATAGCATAAAAACACTGGTTCCCTTCTTCAAAGGCCTTGTTTACAAAATGTAAGGTTACGTTGGTTGGAATTGAAAATACAAGCACAACAAGGTAGCTACAAAGAATCGTTCTGAAGGCAAACTAAACTTCAATTATCTGCTATTTACCATTATCCATTTCTCTCCCTCTTTTTTTTTTTTTTTTTTTTTTTTTTATGGACTGAGCAGTTAGAAAACTTGCTGCATAAAACTATCCTTCACAAGAGGTTTTATGTAGATACATAAACAATGAATAAACTATCAGTAAGAAAAACAATGGCGACTACTTTTTAGCATGAGTTTGGTTTCATATACCTGCTGTAAATCTGATGGCACAGTAATCTGAAAACCTTCAGGATTGTTTGCCTATATGGGGTAAACACTGAAAGAATATCTGTATTCTGCTTATATAGAAAGTTAAATTATCCATTTGAACTAAACGATCACCAAACAATCAGCCAGCATTTGTTTTGATTGGCCATACCATCAGATTAAGCTGCTAATATAGAAAAAGACAGATGTCAATCATTGCATCATTTTAGCAATCTGCTAATGACTTAATTTATGTGCTTTAATAATCCTGCTTTAATGGTAAGGGGTGGATAAGCTGAAAGAAAAAGTGATTAGAGAAATGAATTGCTTTTTTTTAAAGATGTGATTTTGGCATAAATCTATTTTTTAAACCATCTTCTGCTTGATTGCATATGATTTTTTTAGCAGAGCACTATCAGTAATTTTACTTAAATAAAACAGTAAAAGTAACAAGAAAAAAAAGTAGCTTTTTCTAAAATGCAGTAGACTCTTTTCAAATGTTTGGAACCATAGTTCTATAATCTCTACCTGTTTGTGGATCAGAAAGATGCAGATAACTCACGTCCATCAGCCTCAGACATCGATAAAAAAACAAAAACAAACAATGAAAGCAGAAGTAACTGCATGAAATTAAGGTTTCTTTTAACCTAAATCATTCTATGATTCTGTGAGATGAACAGCTTTGTTGGCTGGTCCAGGGGTAGCTCATTTACTCTGGAAGGGGCAAGAGTCTGTCTCAATTTTTAACAAAATAATTGTGTCTGTGAAATAACTTCCAAGAAAAATCTAATAATTACCCTAAGAATGTGGATCTGAACATTGGATTTCTACTCACAGCTGTGGGGTTTAGTCATTACATGATATATCCTCTCTGCTTTGACAGAAATTCAGAAACTTGATGACATATTATTTTGAGTCATTGGTCTAAATTCCACACAGTGTTAGTAATCTCCATAAACTTCTCCATGTAGGTGATTTTAAATATTTATATGGCTCCGTCTAATTGTGCTCAGAAAGACAATAAAACAAACTGGAATAAATTACTTGTACACTTGTAAATATGAACTTTCCTCAGCTCAAAGGATCTGAAGTCCTAATTAAGGGTCCACAATGACTCTAAAAATGCTAGTGTTCCAGCTCTCCCCACTCATGTGAGAATGTACATCAAATTGGTGAATTAGAAGTGTGCTATGTGAGACCTACACAAGTGTTGCTGGCACAATTTTTCCCCTCACTGCCTAATTTTTGCAATTAAGAAAGGAGAAAACAACAGAGATATCACTTAAGTCCAGTGGGATGCATTAACCCATCTCCTCAGCTTTTTCTTTAGACAGAGTGGCATATTTTCTCTCTTGGACCAGATGTTAGTTAAGAAGAGTCTGCATTTTTATAGGTCTCTACCTTACTTTCATACCATCTTCAGCCTTATTCTTATTCTACAGGTTCATCTTACAAGGATAGGCCTCTGAGAGCACTGACAGATTATAAACAGTCTGATCATCTCACAAACAGTAACTCATGTACTGATAGCTTTTAGTAAGAAAATAAAATAAATTACTTATAAATCTATCAGCTTATATTATATACATATGTGCACACAAATATGTACATACATACATTCTAGTGTGTATCCATATTCTCCTTCTATAAAGAAAGCCAAAACTCAATTTACAAGATTTACCAAGACTCATGAAATGTACTGGAAGTAGGGACAAAATAAAGATTGTTTTTGTTTTTTCCTTTTTATTTTTTTTTTTTGTGATCTATTTCAGTACAAAAGGATAAATACCTTTCTTCTTTCTTTACTTTTTTTTTTTATTTTTATTTTATGTGGAAATAAGGAATGCAGCATTCACTGCTTGACTCAGTGTCACAGAAAATGAGCCAATTCCTTGACATGAACTGCGAATAACAAAGCCTGGAGGAGAATTTAGGACACAGGAAGGCATGAATTTGTCTAGAAACTCCTTTTACAAAGAAAGACAGGGTTGTAGGAAAGTCAAAATAACAACATATTATCAGAAGGTGGGAAGAGCTAAGTTTGAACAGAAAGATCTGACAAACATAAGATTAAACTAGCAACACATTTTCCAAGATAACAGAGTCATCAAACCTGAAAAGGCAATTTCAAGGCATTAGAGATTTTCTGGTTAGTGTTTTCTTCCTTTATTTATTTATTTATTTATTTATAACCTTAGGTGAAACATAACAGCCATGAGGTTGGAAGCAGTAATGCCATTCATTCTTCTAGGCAACAATAGCAACAAATCACTTCTTTCCTTCTGTGCATTTTCCTGACTTTCCACATAGTACCACAAATGTGTAGGTGTTCATCAATTACCAAATTCCACATGAGTATTTTGACAGATGTTTATTTGTATAGCATCTCCCTGATGTTGCCTGCAGCTCCATTTGCCTCCAGAGCTTGAATCCAGTCATTATGATCTGTAGAATTTTTGGTAAATGAATTAACATAGGAAGAGCATTCAAAAACAAGAAAACCTGCATAAAAGAAAGCTGCCTTAAAGATAGGAGTTGACAAAAATATCACAGAGGAGCTCCAAGAATGTCCAGTTTATCTTATGACCATACTTTTACTATGAAATTCAGCATAGGTGGCTATAGGTGAAAAACTTGAGTAAGGGGAGATAATCAGCTACTGACAACTGCACAGCTTGGTTTTCACCTGCATTACCTTCCTCTTACCTCAGAGGAAGTTAGTGATGTTTGCAACTACAAAAAAGGAAGGGAGAATCAGAGCCCTCTGATTTTTTAGGTTGTATCATCTTGCTCAGTCTCTTAAATACTAGTTAAGCAGTGGCTGATAAATACTGGAGAATCTGCAGCTTGATAGAGATAAAATAAATGTTACATGTAAAATAAAAAAATATATAAGTGAAAGCTCATAAATACATTGAACTGTCTTTGCTACCAATAAGTAACCTCAATCTGTATGGGATTATTAAGTGTCCCTAAGGATTTCAGCACTAATTTGTTTGACTTTTAGTTAAAAGTGGGCTATCAATTTCTTCCCCTAGGTAGTTACTTAAGGCCACTTATGTTATACATCCAATTTGCTCAACTTCTGTGAGGAGAACTTCAGAATATTAACATGGGTTAGAAGTTAGGCATTCTGGATTTCGAAAATACAGTTCTGATTCTTTATTTACTAAAAATTTAACTCTTTCAGATGAGCATATTAATTCTTCATGTCTACATATAGTTACCTATTCTTAACAACATGAAGTAGGAGTTACTGAACATTAAAGCACGAGTATATGATCTGTATTATTTATCTTTCCACACACAGGAAATCAGATAGGGAATGGTAATATTTATGGTAATATTTCTGGTAATATTTTGAAGAAATGAATATTTAGAAGTTATGAAGGCCAAAGATATCTTAACTGATTGGGGAACTGGGCTGACTGGATCTCACAGTGTCCAGTGTGCAGAATGCTGCTCTCTGCACCTGGGGAGGAACAAGCCAGCATCAGCACATGCTTAGAGCCATCCAGCTGGAAGATGATTTGCAGAAAAGTACCTGTTACCCTGATGGACATGAGCTAGCAATGTTCCTTTGTCGATAAGAAGGTTAATGGCATTTTCTGAATTTGGGAAAGAATGACCAGTAGGTTAAAGGAGATGACTCTTCTCCTCAGATCTAGAGTCCGGTGTTCAATTCTGAGTTCCACAGTACAAGAAAGACTTAGACATACCAGAAAGAGTTCAAAAAAGGCTATCAGGATGCTGAAGGGCCTGGAGCAGCTCTGCTGTGAAGAGAGGCTGATACCTGGAAATGCTCAGCCTGAGGGAGATAATGCTGATGGGGATTTTGTCGGTGTGTAAATTGCTGAAAGAAGGGTGAAAAGAACATAGTCAGACTCTTTTCACTGGTGCTCAGTTCCAGAGCAAGAGGCAGCGGGCACATACTGGAACACAGGAGGTCCTGTCTGAGCATCAGAGTACACTTCTGTGCTGTGCAAGTGGGAGAGAAATGGCACAGGTTGCCCAGTGTGCTTGAAGAGTCTCCTCTTTGGAGATCCATGTGGAGATGTTGAAAGCTGGAATTTTTCTAATCCCATGTATTTCTGCCTATTTGTATGTTCTCACAATAACTTTGTGGGAGAGAAGAGAAATATATGTAGTCAGAATAGATGCCTAACTTTTATTCCTTGCATACTAATCATACTAATTCAAACTAATTTTCAGGAATGCTTTCACTGACCACAGCTAAAATATTGACTGTGTGAAGAATTCAGGGTCAAACTCTAATCCTGTTTATCTGACATTCATTTCCCTTATTTCTAAGCTCACATTAAGTAATTAACTGCTTAAATAATTGCTTGATTTGAGTACTTAGATTTAAATATTAATCAATGCAGTCATTTTTAAAGAAATACAGTAGTCAAAATGAGATTCAATCATGACACCAAAGCAATTTATTAAGCAATTAAAATTATTCCTAGATGTGGCAAATTAAACACTTAAAATAATTCAATTAAAATGTGATTACTGCCTCAGTCTAAACTTTTAGAATCGTAGGATCATGGAATGGTTTGGGTCGGAAGGGACCTTTAAGATCATGTAGTTCCAGTTCCCTGCTACAGGTAAGGACAACTCACACTAGACCAGGCTGCTCACAGCCCCATCCAGTCTGGCTTTGAATGCTTCTAGGGGGTGGGGGTGATAGATTCTTCTTTTTACTTTTATTGGCTCTAAGACTTTCAGGATTTATATCATTAACAATTTTTTAGCCTGTAGGAAGTCAGTAGATTTTCCACAATCTAGCAATGTGCAAATTATTATTTCAAATAGAAAATCGTAACATCATGGAATCATAGAATAATTAGCATGACTTGGAATGTAAAAAACTTTGAAGATTATCCATTATTATGGTTCCAGCCATTTGCCCTGGGCAGGGACACCTCCCACTAGATCAGGTTGCTCAAAGACCCAATCCAATTTGGCTTCAACATTTCCAGGGATGGTACATTTACAACTTCTTGTAGCTTGTGCCTCACTGCTCTCTGAGTAAAAAATTTCCTCCAAATTTCTAATCTAAATCTCCCTTCTTTTAGTTTAAAACTGTTTCCTCTTGTCTATCACTGTCTACACTTGTAAGAAGTCAATCCCCAGCATTTTTGTACATCCCCTTTATGTTCTGAAAGTCTGCAATGGGGTCTCCCCAGAGCCTTCTCTTTTTGAGGCTGAGCAAGCCCAGCTCAATCAGCCTTATATCAAAGGAGAGGTGCTCCTTTCTAGATTCAAATTCCTATGTTTTAAATCCGTGTATCTCACATTTAGACATAAGCGTGTCATATAGAACCATATTAAAGGCCTTACAGAGGTCCCAGTGGATGATATCAGCCAGTCTCTTCCTTTGCTGAATCATGCAGTGTTCCATCATAGAAAGGTATCGGATTGGTCAGACATGATTTCCCTTTGCTTCAACCTATTGCTTCTCTAACAGAATTTGTTGTAGATGACAAAATGGACAGGAACCCTAATCAATAATTCCACACTCTGGAGCCTCAGAATAATGAGGAAAACCAAAAGACCACAGGCAATATGGATAAAACTTCACATATCTTTATTTATCACTAACCACTACTGAAATGAGTCACACACAGTTTGTATGATTCACAGATGTGAGAAATATTTGTGGGAATACTTGCAGGAGAAAGACAAGCTTCAGAGTAAGCACTTTCTGCAGCATCTCCATGCCAGGATATACCAATGGGGGTTTAATGGTCTGGAGTCTTCACTGCTTCCTCAGCTGCTAGCTGAACTGATTAGAGCTGAGATGACAAACAGGTACATTTAACTGTAGAGAGATTTTTATAATAGCTGCTATGCAAGAGAGTACATATTATAGGTAGGATTTGGCTCACTGAAAGTTAGCCAGTGTAAAGTACTTTCTTTAAAACTATTGTATGAGTTTTCCCTATCTTTGAAGACAAGCTTATGGACTAGCTTATGGAATTAGGACATGACTTGTCCCATCTTGGAAATGAATATATACATGGGTACATCCATGCAGTCAAACAAAGCAGATCCCTAATTTAATCCCTAATTTAACTCTCCCTGTGTGATTCTGCATTCCCAGATGTTTTAATTTTTGTTTTTTTTTTGGCTATAAGAATCCTATATGTGACTCTATAGAAAGTTTCCTGTAAATCTTACATGCTAGTTGCCATATGGATGAGGCTAAGCAAAGTTTGTTCTGTACACTCAAGAGACTCCTCATCCTGCAGCCTGTGAACATTCATGTCAGGGTCCACTCCAAGGAACATGGCCCTAGCCTGAGCACCAGGTTGCAAGAATAACACTTTCCACAGTAAAGGAGAGATATGGAGCTGTTAGAGTATGTCCAGATGAGAGTTGCAAAAATGATCCAAGGGACTGAACATCTTCCTACAGGCTGAGAGAGATTGGGCAGTTCAGCCTGGAGAAGAGGAGGCTTCAGGGAGACATGAGCAGCTTTTCAGTATCTGAAAGGAGCTTTGTAAAATAAAGGGACAAAATATTCATGAGAATCTGTTGTGATAGAAAATGGTTCCAAACTAAAAGAGGGAAGATTTAGATCAGATATAGCAAAAAAAGTTATTTTTTGTAATAAGGGTGGTGAGGCACTGGAACAGGTTGCCCAGAGAGGTAGTGAATGTCTTGTCCCTGGAGTCACTGTCAGGCTGATCAGGGCTCTGAGCACCTGATGGAGCTGTGTACATCTGTTCATTGCAGACTAGTTGGACTAGTTGACTTTACAGGTACCTTCCAACTCAAACAACTCTGTGATTCTATGACAGTCTGAGAAATAGCCCTACTTGTCTTTCAGACACTTGCCCCTCCTCCTCCCCAAAAAGCCCCACCTCATAAACATTGCTTGCATTCAGTTAAGTGCATTTAGCATTTAAGCATCTGTAAATAGTCTACTACATTTGTTATCTGAGCAGTAGCTGCTCAAAACTGCACAAAACAGCACAATAAAAAACTGAAGTGCAGTTCAACTTCAATTTTATCTGCAGGTCTACAGGAAAAACAGTTGTTCTTTTTTTTTTTAGATTTTTAGATAGAAAATATAAACATTTTTCAAGTATATGGATGCATATATAAATACATAGTCTGAACCCTGTGTATATATTTATCTGTATATGCTGTACACAAGCATATACTCTTGCACACAGATATGTAAATACATATGTACTTGTAAGTTTGCATGCATACATTATATTTGGTAGTTTTTTCTTGTGATCCAGAGGAATTCCAATATCTTAGATTACTCTCCAGCAAGTGGAAATTCCCATCTTCTCTCTACCTTGAATTAGAATTAAAGAAACCAATATTGCTTTTATCCTAATAGAAAATTCTACAAGAAATTACAGGAAACATTCAAATTCATTGAAATCTCTGGATTTCATATTATCATTTATGTCATCAAAAGCTCCGTAGTCATACAGCCTGTTCCAGTTTTAGTATGAATTTCTCTGATGAAAATGACCTCAGAGTTCTCTTCCATCTATGATCATTTTCATAAGTAAACAGATACTTGTAATAATACCTAGTTACACAAAGGAAAATCCTCTTGCTTTGAGGCAGCAGCTAATCTATCCACTTCAGAAATGAGAAGAAAAAGTAAATATGGAATGTCTTGTCAAATGAAACAATGAAACAACAATGAAAGCTTTTTTTCTCATTACATGGGTATCGCTTAAAGATGCTGTTGCTCTCCTTACAGCTTGATAAGAAAATTATTTATCTAAAAGCTATTTATATTTTTTTTTCCTGGGGAAAATAACTATTGAAAAGACTGATGGCTGCTGCTTTAAAAGAAGTCCTGTATTCAAGTAATTACTGTTTACATCAAGACCAAGCTTGTGGCTGTTCTTTTGCTTGACAGCCTTCCATTGTGCATGACTGTGTGTCAACACCTTTAAGAGTTTATAAACATCATTACTTTTCCCTAATAACACAAAACATTTCCTTCTCTTAGGCTTTGCTTCTTTTCTCAACATACATCAGCTTTTATCCATTGAATTGCTGAGTTTAGTCCTAATCTGAACTATGTAAGTAAAGGAGAAATTGACTGCAACACAATTTCATAGATGCAGCTGTTGAAGTTTTGATTTACAGTAGCACACGTAATAGAATGAGACCCGTATAACAGTCACAATATATTGAGCTATTGCTACCAATACCTTCATAGGAAAATAAAGCACTTTAATAGAGATCTCTGAGATAACTCTGAGTATGATAAAATATTTCTATAAATCTGTGGTTCTATCATGCACTGAAAAAGCAAAATACTAAGATACTGTGATACAGAAATGACTGATATAATAATCTCTACCTCTCAGCAGAGATAATGTGTTAAGATGCAACTGTACTAGCAATCAAAAATATTCTTAATTTCAAATTCAGTTCTCTTAAGGAAAATTTCTATTCACAAGTAGGGTGATATTTGATTCTATTTGAACCATGACAAAGCACTCATTTGTGTTTGAACCCAAACTTTCTCCTGAAGATCTACTATTTTCAATATATCTGAATTTTATTACATTTGGAGAGATAGCAATAAATAAATAAACTTCTGGAGTATGTATTAGGGACACTGTTTCATTGAACTTCTATTTGCTTAAAATAAAAAATTCTGAGTTCAGCTCAGCCTTTATATCCAACTTCTTTCTGAAAGATGAAGTGTGTGGAGACAGTACAAGAGGGAACGGACAGAAACTGCAGCGCAGGAGGAGCACAAATGTGTGCAAGAACTTCTTTATGGTGAGGGTGACGGAGCACTGGCACAGCTGCACAGGGGGGTTGTGGAATCTCCTTCTCTGGAGATATTCAAGACTCGCCTGGACACCTACCTGTGTGACCTGGTGTAGGGAACCTGCTTTGGCAGGGGGGTTGGACTCGATGCTCTCTTGAGGTCCCTTCCAACCCCTGTGATTCTATGATTCTATGAATGATGTTGTATCCAAAGTATCAGTGCAATTGTGGCATCAACGAAGTATGACTGCTGCATATTTAACATAACTGAAGCTCTTACAATTATACTCTCATGTAATATATATATATATATATAAACATTTTTGAAGCTACCTAGATTTTATAAGTTAAATCAACACTTCATTTTCTGCATTCATTTTGATAAACCATACATTTTGCCATATACTTGAGGTTTAATTGTCATTACTGAGTGCCCTGTGCAGACAAGAAACATGAAAGATGCTAACAGCATTTCTAATGCTAGCCAAATCCTTATTCTCTTAAATATACCAGTAAATCTGGAAGATGCATTCCCATCCCTCTGGTTTATATGGATTATCACTAAGTACTTTTGCCGACCTATCTCAGAAATACAAAATCATATGAAGCTTGTTTATACCAGCAGAATCTAAACCTTATTATTAATTTCTAGTTTACCACTATGGAATGCATTTATTAAGCAGAACGCTGGTTAAGTACTGTTCTATGAAAAAGCAACTTCCCTGAAAGCATTAACTTGATGTTTATTTCATGACTTATAGACAGGTGATTTTGTGTCTTATGAAGCAACACTAGTGACTGTGTTTAGCTCGCACAGTGCTATACTAAAAGATTACTTTCTGAAAAATATTTCTAGATTTTTATATCGCAGTACTGGAGTTGTGATGTTTTCTGGTATGTCTATAAAATGCAGGTTTTCTAATACCTATCACTCCACTGTTATTTTTCTCATTATTTTCTTCTCAGCCATCCTGTGATTTCTTTATTCACACTAGAGTTCTTACTCAGTATGACCATGAAATACCTTGGCAATTGAAAGCATTAATGATTTCAATATGCTCTGTATCATGATCACAATAAACTTGTTTATCTTTGGAAAGTAGCTTATCACAAGGGCATAGTGCTTGTTGTATAATATCTAAGGAGCGGGAGGCAAAGGGACGAGGCTGGACTGTTCTTAGCAGTGTGTGTTGACAGGACAAGGCAAAATGGCTTCAAGCTGAGGCATAGAAAGTTCTGTACAAATGTTCGTGGGAACTTATACACAATAAGGTTGACGGAGCACTGGCACGGGCTGCCTGGAGATGTTGTGGAGTCTCCTTCTCTGGAGATGTTCAAGGCCCGACTGGACATCTACCTGTGCAACCTGGGCTAGGGAGCTGCTTTGGCAGGGGGGTTGGACTAGATGATCAATAGAGGCCTCTTTCAATCCCTACAATTCTGTGAAAGAGAACTTAAACAAACAATGAACAACAACAAATAACAACTAATTTAAAATATAA
The DNA here is from genome assembly GCF_038088225.1 of Cyrtonyx montezumae. Taxonomy (NCBI): domain Eukaryota; kingdom Metazoa; phylum Chordata; class Aves; order Galliformes; family Odontophoridae; genus Cyrtonyx; species Cyrtonyx montezumae. Next base: position 2,643,011 of record NW_027071848.1, read on the forward strand.
ATTCAGACAGTACTCTCAAACAGTTTTCTATTTTCAGTGTGGAAGTGATCTTTTGAAAACTGAGTATCCATTAGATGTATTTACTTGAGGTCAGTGATGAACCCACTTAAAATATTCTGACTTGAAAGTCATTGTCTTAGCTACACTACACTCATTTCAGTTCCTATTCAACTAAAAGAGAAATTTGATTTTTTTATATGTAACTAATAACAGGATAGGATTCATCCACATAGGGGAAATGTCTACAGTACAGTTGTAATTCTAAATCAGATATTTTAAATAAGCCAAACCAGACAAGACTCTAGTAGTGCCTACTCTCTCCATTGACTGGGTGAGATAATTGAAAGTAAGATAAGATGAAAGCTAGCCAATATATTTCTAGAAAAATACAGAAAATGCAAAATTCCTGTTGCCATTACTGGATTTGATTTAAAGCAAGAATCCAAGAAATATGAATAATAATTTTAGAAATGTCATTTCTAAGGAAAGAAGAATATATCCACGAGATAATTTAATATTATAAACAAGCTGATTTTGCCCAGGAGTAGAAAATATAGGATGATTGAATTAATTGCTGACCAAAAAACTGGAAGGGTAAAAAGGAAGAATAGTCACACACTAATGTTTATCACAGATTTGACAGTCTGTTGCAGGTGTTTTACTGCAGTGAGTATCTAAATTGTTGAGTCAGGTTCAGCACAAGGATACATTTTCCCATTTGTTTTATAGTTAGGAGAAGATTTTGCCTCGGGACATTAACATCACTAAAGTTTCAGAACGGCAACTGTCTGAAAATTAAATATTAAAAGCAGCTATCTTTTTAAGCATTGAGTTTAGGACCAAATAGAAAAAAATGAAAAATCCTATGGATGTATTAGATAGAAAATAAGTATCTGTGGTTCATACAGCCAGAAACTGGGTCTGATTTTACAATCCAAGAAAATGTCTTTAGTTAAAAACAGGTATCTGAAGTCACATGAAAGTAGTGCATATATTCTGATGCTTTATTTGGGTACACTGAAGAAGGGTAATCTCTTGGAAAGTTCAGATTTCTGTAAATATTGTTTTATTTTCTCTTAGTAAACTTGTCTCTAGGAACAATAGCTGTTTTATCAATTGTGGTAATGTTACTTAAAATTTGTCAGGTTTTCCGGTTTTTGAGAGATTTTTGAATGCTCATAAAGCATTCTTACATTTGTTATGATGTGAATTTATGAAATACATGTATACAAAACAAACCAAACAAACATCAGTATAGTTTTGTGCTTCACATCATGGTATTCTAAATAAGGAAAGTCCAATCATGGACATACTATACTTTATCACCAATCTATATGCATTGCTGAAGCAGTGGGCATCTTCCAGTGGCATGTTAATGAATGGATTTTTGGCATTCAGTGCTTAGTGTGCCTAAAAATCAAGTCTCCACCAGACTGTGGTATATCAGTGGCATATCTAAGACATGACCAGTGAATTATGTGATTCTTGCTGCCAGAGTCTTTCTCTAAGGCAGAGTGAACTGTAATGGATTGAATCAGAAGCATTCATCTCGTACGTGTGAGAGAGCCCATTTTGTGGACCCATATCCTCAAAGGACACTTCATATCCACTCTTCCCAAGTAGAACTGCTTCCATCTGAACTTTGTTTCCTGAACTTTTCCTCACATAACAGATTGTCTAGAAAAATATTCCTCACTGGCATCTGGAAATCTGACAGAAACAGTGTGACCTAAGCCATAGCTACTAGGAAAGATCCAAAGCACTAAAACAAGAGTAGTTTTTGTCAAAGACTGTCTCCCTTCCTCAGTAAGGTCGTAGATAAATGCTTAAATATCACTATATCACTGTTCTAACAGGTTACAGTGCTTGAAGAGGGACAAATAATGACATATAAACTACTAATTAATAAGACAGTAAAAGTTGAAGGTATAATGCTATGTAACAGAAAGCCTTAATTTTCACCTTAGAATTAAAAGTTCCAGATCTTGTCCTCATGTCAACAGAAGACCACAGAACTCCCCTACTTTATGTTACCTAGCATTTAAGGATAGACCTGAAAATGTTTATTATGCTTCTAGCTGTCTTAAGTATGAAGTTGATCTTTCATGAACAACTGGTGCCTAGCAATGATACCTCCCCTGTAATTTACTGAATACGTAGGTTCTTAATTACAGAAAAATATATATTGAGCTCTTGCATTGTTTCTTTTTGTCATTACGTCTTCATTATCAAAAAAAAAAAATCGATGTAAGATGAATTACTACCTTCCTTTTTACTCTTGGAATAAGAGTTAGAACGCAAATATCTACAACAGCAACACAGCTATTTAGCTAAAATTCTCATATATAGGTAGCACTCAGTTTTCTACCAAGGGGTCAGAGCGCCATCACAACTGTCTTTGTTTCCCTTAACATGGGGCTTACTGGACCCACAGTATCAAAGGATTTTCCACTTTTTGTGGAAGAATTGGTCTACTACTGCCCAAAGGTAAACTTATTGGATCAATAAGGTCTAGATGTTAAGATACACAGGTACAGAAAGACAATAAAATCAGATTTAACTTGACTGGAACCTTGACCAAAGTTGTCACACTGGATGGCAGTATTTAGTGGTTGATGAGCAGTACATGACATCTAAAGAGTGCCTAAAGAGTCTTACCTAAGCTGTTGTTCAGAGGAACTAAATCAAGAAATGCCGTGAAAACGATCCTTTCTCAACTGCCTATGGAAAGGGCAGCAACTTTCCACACACAATACAAATTTGAATTTCAAGATTTATTCAGAGAAAGTGGTTCTGTGTGTATTTAATTTAGAGTGATACTGAGATTCTGGGCCGAAACAGAAAATTATCAGGAAGATAATGCAGTAGTTGTCATACATACAAAACTACATGCAGTAGTTGTCTGCAAATCATATTTTTGGTGTACTATTTTTTTTTTTTTTAATTTTATTTTTGAATGTACTTTAATTTGACGTGGATTTCCCCCACCTTTTGATATATAATCTCAAATGAAGACACCTCATCACAAAACTTTCTCTGCTTTGGTGTTGTTATCCTTCCTGGAAATTTTCATTTGGGTTCTACTCTGGACTTCAGCCTGCATTTATTTATTTATTTATATGACCTGGAATTTTTAAGGAACTGTAAGAATATTATTTATTGCTGGAATAGTCTAAATAAAAGAAGAACATAAAAGTATGGAGCATATATTTGATTTTTACTCAAATAGTTCACGTTGTGAAAGAAAAAAATTGGTAGGCGATAGGAAGAATCTGTGGCATTCACACAACTTAAAAGTTAGAACAATATTTAGGAACTGTTCTAGTGTATGGAACTCACTATCTCAGCAGCAATATCAGCTCTGAGTAAGAGAAATAAAAATGAACACAAACACTGTTGCTCCATCTTTGTGAGGTAAATCACACAATGTACCTAAAAATAAAAAATAAAACCACAGTCTTTCATTCTGCTCTTTTGAATGCTTGCCAGGGTAGTAACCATCACCTGAATGTAGTGAAGTGTTCAGAATTGTGTAGCAAGTGTACACATTAAGTCCAACAATGTCCCAGTTGCATTAACTATTATTATGGCATTATATAAATTGATGATACATCCTGCATTGACTCTTGCATTCAATTTTGGTCATGCTGCCTCAAGAAAAAGATAAGAGAAATACAAAATGTCTGTAGAAGGGCAATGAAAATTATAAAAGGCATGAAAAGACTGCTGTATGAGGAGAAATGAAGATTAAGGCTGTTTAACCTTGGAGTTAGGTAAGAGTTGATGTCATGGTCTCTTATTAAATAAAGTGGTCATGCAAGTCAATTGGGCATTGTTATATACATACAAAACTGAAGAGAAATGTGAAGGAAAATAAAGTACTTTTTAAACCATCTGAAAGGAAAGAGACATTTTTTACAACATATTTCAGACAAAGAGCTCACTAACGCAAGCTATATCACTTTGTCAGATGTCTCAGAAATAGACTCCATTAATCTGATAAATTAATGCAATGTCTTTAACAACATTGTACAGAATGTAAAACTAGAAAGAATAAGGAAAAACAATAATGTAAATAAGTTGCTTCTTATTGCTTACTCTTCACATATTTAAATACAATTAGAGAGTGCATCTGGTGAAGGTAAACTGCAGATGTTTAGCTCTGTTATTTTTCCTCTTAAGTCATTGTCATCATATGAATGTTTTATGACTGTTGCAGTACTTTCTCTAAACAGGTCTTTTCAGAGAGTGATAATCACCTCCATATCATATGTTGTGCTGTATTTGCCATCTAAAGCTCTTTAAGATATAAAACCTCTTTCAAACAAGTCTGACTCAGGAAACAAACAAAAAAATAAACACAAAGAAGAACCCAAAATCAACTCCAACCAATCAACCAGCTCAAAAAAGAAAAAACTAACCTAAGCTTTCCCTAGTAGTTTCTTTTATTTTTTGAAAATCATGATGCTTGCATTCTAGGTCTCATGCACTATACTGAAAAAAGAGCAGTTTCAAGGCTGCTAACAGACATGACAGAGATTCAGTGAAAATATTCTTCTCTAAGTATGTTCATACCATTCCCCTGGAATAAGGGGAGATTTCTCTATAACAAAAGGGATTCACAATTGATTAACTCAATATTGTAACATTGTCTCAGCTGAGCAGAATAAGAATGAGACAAAAGGAGCTTGAATGTTAACTTATTGTCTTTAATCATAAAAAGGAGATGAATGCCAGAGATGCAGCTTTTCAGTACTTACCCAAATTCTATAGATGAATTCACACAATCTATCCTAATCATTGTAGCTATTTTCATCTTTAAAATGTCGTGCTGTTTAAGACTCAAGTTCAGTCTTGAGGAATCTCTGCATCATGTATTGTATAGGGGAAGAAAATTAGACAGAACCCTAACCAAAACAACTCCAGACAGAATATTATTCCAGATGTGTTTCTATAACTGAAAAGTGTGTGCTCTGTCTTTTTCTTCTATATTACTTGTTCTTCTATATTATTTTTCCCTTAATAAATAATTCCACTAATTTAGTACCTTTGGAAAATTGGTATATAAATATGCATTTCCATGTTTTATATAAAACATTTAATACAATGTTTTTATAACAAGCGGAACTTGATGATCCTTGGAGTTCCTTCCAACCCAAGCCATTCTATAATTCTGATTCTATGATGTCATAAAGCACAAGGCTAGGTTAGACAGAAGTCAAAAGTGCTACTAAAGAAAAGATCTAATCTGCAATATTACTGACCTAATTTAATGATACTGTAATTTGCAATAGCAGTAGCTTTTGAATATATGTGAATTTTAGAGCTAGAAAAAGACCTATGTCCTCATTGATAAACTTTGCTCTCACCTGGTAGAAAATTCTTATATTCTTATCAGTAAATAAAATGCTGTATAGGATTTGAAATTTTCCATGTATAAGTTGTTAATGCTTTTAAATACCCTGAGCCGAAAAATATTTCAGATGTTTCTGTGACAACAAGTAATACCCGTAGAAAATTTAATGAAATAAATTAGCATCACTTCTAATTTACAGTCACATTCTAAGGTTCAATTTCTGGTAAAGGTTTTCCACACAGAAATATATAAAAGAAATATAAAAGAAAATACAACTCATAAAACCATTTTGACCAGGCTTCCTTTGGAGGTAGAGTCTATTAATGAGGGTTTTTATCTATTCAAATGTTCATTTAGCTTAAATGTTAAACCCTGTTTATCACATTCAAATGAGGATGATTAAACAGATACAAGACAGAGATCAGCAGGAGCTATAAGAAGTAAAACCTTAGGGCAGACAAACTGAGGTCTAAGCATTACACTGGGAGTATTAAACTGGGGGAGCATCTACAGCAGCATAAGTTCTTATAAATATGCCAGATTCAGGATTCAGAGATCATTTCTATCTAAGAAAATAATTAAAAAATGATATAGCAATCAACATGAATTCAGGCTTCTTTCATGAGTTCTGGTGCTCTGTTGACTACTTGAGATTTTTCTTGTCTTTTTCTCGCATTTTCCATTTCAGTCCTTAGTATCTTTAGAATGAATGTAGTCCACTTCATAAAGGTGATGTTTTTCCTTATTCTGTATTGTAGTCCTTCAGAAATAGCACAGGCCCCTACTATTTTTCTTGCTAACCTTGACCCTGGATTCATATTAAAATAATACAAAAAAGATGAGGTGTGTAATAATAGGACAATGGAAAATGGTTTTAAAATAACAAAAGAACATATTTACATGAGATATAAGGAAGAAATGCTTTACAGCAAGGTTGGTCAGATACTGGAATGGGTTTACAAGTGAAACAGTGGATGACCCCACCATGGAAGTGCTCAAGGTCAGGTTGAATGGGGCTTTGAGAAATATGGGGGGGCATGTTGATACCCATATGTGCCAGGGAGATAGTGGAAGTAGATGATCTTTAAGGTTCCTTTTAACCCAAACCATGATATGATTCTATGTTAAACACATTTATGTACTTTCTTGATTTTCTACATGTTTATAGCAACTAATACCAGAAAATAAAAGTGATTGTCTGTGAGCTGAAATATCCTTTTTTATTCTCAACAGCAGCTACTAAATCATTTCCCTTCACCATTTAGTTATGTTTATGTACCACACAACCCTACCTACAAATATCCTAATGAGACATTAATAATAACATTGATAGCATTTCATGGACTGATTCACTGTTCCTCTGCCAAAGCATTTCAGTAACTACAGAATTATTAAGAGGGAAAAAAATCAAAGATTAAATATGACAAAAGATTTGCTGAAGGAGCTCCTTTAGGAGACAAAATGGATCATGCATGTAATGCACATTATCAGCTGCTAAGTTATCTTATTAAAGAAAGAACAAACAAGTGACAGCTATAGCACAACACAAATCACATGATACATGCCGGCTTAATGCATTGTGTGATTTCTGGACTGTAATAAAATGTGGATTTTAGGTATATTTTTTTACTCATTGACTTACAAAAAATCCGTAACAAATGATCCCTACATTTGACTTTTAAGATAGCAATAAGTCAGGAAACTTCTTTTGTGATAAATTGCAGGAATCAGAGTTGGAATAGCCATTGCTGGCCATCTTGAATATTCTCTGGGTTTATATTAAAAGTACAGAAATACACTAGCTGTAAGAGGCCTTGGTATTTATTTGTTAGTTTGTTTTGCTATTGCTTGTTTGATTTTTTTGTTCATCTTTTTGTTTCCACTTTTTCTTTTGTGTTGTGGATTTTCTTTTTTCTTTGCTTGTTTTTTTTTTCTTTTCTTTTCCAATATTTGCATTTAAATGTGTTATTTTTAGTGTTACACAAAATTTGTCAGAATGGTTTAGAGGTTTCCATTGTGCACATGAGTTTATATCATTTCATGCTTTTGTTGAGTGATACACATTCTCTAAAGAGAGAAAATAAAATTGCTCTTTCACAATTCAGAAGACAGAAAAATATCTGGCAGTTGTTATTACAGTTGTTTCCAGAAGGAATTCACACATCCTTGTGCTCTGAATTAATGTAAGGTTTTATGAAGATCTTCCATATGCACACGAAATAGAGGATGTAGAAGATGAATGAAAATGGGAGTTTAGAATATCTTTTGGAGCTGATTAGGAAAAACTATTTCACGGGCATGACTATTGCTTTGATAGAAAAAAAGTTAGAAAATATTCATTAAGATTTCATTCAGAGATTAATGCATGGCATAGGTCAACATGTTGCATTATAATATTAGCTTTCTCTGGCATAGCTTTAGCAAGGGTAAAAATGATGCATGACTATAAGCATTTAGCCTTACCTGACTCTATCATGTCAAACAGTGCAATTTGTGTGTGTGTGCTTGTGCATCACTGTGTGACAAGTACCATTTGTCTTGAAAATAAAGGGAACTGAGACAAGTTATCCAGTGGAAAAAATATCTAATGAGGAAGTGTTATGCTAGAGTGAAAGTATTAGTAAGTCATTACTGCTGCAACTGTAATTACTATCTGTTTTGTCAAGTAGCATGATTTGACTTGTAATTTATTTTTCTGAATAAAGGTTCAAGTGACACACAATCAGTTAAAAAGCCCTTGATGGAAAGTGAGGTCATCATCAACTCGATTAATCTTCATTTTCCTTATGCTCTTGGGACGTTCATATTTCCTACCAAAAAAAAAAATAAATGCAACCCACAAATCAAAATCCTATCATTTCTGATTCACTGTTTATTTTCATAAGATTTATATCTCTACAATGGTCCATTTAATAAGCTTTTACCCCCACCAGTGTAAATCTTACTTTTAAGGCACAAGATGTAAATATAATTTTATTTTCCTTATTATTTTCCTTATTCAGATTTTCGCATCTCTCTGCAGAAGTATCTTTACTAAGGCTCTGTCTTTCCATGTACCAAATGCCTTTAAGCACAGAGTCCAGAAAATACAATAAATGAGGCCAAGTTTTACTTGTTTTAATATGTTATATTTTAGGAAATTTTCACATGACCTCCTTCACAGTTTCTAATTTAAGAGGCCACTCGAGGTTAGATAATTGTCTGAATGGCCTGTTGGGAAATATGCTTAGGCTGTGATTTGGAGCATCTGAGTGAAACTCACAGTTTTAGACAAATTCTAATATTAATCTAATGTTGACCCTTATCAAGAAAGGTGTTGCAAGTAGAAGTACAAATTACCACAATATAAAAGCCTTATGCATTCATACCTTGAAATATTATGTGACGATCTGTTCCATTTATCTCAAGTGGAAATTTGTGAACTTGGAGAAGATTCATCTGAGCTTAATTAAAGCAAATTGGATGGGAGGCCAGTGGGATTTTGGACTTTAATAACTCAGAGGGGAATGGGTAGGCAAAGTGTAGAAACTTTTTCTTTTTTTTTTCTTTCTCTTATAGTGGTGGTGGTTTTTTTCCCTCAAAACAAGACAACTTGTTGGAGCTTACAGGAATTTAAAAGGGAGAACTGAAAGCTCCTCTTCACACAGTGAAAAGTAAACTTCAAAAATATCATACCAAGGGAGGCTGGTAGAAGCACAGATCAAATTAATTGGCAGTTGAGGCATAAAATGAAACTGGAAAGATGAAGATATCCTTAAACTTTAGAATACAAATAATTCTGGGGGAAACAAAAGGAGAGTAGACTGCAAGCAGTAGTCAGTTTATTTGTTCATTCATTCATTCATTCATTCATTCATTCATTCATTCATTCATTCATTCATTCATTCATTCATTCCATAATCAGCATATCTGTTTCACTCTTCTGGGGAAGTGTTGGTGAATTCCTTGCAGGACATTTCTTCAGTTCTTTTAAATGCTGAAATTGATATTATTTCAGTAATAAAAATGAAGTAAGCTTATTAATTATCGACCAAGAGAGTCAAATAAAGATTCTTGACAACAGTTCTGCCACTTCCCTGTCCTCTAAAGAGTCCTGAAAGAATGAGTGCAGGAAATGAATGATTAGATTTAGATTTCTGTTTGAATGGTTTTACATCTAGGGTCAAACGGTCACAAGAAAAACCTGTTATGGTAAGGATCCTGCTAGGGCATTTCTGTGAATATATTGTTCAGCTTTGACAGCTATCACTATTTTATGACAGTGAATTTTAAATGCCCACCTTAAGATACATCAAATTACAGCCTGGAAATAACAATTTCTCCTCATAGAAAATAAAATGAGGATTACTAGCTTTGATGTAAACATTTTTACTGGAGATATTCACAGTTAAGGTAAATGAACCCCGACAATTCAGTTTAAATTTATGATTACTTTAGCTTATTTTGTTACAATAAAAAACAAAAGCATAGAAAAAACAGACAAACAAACAAACCTATAACATTATGACTCAAGCCAAATTGACATCAAGACCAGAAATTTGTCTCCAAATAAACCACTAGCAGATGGCAGGAGCGCATCTATTTCAAAAAGCTTGTGTCTCTGAAAACACCTTGTAGACCTTCTAAATCAGAGGTGCTTCATTTGTGCTAAATAGCTCTGGACAATTTACATCTCTGATTTGATGACAGAAACATGAACTCTTTGCTATCCCTGAAAGAGTTAATATAAAGCATGTAATACAAGAATACAATCTATAACTTATCCCAGTTCAGAGACTCTTAGTACTCTGTAGCTGAGTAGTGTAGCTTTAGCTTTCTGGAGCACCTCAAACCATCTTGTCTTGGTCAAAACCCAACTTAGAGTCTTGAAGCAAAGGAAATAATGTATCAGGTTTCAATATGACAATTTATGGTTTCTGCATTTATTTTTCTAATTCACCAGGCTTAGTCAAAAAGAAGAAAGATTGGAAAATCCAACTTTAATAATATATATTCATTTTTGGTAGCCAGCATGTAACTAAAATAATGCGGGTCTTGAATAAATCCTTAAATTACAGTTTTATAGGTTTTAGCTCTCTAAACTTAACCTTTATATTGTCAATTAACAGTTAACTGTTTAAATTTTCTGTGAAGTTACTTTAATACCTTATACAAGCTCTCATTCCAAAGTAGGAAATATTCATCTATCAATTGCCATAGAGGAATTCTCTGATATTACTAATAAAAATTCGAAACCTGTAAAGGTATTCTGTAGACCCATGGCTGCTGAAATGAATCTGTATTTCACCTTGATTAAATGCATATCTTTACATACTAACATTTTCTTGTTACTTTTCTTTGTTTCATTTAAACCTTTCTTTGATTAATGCAGGAGATCATCTACTTGTAAAGCAGTTTTAGTGTGAGCAGTTAATCATAAACAGCAGCTCACCAACATATGTAAGGATTTCATTGAGATCACTACCATTATATTTGGAAATAATACAAGCCAAATCCTGAGATTTTATATTTTCTTGTGTTTTGAGCACTTTAAAATATAATTCGATAATACTAACACATCCAGCACTCTTGTTCTGTTTCCAGGTTATTTATCAATTTTTCATTTCCTTTGTAGAGTTTCAGTTTAGGAAGAAAAGTTGTTGGAAGTATCAGAAATTTTCTGATTCAGTGAAATACAAAGTAGAACTACAACATGGTAAAAGATTCAAAATCCTTTTGTCTTCTCTGAGTGTTATCCCACTGAACAATGTAAAATTTTCTTAATTTACAAAGATCAGAAAGGTAGAAGAGGATAAAGGATAATGAGACAAAACTTTCTGGTTTTCTTACTTTTTCTTGGGATAAAAATACCACAAAATACACTGATTTAATTGTTTAGTTTGGATCACGACTGGAAAATGGAAGAAATTAAATACCGAATAGAACTGCATTTGACACAATGTTCAGATCTGAGCTAATAAATTGACATTTTAATTGAAGTAGCCCTAGCTGTTCATTTTCATTTTCCATCTCAATTCAATAATTTTTTTTCTCATTTATCACTTAATTATTGTTTATAATAAATTATTATGAATGAAAAAACCTGTTTCACTATAAGAATGCTTTAGATATTCCTGTTATGCTCCCATTGATTTGAAGCTACTTGATCAGACTTATCTTCTTCTGGACTGAAAAAAGACTAAATAAGTTAGCTTTACAGAATATTATATTGTTTAGAAAGGAATATTCAAACATTGTCTAAGAAATGAGTATGCCCTCCAAAGTTTTTCTTCTATATCAGTAAAATCACCTTTAATTGTAGAAGAAAGATGGAAAGTGTCAGGGAAAGATGGAAGTCTTAAAGAACACACATTCCTGCTTATGTGTGTTAAGATATACAGGACAGCAAACAATTTACAAAAGAAGGCTGATACAGCTAAGATGAAGAAATCAAGTGTGAGGAATGATGCATGATCCTGCAATACTGTGAGACATAACAGCATTACAACATAGACTTTGATGCCAGTGGATAGGATGAACAACATTATCTTATCAGATATCTGCCTTAATTAAGAATGTTAGTGATTAAGGACATATCAACAGAAATGATGAGACATTATTGGATCACAGGAAAATTAGCATTAATAAGATGAACAGAGGGTATGATATTTGACTTTTTGATCAGTGTGTATTTTTGAAATATGAATAATCTGGCTGAATTCTTGACATGGCTTGAGTTTATGAGTCAGCCTTAAGACTCAACAGTCTTCTAAAGTGTGTGAATCCACGATAATGTCACTTTGCAAAACTTTCTAACAAATTCATTGTCTGCACATATCACAGAAACGGTATTTGATGAAATGTGCGAAAATACAAAGAAAAAACCTCATTTTTCTAAAAATATAATAACTATTAAAATATTGCTTATTTACTTTTTACAATGCCATTTTAGAAGTTACAGTGTGGAGTAAAGAGACAAAAAGACATTTGTACTCTTGAAGTAGATAATACATTTCATTGAAAAACACTTTTGTTTATCAGAAGAAAAAAAAATAAAAATTCATTGAAAGGAAAACAAACAAAAAAAGATGAACTTTCAGAGCATGTATAGTAACTAGAGCTACTTTCCTAATAACACCTAAATATTTTGTCTTCTGCCCATATCAGACTTCCATAGATGTATTTACTTCAATAATGAGATCTCTCTCCTGTGTATTAAGAGTCAATTTAGAAATTATCCTTACGTGCGTATCACAGTAATGCTTTCCTCTTCCTAGGTTGATAATTTTACAGCTTGAAAAAACCAAGCCAGGCAAGAAGCAATAAAAATTTGAAATCTACAGAAGAAAGAGGTTTCACAAAAAATAAAATCTATAATATGCTTCTTACAGATTTGAGAGCCACTTATAAAACTTGAAGAAGAGAGTTATAGACAATTTTTTATGAGGCATAAAACCTGACAGAACAAACTAATCGCAAAAATATAGAAAATATGAAATTGTATCTGATGTCTCATAAATGAATAATGTTTCCCTTTACAAGTCAGAAATTTTGGGTAAATATTTTTGGTAAATACTTCTCCATTAAGAATTAAAATTAAATAAACAAGAATAAAATGCTATAACATAATGCAACACTCTTCATTCCATTAGAAATGAAGGAAGAGGAACGTAATAGCAAAGGGACCAGAGAAAATGAGATGCTACAAAAAGAAGGAAACTAATAAGTCCCTTCTTGAAGGATGTAGGTTTGTAGAAAAACTCCAAGGGAAGGAATTTCCAAAAAAAAAAGACCCTTCTTCAGTGGCAGTCAGACCTTAAATGAGGTCTAAGAGGTCTTCTGGTTGCTCAGTTGAATTGACTTCCACTGTGCTTCCAGGGCTGACTGGGTCTTTTCTCTGGGTACTCAACCAGTGGTTCAACCCAGGACTCAGCAGTTCCCATACAAGGTTAAACATCTGTTACCAGAAAGCTTGGATAACAATTCACGTCTGAATCTTGCACCAAGTAACATTTTTAATTAGTACCCAAGATAGAAATAAGTTCCTAATGACATTTTGAAAATGCTTAGCAGCTGAAATCCTTCTCATATTGAAGATAGGTGCCTATATACTTAAAATCTTATGAGCATCTACCTGTATTTTACACACCTAAATACTTTACAATTGTAATTAAAAAATCTTTTACAACTAATAATTACACCATTAACTCATCCCTTCTGGTGGCTAAATTGAACACCTGCCTTTAATTATGATGACTTGGAAAGGAGAAGCAGCCTGAAGATTAGCGGATTGTAGAATAGGAAATGCAGTATTACACAAGTACATTTTGTTTAAATAAAATCATCTTATCAGACAAGTGCCCAATTATCATTTGTATCAGAAAATATTTAATTTCACTCTTATTTGCTTTTGGTAAACATTAATTTCAGTGCATGTAATGGGGAAAAGCAATGATCCTGAAAGCAGAAATCTCAGTAACAGATGATTTAGAAGCTTTCAGAGAATCAAAATTACCTCTCTTATGATTTATTTTATTTTATTTTATTTTATTTTATTTTATTTTATTTTATTTTATTTTATTTTATTTTATTTTATTATGCTTGTAGACCTTGGACAAATGCTCAACAACATCAACCTGTGTTAATCTGTGAGCAATATAGCTTAGTAAGAAATATACTGAAGAATAGAAACTGATTATAACAAAACAATGCAATGTAATGAGCCCATGTACTGTCTAAATCTGAGAAAAAAGAACTCTCAGAATTTCAAATGGGGCTTTACTTTTAAACTATCATGTTAATTTTAAATCATATTTCAGTTTTTGGCAACCAGAAATATTCCTACAATATGGTGAGGAAACTATTAACCTGAAGTCAACTTCTCCTTCTATGTAGTCTGGTTACATGCATTGTATCAAAGATATAATCTTACTGTGTTCAAAGATATAATCTTACTGTGTTTGTTACAGCATGCACACTGTTGATTTTTTATTATTATTTATTTAATAAGAATGCATATGAATTACTCTAAAAGCTGCATCCCATCAAAAGCTATATGTAGTGGTTGTAATAAGGCTAGCGGAATTTTAGGCTGCATCTGTAAGTAGAAAGTAGAATGTACTGGGCCTCAAACTTGGCATTGTAAGCAATCACGGACACAGTTATGATGTTAGCATAGACAAAACATAATGGAGGTAACCTCTGGAGCTGGCGCAGTCCAGCTTCCCACTCAAAAAAGCACTGGCTTATCTGTTAAATTAACTTGTTGAGTTTTGGAAAACAGTGAGCCTGAAGGCTGTTAAACTTCTCTGGCCCCTATTGTCGAGATCAGTTAAAGTGATTTTTTTTTCTCGTATATCTAATCAGAATATTTTCCTTTTTGAAGAAATTTTTTACTGTCCGTTACCATATTTTTACTAATTTATGCCATTCCCTTGCCATGATAGGTTTCCACAGCTACTATGCTTTCAGTTGTGACTGAATTCTAAACATCTTTCTCTTTGGAAATTTTGCAACTCTGATAAAATAGAACATTTTATTATTACATTCTGTTACAACATACGAAGAAAAAATGTTTGCTCTTTGTAGAAAAAAAAAAAAACAACAGAATTTCACCTGAAACAGGATATCTTAACTTTGAAATATGATGCATTATTAAGCTGTGTAAACACCCATTGAAGTGTTCAGCTTTAATTCTGTCTCAGTTGTCCCCTAATTTCCCAAAAACTTTGTTCTTTGTTTAGGCATGGAGTTCTTGCTTTGATCACTATCCCTAAGAATCCTCTGTTCCTTTCCTTTCTGACTCCTTCTTCTAGAAAGAAGAAATAATGAATCAAACATTATAAAATCAATAGGAAAAAATATCTTGCAAAGATTTTATATACCTCAGTAATTCACATCTGACATGAAAATGAAGAAAAATCTACAAAAATAATGTTAAAGGCAAAAGAAAATACAAAAAGATATCGGAACCAAAGGTGAAGCCATTACTTTTCACAAGTTGATGTTATTTTGATATATCAGCTGATCTGAACAAAAAATAAAACTTAAATCTAAAGTTCCATTCATCATTTCAAATCATAAGGATCAATCAATCAGCCTTAAAGATCAAAAAGATTCTTAAGTGAAAAAAAACAGTGGTGAATATTAACATTTTTTAAGTGAGAAAGATCCAAAATCAGGGCAATATCATGTTTCAAGGACACTTCTAGATAATAACCTAAATTCTGGTTCACATTTTCATTCTTTATCTTACTGTGAATACTAAAGGTACCTGCCCCTGTGTGGATACTCTTCAGCATCACAGCATCCTTGGATGATGAAGAATGATTGAAGAGGCACATTTAATTAGTCATTGCCTCAAGAGAGAGAGGATGATTGTCCTCAAACATAGAAAATTCCAGATGTCAGCATGAAGGAATTATTTGCAACAAATACTTAGAGTATATAGTACACAGCTGTTAAAATCTAAATTTATCCTGATCTGCATATTAATATGTTTACAACATAAATAAAGATTTTGCCCATACTCTTTATGAAATCTCATCTTTTAGAGATGATTCAGAGAAATGCCACCTGAGCCCAAGGAAATAAACAAGTAAAGGTATTCAGAAAACAAGTTGGGTAGTCTTTGTCAGAAGATCTATTTGTGGTATGAAATCTCACTTCTTTGGAAAATCAGATTTCCTGGGATAAACTCATTTATTCCTTTGGATTTGAGCAGTAGATTCCTTGGACATATTAGTAATTTTGCAGCAAATCAGAATGGTCAAAGGCATGCAAAATATATTAACCTTGTTTTATATGTGTGGGGTTTTTTTTGTTTAGTTTTGTTTTTTTCCTTGTTTCATGAAGGCTCTTTGAAATAATTCAACAGATAAATTACAGCTGGATAAACGAAAGGAAAATAAGAAACTCATGCTGCATAGGATAATGAGCATAGGGTAGTGATGACAGCAAAGAGAGTGTGATGGAAAGTTGCAGTAGAGAGACTCACAAAGAAAAGCAAGCAAATTGATAAATATTAGAAATCACTAACTTAGAAATAATGTTCTTCCTTCAAAGAAACACTGCAGCACAATATAAAAGAAATTAAAATAATTACGTCTCATTACAAAGAGCTCTAAATCACTATGGGTTTTTATTTCTAAATCCAAACTTCAATAAAAAGAATAATTAATATCTACTCAGAAAATTCTGGTGCAACCTTCCTGAAATATTACAGTAATTTCTAGGGTATCATAGGATCTAGAAGAAATTAATGCTCTGCAAAATCTTAGAGAGAAGAAACAAGAAGTATGAGAGGGCTAAAAACACTTATTTCTAAAAGGTCACAAGTTCATTTTGTTTTTTTCTAAAGGATAATGCTTTTACTTTAATATTTCTTCTCAAAATTATAATACCTTGCAAACTTAAAGCAGTTTTAAAGTTGCTTTTTAGTTTAAGGATGGATTTTTATTTCTATTTCTGCATTTTGTGGAATGAAAAAGAAAATTGCAGGAGGACTCGAGAATCTAAGTTACGAAGGGGTCTATGTTCTATGAGGTGTCACAGAAGAAGTATTTGGAATGTCAAATAAAAAATCTGAGGGAATAAATGCTGAATATGGAAAAAAATAGACCATGGGATAATCCAAAAGACATATTATTTGATAATACTTAAAATAGGATATTAATGTACTGGAAGTATTTTATTCTGTCTGGAAAAGTAATGATCTAATACTAAATCTTTTCTTCCTTTCAAATGCAGTGATATATAATTAAATGTAGTGTTGTAAATCTTATTATTGACAATAACTAATTCATATATGTTCCTATTAATTAAATAGATGTAATACTCAGGAATTTACTATGAAGAATGAATGCTAATAGGGGATTAAACAGAGAGATGCGAGGTTGCAATGAGACTTGTAAAGATACAGAAGAGTGAATTTGTGATACTAAAACACTGAGTACTGAATCAATCTAATATACTGTCCAATTCTTTTTTTATCTCCTTCACCATAAAGTACATTGATCCTTGTGCTCCCTCCTATCCAAATATTTTGTTGAAACTTTGCCTTATGGAATAACCTGTCTGACAGTCACTCAGTTATAGAGACAATGAAATAATGAAAAAGAAAAATCTACAGCATGCAAGCACTAAAATTCACAGTGGAAAATTGATTTTTATTATGGGAATACAGCTCACTAAAGTTATTTGAAGGTGGGTTTCAGGAAGAATCTGGGATGTAAGCCCAGATTACAGTGGCTTTAACCTTGCTTTTTTGGCTGCATGTCTAAGTCACATGGCTGAAGTATTACACAAAGACAGGACTGAAAGGGACAGTTCTGCTCATGTAATTATATGCCTTCATAACTTGATTCGGCTCCATCTCAGAAGCAAATGCTTACAGCTAGTAGCTAGTGTTTTTGGTACCATTACTACTTGGACAAGAAAATCATCCCCCATTCTACTGCTGAAATGTTCAGTAATCTAATTTCGTCATGCCTTTAGGGTCAGAATTTCGGACAGCTAAGCATGTTTCAGAGAAGCCTTAGGGTATCCTGAAAGGTATCGGAATCTAAACCATTTTTCAGCTCACCCCAAAATTGTTTTTATGTTATAGTTCCTGCTTTCCTTCTCTGTGTAGGATCTCAGATGTTCCTTGTTTTCATTGTACAATGTAAAAGAGTTTCAGACTGTGAGAGTTTTACAGAGAGACTGTATTGAGTTCTGTGAGCCAAAATAAAAAGAACTGATGTAGTGTGACATTAGAGTTGTAAGTGATTAACACAATGGAAACGTTCTACCCTGTAACTCTTAAACGACCTTCATCTGTGATATGTAAATGTGTAGCAAAGCAGATCAAAGAGAATTTATACAGCTAAAATGGAAAATCACTTTCACACAGAACACATACATTATTCATACATTTCTTATATCCCTATTTACCACTCAGTAGCTATCTTGTCACTCATCCCTCGCACGTTTTGTTTTGTTTTGTTTTCTTCTGGAGGTGTTGCTCTTTTTTTCCAAGGTAGTAAAGGGAAGTTGTATCCTGGATTCTAACAAGACATCCCCAGTTTCATTTTCTGAAGTTTTTCTTTATCTGCTATTTGAGTTTAACTGCAGATGTTGGTTTAACTGCAGAAAATGCCTTTGATTTTGGCCATTTTAGAAGGGAAAATTATTTCCTTCTTTCTCTTTCTATTTGATTCTGGTTCACCAAAGTACATAAATATATATCTAATTTTGCACACCTGTGTATTCATATTGAATTTGTTTGCCATGTTTTAAAGTTGGTGTGGATGATCGAAAGACTATTCCTGACTTCTTTTCAAATGGAGATATGGGCTTGATTTCTGCTAGCAGGTGGATCAGGCATAAACCCCCACAGAAATTCAGCAAGCTTGATATCATTTTCTGGCTCCTGACTTTTTGAGGAGTCTTATGATTCTTGTATATGTGTTAGATTACAGACCTGTGGGTGATATGAAGCATGAAACCTATAGCATGGAGCCCCTGAGGGACTCCACAGCAGACAACAAACCATCCCACAGCACTGAAGACAAGCAAATTCTATTCAAAACCAGAATTTTCTAAAGCAAAATGTCCTCTAGGTGGATTTGCAAGGGTAAACTTCTAGATTAATACAGGTTCAAGCACTAGTATCTCCGTACAGACTCAAATTCAGATTCTGTTGAAATGATCGAGAAAGTCTTTAACATGATCAGGATGTGCTCTGAGCTGAATCTAAACAGTTCAACAGTCTAAGTGGGCTAAATGCATGAAGTCTTAAGTGCATTGTGATTTTAAAAATGCATGCACTTCTATAATGATTATAGTTTTATAATGAAATATATTCAGTAAAAGCTTGAGTTCAGTTAAACGACTGTTCTTCTCCTTCACTTTTACCACCTTTAGTATAATAACAATAGTCAGGAAGCTGGTAAGAAAGTAAATCCAACACTGCAAGAAACCACAAAGTATCAATGTATGTATTTTTCTTCATATTTTCTACTAAAAAACTATTATACATTAATAACAATTATTTAGAAGAAATAAGCAATTACTGTAAGGATATTTTTATAAACATTTATTCGCAAAAAGAAATGTATTCATATTATAATTGCATGTCCTGATCAGTATGCTTCCATGGACAACAGGGTATTAGTGTAATGCAAGAGGAAAAGGAATTTAAAGCTCCCCAAATGTCCCAAAGAAAAGAATGAAAAATATTAAAAATATTCCCACAAGCACATTGACCAATTAGTAATGGAGAAACTATAGGTTCATAGGTACATTAGGTTGGAAAGGACCTACAAGATCATCTAGTCCAACCATCCCTATCCACTGAACTACTAAATCAAATCCCTTAGCACTTCATCTAAACGCTTCTTGAACAGCGCTAGGGATGGTGCCTCAACCACCTCCCTAGGCAGGCCATTCCAGTGCCTGACCACTCTTTCAGAGAAAAAACTATCAGGTGATCAGTGTAAAACTAATAAGTAATTCTAGATATTCACAGTGAAATGTGCTAGAACAGAAGTGCATTTGGCTAAGCAATAAATAAGCTCAAGTAGCAATCTGGTGGCACGCTAATGCTCATATTCAAATTCAACTATGCAGCTTTCAGGCAAAAAGGTAACAAACTGAAATTTGTTTGTATTGAAAGGAGTCGCAGTGATATTTATGATGAATGAAACTTAAATGTAAGAAAACAATGCAAAATCCTCACAGATGGAATAGCACATTGAGTACAAAGAAGCCTCAAGCTCTACAGTTTGTCACAGAATTCAAGTTGTTTACTTGCTTTGTCTCTTTATGTATGGGATACAATAGGCTAGGAGTGTGTCACTGTTTCCTCATAGTGCAATGAGGGGGAAAATCCCTACTCCAAGCACACTGAGATGAATTTTGGAATTAGAAACTTTGGGGCAGCAGGGACAATCAAGATATTACAGGCATTTTTTTATTTTTTTCCACAGACACACATGGGTTTATTTAGATTATGCCACTTAGATGTTTATCACTTTAATGAAGTGGTCAAGAAATGACCCTGAGGATGACAGTCTCCCCACAGTGACAGCATGGGGGGAGCCTACAAATGCCTAATTTCTTCTTTGCAAATTAGTTGTCCAAGAGTCGAAATGAATGTCTCGTTTCCCAGTAGAGCTATTATGAATTTAGTGGCTCAATAATGTATAATGTGTTAAGTATTCCACCTGATCTAAAGCATTGCCTGGTTTGAACCAAAATAAAATCACTAAGAAGTTCATACTAGGAATTCCTTCCTTCCATTCTTGGCTACACTTTATTTTCAACTTAAAAAACCTCACTGTGATGGACCAGCAAGAGAATTAAATGTTTCCATTAGTATTTCTAGCTAAGGAGATATTTTCAGAGAAAGCATCATGAAAGTATTTTAATCTTCATGAAAACTGCATAACAGGATAGTCCTCAGCCAATTCCCATACCAAAGAAGTCTTCCAGTCCCTATACCAAACATGAAGTGATGATGCTTTGGCAGCTTTCAGTATGTCTTGTTCAGGGCTGAGCTTCTGGCAGTTCAGGAGAAAATATGAGAGCACATCCACTAAAAAGGAATTCTGTGAATTCTTTCTCTGCTATCATTTCTGTTCTTCAGTTCATATTTAAAAGTGTGGTAAATAAGACCCCCCAGTCCCAGTTTTATATAATTGAAGCTAAGATACTATTAAAGAAAATATATTTGCTTCACAGACTCTTAGCTTTTTGCAATTTCTACATATCACGTGTATTCCTGAACCTAAATCCTCTACAACAGAACATGCAGGAGTGAAAAACAAAAAAATAGCAGATAATTGCTGAAGCTGGACCTTAATATCTGCTTGTAATTCTTCTGACTATTATTTCTATCATTTTAATTCTATTGCTATGGTTAAAGTTACTTGTAATTTCACTGGGGAATTTAAGAGAAAGGTCAGATCTTAAATATTTTATTCTTAATAGAGTCTAGAGAGATAATCCAGGATTTATGGAGTTTTTGGGCTTCTTGGCAGTAGTTACTGATGGATGAAAAGTTTTATGTATAGAAACGGGAGGGGAAAAAGACAAACAAGGGGCTGTATTTCTGCACAGTATCTTGAGCAGGAAGCATAAATGTCTAGTTATTATTTTTGGTTTGCTTTCAAATCTTCAAGCTTGAAGATAATAGAGAAAGATTAAGCCTTAGAATTGTCTGCTTCATACACTGCAGATGTAAATGTATTTCATTAAAGGAGGATGTGTTTAAACAGGAAAAGTTATCAAGTAAAATCTCAGCTAATAGACATCAATGAAAGCTTTCCTGTTTCTTTCAATGAAGTCAGCTTTTCAACGAGATATTTCATTTAAAAATCAAGTCCAAACTTCTATTGTTTTTCTCATGTCTCTCTACTTCAGAGGAAAATGAAATAGAATGAGCCACTGAAGCTCACCAAATGAAGAAATGCTGAAATTCCAAATGAATATTATTCAACTATGTAGCTGTGGCAGTGAGGATTAAAAATGGTTTTGGAAATTTTTCTGCCATGTTATTAGCTGTAACCCCTAGATGGTGCTGCTACAAACACTTACAGATCAACAGAACACAGATGCAATTAAACCTAGGAAAAAATATCTATCAGTTGTGGTGTAGTTAAGATCTCCTTTTATCTTGTTCTTTATCTTAATGTCTGTCACTAATGTTTGTTTTTATTTTCCATTGTATAACCAGTGAAAAGAAGTCACAACCGCGAAAAATATCACACAGGATATTGAATGTGAGATATATATGAGAATATGAGAATACGAGAATAAAAACATCTGCATCATCTTACAAGCCTCTTTTAATATATTGGTATGGTTATGAGGCATAATTGACTAAAAGCTCTCATTACACTGTTTTGAAAGATAGGATTGACCTCATCTGGCTTTCAGGGTGAAATTCAGCTTCATATTTAGATATCAGAGATTCTGTACCTCTCTGCGTGAACTACATGAACTTGCTTTTCAGCTAATGCATCTCTGGGATGCAAATCTTCCTTATTATATTCATGAGTTCCATCAGGATGTGTCAGACATTTCAGGGTATCTCAGATGGTGGTAATAAACTCTGTATAGACAGCTGAATCTTGATCTTGATATTTGGCTTGATGAATTTCACATATACCTTGATGAGATTGAGGAACTGTAACTAAAAATCAGAGCAAAAGACAGAAATAATATGCTTATGCCTGTCTTAGTCCTCAATACTTCATGGAAACATAATATGCATCAGTACAAAGCTATCAGCTTCAATTGTCTCACTGCTTTCTCACTCCCTAAACTATAAGAACCACACTCAAGAGACTAGATGACCTGAAAACCTAGCTATCAGTTTTGCCTGTAATAAGGAAAGGGAATAGCATGCAAAGATGCCAAACTATAAATATGTTCCCTATAGAACAGTGTAGAATAGCACATTGTCAATATCACAGAAATGTAAAGAAAAGATGCATCACTGCACTGCAGCAGTTAACTCCTTTTCCACGGTTGCTCATAAAATTTTACAGATTATTCAACAAATAAAATTTCTGTATGAGTATAGTAGAATTTGACTAGTCATTACCCATTGCTGAAAGTGCACCTTGGAAAGAGAACTAAGCTGAATTCTTCAGTAGGCGATGACAAATATATGCTTATGTCTAACCCTAGTCAATAGTTAGCCAACATTGTCTTTGCACACTGTAATCTCACATAAGAAGAAGTAACTCAGAAGAAGTCCAAGTGGTAAAACATTGGTCTGTGCATTATCCACCTGCATACAGTGAATGAAAAGAAAATGGAAAACATTCTTCTTTCTCAGCAGCTGTGTGTTTAAAGCTGTTTTGCCTATGCATCCTTACAGAAAGTTTTGAAAAAATCTACATATACACTGAAATTACAGCAACATAAGGCTTAAGTATACCATCCACAGGATCTTTATTTTATACAATTGTGTCAGAATACCAGAGGCTGTAAATCCTAGTTGTCATCACAGTCTTAGTACCTGACAGGTTTCCCTGTTCTTTCTCCAGTGACATTTTGACATTTTGGAATTTTTAATCTGATCTGAGAGTGTGTGGGTGAAGGAGTAGCTCACGTGTAAGACCTGAGACAAGACTGAAAAGCAAAGAGCAAAGGGCAGTAGTGATAGCAGATATAAGCCTCCTGGCTTCGATCTATAAATGC
Source organism: Cyrtonyx montezumae (assembly GCF_038088225.1). NCBI lineage: Eukaryota > Metazoa > Chordata > Aves > Galliformes > Odontophoridae > Cyrtonyx > Cyrtonyx montezumae. Next base: position 2,666,538 of record NW_027071848.1, read on the forward strand.
ATAAAGCTGTCTGTGGATGAGTAGGTGACATGCCTACTACATACAATACAAAAATGTACCTACATCTAAACAGATAACTCAATTTGCTGTATGACTGAGATCAGAAATAACAACTTCAAGTTAAGAAACATTAGAAAGCACAGATTTTTATTTTCATTTTTAATGTAAATCATACTAAAAGAAAGAGAAACATAATCAAGAATGATTTGGCCTGTTGATCCGAGAGATCTGAACATAACATATGAAAGGATGAAATACAAGGAACATCGAGTGCCAATACAAGATAAAATGTCTAAAAAATCTACACATACATCATGTTTTTATGGTTAGAGATGGAATAAAACTAATATATCGTGAGGCTAATCTCTATCAAACCAATTCATATAAATAAGGGCCCATATGAAAGAAAAAACAAAAGTGATATTTAAAGGGCTGTAAGATTACATTACTGTTTTGTATAATTTTGATTTAATTTCCGTAACTTTAGTAATTTCTGTCTTTGTTTGTTCTTTCTTCATGTACAAAACCTGAAGATCCGTTTAGAATATTGAAGAGAAAAACAAGAGAATTTAAATAAAAGTGACAGGGACATGCCAGATCTCAAAGGCATTACAGGATATTTCACATAGCACCTAGACAAACACTTTTAAAGTATTTCCTAAAGGGTAAATCATCTCCAGTTCCTTCTACCATGAAGACTATAACGTCCAAATGAAGGTCATTCTAGTTGAGCAAAGGGTAAAGCACCACAAATATTTCTTTGCAATGTGATGGATAAAATAGGTCAGAAATGTTTTCCATCTATTGTGTAAGATTAGGATATAACAAAAGATACACAGCCAATCTTGTATTCTACAATGAGATAGATACATAGAATTATAGAATGTTCTGAGTTGGAAGAGTCCCTCAAGTACTGTTGAGTCCAACTCCTGGCTCCAAAGAGGACCAGTCAAAATTCAAATTCTGTTTCTGAAAATGGTGTTCAAATGTACCCTGAGCACCAGCAGCTCAAGGCTGAGACAATGGCCCTGAGAAGCCTGTTTCATGGCCAGTGCCCTCTGGGGCATAACTTATTCTCCACAGCCACCCAACCCTTCCCTGACACAGCTCCATGCCATTCCTTTGGGTCCTGTCACAGTCACCAGAGAGCAGAGCTTAGCGTTGCCACTCTTCTCACTGTGAGGAGCTGCAGGCAACCATGAGGAGCAACAGCTGCCATGAGGTCTCCCCTCAGTTCTCTCTTCTCTAGGTTGAACAAACCAAGGGATATCAGTCAATCCTCACATATCTTGACCTTCAGATTCTTCTCTATCTTCATAGCCCTCCTTTGGATGCTCTCTAATAGTTTTATGTCTGATATTGCAGATCCTAAACCTGTACACATTGCTCAAGGTGACGCTGCAGCAGAGCAGAGCAGGACAGTCCCTGAGTAGCAATTCTGTGACTGTCAGTAAAGTGGTATTGCCAGTGCTATATTCCCTTAGGGAAGCTCTCTCCAAAATCAGGCAGACGATTTCTTGGCACTGCTTCCTGATGGAGACTTATCCAAAATGCCAGAGAAACCCAGAGGCAGAGCCCCAGCAAGAACATAATCTGTGCTGAGTGTAGATCAAACAGTTGCCCTCAGTAACATTTAGCACTTCCTCCATGCATCCAAAAATCTCATTGTTATTGCTGTCACTTTGAGATAACAGCACCTTACACAGGGAAAACTCAGCAGTGCTCCCAGTTAATACACACTGATGCATAGATGAAGGTAATTCCTCCTCTACAGTCTACCTTGAAATGTTAAAACACAGGGCAGAATACTGCTGACTGTCTTTTAATCCCTAATAATCAGCATTAGATGTGCTATGCACATAGGACAGATCAGTAGTTCACTCCCATGATATGAAATCTGCAAGCACAAGGAAGTGACTGGTCCACAGTCAGTCACTTGCTTTTGCCTCTGGAGATCTTCATGTTTTGTCGTCACTGTACATGCTATAAAGCATGCTCTCTCTTTGGGGTTAACCTGATTACACTCCAGCAATAATGCTACATCTGTTGGCACTGCTACAAAGAGGCTGTAGTGTGCTAGAAGTACAGCACAAGGTCAGAAGTCTGCCTTTCCATGTAGTTTAGCTTCAGCTAGGGCCAGCAATGAATATGAGAGGAGTAAAAGTAGCAAGTCTATCATAGAGATTCATTGTCACTCTCTTTTGAATCCTGGGAATAGAGAAATTTTATGATTTCTAGGTGAGAAGTAAGGCCAGCTGTAAAGATAACTGAGAGTTTGTGATGCATTTTATCTATGTCTCCCAAAAAGATTATAACTAACGTTAGTAATATGATAGAATAAAATGTAGGTCCATCTCCTATCATTACGAAGCCTGCTTTCAAATATTCCTTCTGAAGGCTATATTATGCCTTTGACTCATTATCAGTGACTGGAAAAAGGATGTTACACAGTTGATCGATCACTCTAGAAGGGCAGAGTGTTTGTGAACATGCACAAGAAAAATCGGCAAATTTGCAGAATGAGACTATGTGCTGGAAGGCACAGTCAGCTACAAACATCATCTCACAGCTGAGCACTGCACATCACCCCACATTTTGTAACACCAATCAGACAAAAGTTTCTTTCCACCATCATATTTCTTTCCCCTTTGAAGAGATCATTAAGGTGTCATTCTATCATCCTGAACTGCTCAGCTGTCAATGAGGAAGATAACTTCTGTGAATCATGGCTCTGGCATGTTGGTATCTGTACGCTCAGCTTCCACAGTGCAGCTAACCAGAGCCTCCAAATGTTTAAAGAGAGGCTAATGAGATTTGATATTCCCCAAAAAACAATAAAAGAAAACAAAAATCATCCGTACCCCAAAATATTAGATTTGGTTGGAGAGCAACATTCAGTTCCTTCCATACAAATCCCACTTGAACTAATGTGAGATACTGCGCTTGTTCCTCTGTGAGATGTCAGTTCTGTATACAGAAATATATGGCATGCACGTTCAAAGAACACACACAGTAAGGATTAGTGTTGGAGTTTGTGAAAGTAGTTATAAAATGAGCTCAAATTGTTATACTTGATTGTAGAGTACAAAGGAAAATTGTTCAGGTTGTAGAATGAAGAGGTCACATTTTTAAGTACAGACATCTACATACTGTGCTGCAGAATATCATTAGTGTATGCAGAATATATTGTTTTCAATCATATTTAGAAATGCAGTTTTCTTAAGGATTGTACAAGTTACAGGCTTAAGGGCTCTAGACTTAAGAAGATACCTTTATTCTCTTTGACACTGTACTTCATTAATCCCCTGCAACATGTTGAGGGATATCATTATTACTGCTCATCCTTCTGTCAGTCTGTCTTTGACAGGAATATATGAAGACCCTAAGCCATTGAGATAGGAACGCTAGAGCTCAGATGGAAATGTGAAACTGAGAAGGAAAGAATAATTGAGAATTCAATATAACTCCAAAAATAGAGTGCTAGATATTGTTAATATAAAACTAAAGTTATAGGAAAACCATATCCATTTCTTGTAGTCAAAGTATTCTAGTGAAGAGTACTATAGTACCAAAGAACAATTTATCAGCACATCTTAAAAAAATCATGAAAATTCAAGCAGGAAGCACAATATGGCACTAGATTATAGGAACAATACTTTAATATAAAGGGTGTTTTTTAACATTATTGGCAATGGACACACTTGATACTTAAAAATATAATTGTCTTTAGCTCTTGTCTTAAGTAATATAATGAATAAAAAAATTCCTGAAACCTGAGCAATTAAAAAGTTTTGAAAAATATTACATGAATCTGACATGGTCCTTGATTGCCCCAAAGTAAATCTGCATCTGTTTTGAATGGTTCTGTGCTAAGAAACATCACTGGAAGATTTGGTAGATTCTAAGCAGCTGAAAGCTCCTCTAGTTTCTATAAATCTTCAGCAAATATGCTAAATAAACCAGTAGCAAATGTTTAATATGCAATAACTTTGAGAGGGCCTGGGGAATGGGAGAGATACCTGAAGACTGGAGGATGGCCATTGTTACACTGGTCTTCAAAAAGGGCAAGAAGGAGTATCCAGGGAACTACAGGCCAGTTACCCTCACATCTGTCCCTGGAAAAGTTATAGAACAGTTTGTTCTGTATGATATCTTCAGGCAGCTGGAAGAAAAGAGAGTTATCAGGAGTAGTCAGTGTGGGTTCACCAGTGGGAGGTCATGCTCGAGCAACCTGGAGGCCTTCCATGATGTCATTACTGGCTGAGTGGATGAGGGGAGAGCAGTGGATGTAGTCTACCTTTATTTCAGCAAGGCATTTGACACTGTCTCCTACAGTATCCTTATAACAAAGTTGAGGAGGTGTGGAATAGATGAGTGGATGGGGAGGTGGGTAGAGAATTGGCTGACTGGCAGAGCTTAGAGGGTTGTGATCAATGGTGCAGAGTCCAGCTGTAGGCCTATATTTAGCGGTGTTCCTCAGGGTTGGTTGCTGGGTTTGATCCTGTTCAACATCTTCATCAATAACCTTAATGAGGTGAAAAAGTCCACCCTCAGCAAGTTTGCTGATGATTCAAAGCTGGGAGCAATGGCTGACACGCTGGAAGGCTATGCTGCCATTCAGCAAGTCTTGGACAGGATGGAGAGTTGGGCAGAAAGAAACTAGATGAGGTTTAACAAGAGCAAGTATAGAGTCTTGCACCTAGGGAAGAATAACTACATGCACCAGTACAGATTGCAGGGGATGATCTGCTGGAGAGGAGCTCTGAGGAGAGGGATCTGGGTGTCCTGGTGGACGACAGGCTGGCCAAGAAGGCCAATGGTATTCTGGGGTGCATTAAAAAGAGAGTGGCCAGCAGGATGAGGGAGGGAATCCTCCCCTTCTACTCTGCCCAGGTGAGGCCCCACCTGGAGTATTGTGTCCAGTTCTGGGCTCCTCGGTACAAAAAGGTCAGGGTTCTCCTCAAAAGAGTCCAGCGAAGGGCTACAAAGATGATAAGGGACATGGAAAATCTCCCTTATGAGGAAAGGCTGAGAGACCTGGGTCTGTTCAGCCTTAAAAAGAGGACTCAGATGTTTATAAATAAGGAATGGGAGGCCAAATGTCAAAGCTAAACTCATCTCAGCCGTGTGTGGTGATAGGCAGGACAAGGGGAACTTCTTCACAGTGCAGTGATGGAGCACTGGCACAGGCTGCACAGATTGGTGGTGGAATTTCCTTCTCTGGAGATTGTCAAGACCTGCCTGGACACCTACCTGTGCAACCTGGGCTAGGAGCTGCTTTGGCAGGGGGGTTGGACTAGATGATCTCTGAAGGTCCCTTCCAACCCTACAATTCTGTAATTCTGTGAACTTTATTTTAACTAGCTTTTAAAATCAACTTGAATGCTCAATAGGGAACTTAAACAAGTATGTGTTAATAGGAAAGTCATATTTTCAGTCTCTAACACAGCTATTAGCACATGTCACTGATACAAATCTGTTAAGCTATTGTATACCTCTGAAAAAACAGATAACCATAATGGCAATGAGTCTTCTCATTAATTACTAGCTTGTTGGTGATGACAAAGGAAGGAGGATACAGATCGCATCTTCACAGTGTTATTTTGGAATTTCTCACTATTATCTGAAAATTAGAATATCTCAAGCTTATGTATTTCAAGATATTTAGCACTTTTTAGTCCTGCAGATACATTTGGAAAGTAGATAATACTGCGCATTTAATATAAACAGCCATAACTCATTTTATCTGCCAATGGACTTGCAGAAGGGCTAACCTCAGTTTAGGCTGGAAGCTTCTAAAACTTTTATTAAAGAAAATATTAAAGATGGCTCTGAATGCCCATTACTAAAGTGAAATCATTACATATCAAATGAGACTTTATCTTTCATAACTCCAAGAAGGTGTACAAGGTGACTGACATTCCCTTAATTTCAATTCCCAACCATAAGCATTTTATGTAATATTTTAAATAAAAAGATATCTTATGGAGTGGAATAGTAAATATATCTATGAAATAGGCAGAATAATTAGAAGTGGAAGAGATGCTTCCCCCTGCTCTATGTCCTCCACTAAAGCAATCTGTTTTGAGCGTCAACTCAATAAGGAACAGTGAGCAATGTTTACTCTATTTTTACTCTGCTTCAGCATTTCTTGTTCTTACAGTGTGTTAACTACAATTTGTTAACTAATGCTACTACTTCACTTGGAACTCCATCTAAATTCTGCACAGAATTATTCATGTCTCTCAATCCACAATGGCTTGGGGCTTTGTCTCAGACTCTCTATCTAGACTTTGGATGGAGGGTGAATGTAATATCAGTTAAAATCACTGAATTGAGTAAAAGGAGCATTCTGTTATTTTTAACTTCAGCTGCTTGTATGCCATTCTGCAGCTAGAAAACAGCTTTCTGTTTTGTTTCTTTTTAATAAACAACACTTGCTTAAATTTACTAGTGAAATAATGTGCACACCCAGGAAACACTGATATGTGATGAACGATTTGAGGTCATAGCTACATCTTTCTTTTTATTCATTATTTGTAACTTGGAAAATAAAATCTTTCAGTTCTACAGATTCATACACATCTACAGTTCAGACTGTTTGCAGAGCAAGTCAGCAATATCTCCTTTAAAGATAAAAAAAAATAAAAATAAAAAAAAAACCATTTAAAATTAAAAAAAATGAGAAAGAAAATGATAAGTAAGTTAGTTGCCCTTTCTAAGACACTTCCCTGCATCCAAGCAACTCTGAACAATGCTGTAGGCAAAGCCCACAGAGAGCTCTATATTCTCAAGAGAGCTTACACGGAGAAACAAGATAATTAAACAAGATTTGAGCCATCCTTGTGCTTACAGGAAGGCAGGAAAGGATAGAAATCCTTTTAAGCAACTTGTTCTTACTGGTTTTCTGCTTCAGTAATATACAAGCTTGGTGGTTACAAGAATCCCTAACATCTGTGATACAGAGGAGGAAGTGTCAGCATTGTTTCGTTTGCCTTGTTTCAATGTGTTTGTTGTTGGCTGGTTTTGCTGTTTGTTTGTTTTGACTCCACACAAATATTATTAAACAGATGAAAAATTTATCCCTATGGCTTTCTGCCTTTTCATTAATTCATGATGTCTCCAGAGACTTATAGAGAGTGGCCATATTTCTGAACACCACACATACAAATGTTTTCTCAAGAGTCCTTTTCCTTCAGTGATTCTATTTATAAAGAAAAAATAGATCCAGACAGCGATACCCATTACCAATTAATATCCTCTGTGTCTTTTTGACAGCTAACCATCCGGTTAGGATAGATGAACCTCATGACCTCACATTCAATCACAGTTTAGAACATTCAGACCCCTTTCACCCCCTGCCCTCATCTCTTCTAAAGTACACAGCACTTCTCAAAGCAAATATGTCGGAGAAATCTTTTTTTCTCAGGGACAAATGCCATCTTAAAAGTTCAGAAGGGCTGGAAACAGCAATCAGCATTTGGCTTTCATGAACCTCTGGAGACCCATTTTCTGTCACACATGAAATGCACAATCTCTGGGCTGGTCTTAGAACAGTCTCTGTAGAGGCAACAAATCTACTGCATCAATGTAGGGCAACCAGCATGGGTATTCTCACTGGAAGTTCAATTTTAATCCTCTGTTGGTAAAAATCAGTGTTATTTTTCTGACTTCAGAGGAGCTATTCCTGCTGACAGCTGCTGAGCTTCTGGACAGCAGTTTCTAGTTGCTTGATTTTATGGTAATTTCTGCATCAGAGAGGTGCACGTCATACAGTCCCAGACTGCAGAGCTTTCTCTTCTATTTTAGTAAATCTCCTAGTAAATCTAAATAGTTTATGGAAAAACAAGGATTTTGCACTGAATGTTGCTGTCCTGTAGATATCCATAGGAACACAATGCAGTTATCTCCCTAGGTAACAGTTTGATATAGTAATGAAGTAACACATCCTAGAAATATCTTTTTCTCTGTCATATTTATAGAAATAATGTCAAATAGTAAATTTAAATGATTTGGGTTGATTACTGATGGTTTGTGAAAACACACAGTTTGATGTATTTGCAAGTTTCAATTACTGTACATGGAATGTAATTATGTGAAGTACAAAGCTCCAGGGGAAGCTGTATTTGCTAAATACACCTTGTCTGAAATTCAATGATCCTTTCTTTTTTTTTTCTTCCAAAGTTTGAAAATATAAATTCAGTTCATAACTAATCATCTGGTAGATCCCTCTTTTAAAATCTGTATAGATTGGGTGGAAAGAGAAAATAAAAATCATCACAGTATCAGCAACTTATCTGCTACATGAAAATATGTGTTATTACTTTAATTATGTTTAACATTTTCCATGCCATTGTTCAAGATCCCTGTCTTCTCACTTTCTTTTTTCGCTCATTGAAGGCTTTGAGTTACAACACATTATTATTTTTTTAATATTAGTCCTTTTTAACAAGAAACTTGACAATGAAAAATTAACTGCCGATTTGCTAATGTTTTTTTAGGGATTATTTTCTTAAAGTGCTGAAGCACTTTAGTGCTTAACAGTTCCTAAAGAATGTAGGAGCCAGAGACCATCTGATCATCAAGTCACCATCAGTGATTGAAGGAAACTGCTTCCCATGTGGAACTGCCAATTAAAATTTATATTTCCATTTAAATATACTGTCACAGATGTTAAATCTGATTCTCTTCAAAGCAGCTGTGAATTGCATTACTGCCTCACAAAAACTAAAAAAAAACTAAACTAAAATAAAATAAAACCATGAAAAAACAGATTGATGTTAAAATCCATCTTACCCATGTTGCTGTGCTAACCCCGAATAACCCTGAAATCCTTCTGTTACCCTTTACTAAAATTCTTGTCTTAGGAAATTCATAATCCTTCTGATTTGATTTTCCTTGATGGTGAAGCTAAATCCATATCTAGTATGTAAGCATATCTGCTTATTTTATTTTGGACAAATAGTGCAGACAACAAAAAGAAATAAATATTTCCTTAAACAAATACAGATCATTTCTTCATCATTTATCCAAGCAATTCCAATTATAATCATGAAAATTTCAAGTTTCCTTTCTCATAAACAGATGAATATGTTTTTGTCAGGTTTAACTGTGCTTTGATTTGAATTTCTGTTTTAAAGGGACAGTAAAAATCTTTTTTAATATCTGAGTAAATAGATTTTTCATATCACAATAGGACAGATTATTTCTGATTTGCTCACAATAGGCAGAGTAAGCGAGGAATAATGTTTAGAAAACAAAAATTGTACCCTCTTTTCTGTACTCAGTTACAATTTTACTGTCACAAAATGCCTCACCTTCCTATAGACCTTCATGACTAAACACTCTATTGCTGTGTTATCTGATATGCACTCCTTAAATTTATTATAAGTGACATTTCATTTTCTGACTTGATCAGTGTACCTCAGTATAATTCTCAATGAATGTTGATTTCATGTTCTGCTTGCATATTAGGTTTTGAAAAAGATCTTCATAATTAAAGATCAAAAACAAACAAATGAAATCAATAATTATAGCAGTTAGCTGCAAGAGCCTTTAAATAACATGAAAAATATGCCTAGCAGTTGATTGTTTCAGATACTGTCCATTTTGTTATTTAACAGCTTAGATTATTGCCATCACTTTTAATCTATTTGTTCTTCAAAGAGCTTTATATAAATGAGAATATATTTCCTTGAGTTAAGATATGAACAATTGCAATAAGAATGTGAGTGTATTACCTCATTTGGATATTTTGAAGTTGCTCATCTGTAGAATAATCTGGTCTTCTTCACAGTGAGGGTGGCAGAGCACTGGAACAGGTTGCCCAGAGAGGTTGTGGAGTTTCCTTCTCTGGAGACACCCAAGACCCACCTGAACACCTATTGGTGAATCTGGTTTATGGAGCCTGCTTTGGCAGGTAGGTAGGACTAGGTGATCTCCAGAGGTCCCTTCCAGCCCCTGCAATTCTGTGATTCTTAAGAAGTCATACTATTCCATCCTGCAGATAATGATCTAGATACATGGTATTCAAGGTAACCTTCTCACGTACTTTTCCTTCATTTAAATTGCTGAACAATTAGTCAAAATGACAATTAGTATGAAAAGAAAGGGTTTCTTTTTCTTTTTTTTTTCCTGAGTTTCTAAGAAAGTCGATGAAGCAATTTTTATAATTGACATTGAAACCATTGGCTGCATCTTGCCACAAATATATGCGTTTACACTGGCCACAAGTATATGTTTGTCTCAAACATGCCACCCATGTATTGTTGATACTGGTATTAGCCGAAGAAAATATACAAAAAATCAACATGGAGATATATACATAAATGAATGTCAGAAAATTAGGAGTTCATAGGGTATCATTACCAGATACATGATGCTGGTAGTTTCCTCTATCTGTTGAAGACTTCCTGAATTCTGATGGACCTAAAGCTATATTATATCTGGAATTTTTTTCCAAATATTGTTAGATATTCATTACAGAGGTGTCCTTTGTGTGACTCTCCAAGGCAACACAAACATGAAGATTGTTCAGAAAACAATATTTGTTTGTCTTGAGAAAATGTTGCCTTCCCGACTGAGTGGAATATAGCTGCAGCTCACCACACTGTTGACCACTGTCAATAATCACAGCAGCAAGACTTCACGCAGTGGGTCTCAGATGAAGAAGTGTTTTTATCTCAGGACTTCCAATAGGAATCTAACGATGAGTTATTTCAATAAAAGAACATCCATTATAGATCTATATGCTGTATATATATATATATATGAATAACTCAGCTCAAGTTAATTCAGATTAACTACTACTACTCATTCCTTTATTTTTTTTATAGAATAACTTGTCCATTCAGAGCACTACCAGATAAGAATGATTCATCTGTTTATATAATAAATCCTTACATATATGAAGTGTGCTGCCAGGAGTCTCCCTTTCCCTTTACACAAGCTCTTTCTCATGTTCCATGGACACAGACCTTAAATAAAATAATCTGCTTTTCTCTTGTGTTTTGAGTTAATTACTAACAGATAAATAGTCTGATCCCCTGTAATGTATGCACCTCATTTCATTTGACTATTATATTTCATTGCAGTTGATGTGGAACAGCAACATTAAGTATTACTCTAGTAGGATAATATTTTATCTTTTACTTTAAAAGATTTAATAAATTAACAGCAACATCAAATATTATGCCAACTACACCTCTGAATTAATAAGAAAAATTAATTATATTTACTCATAGAGACATAAATCATTTAATGACTGTAACATGATGGATCACTACAACAAAAAATAGATAGAGTAAGGGAGAAACATATGAAAGGTTTAATAAGATGTAAAACTTCTCCTCTATATGTAATAAATTTATATTTAACCTCTCTGAGAAGTAGAAGCTTTACTGCCACTGAGAAGTGTAAATGAAAGGAGTTGATAAATCATCTTGTCTGCCATACTGGGTCCATAAATTAGAGAATGGCTTTCAAGAGACTTCTCTTAAGCAAAGGAAGAGTTTATAAATATTTATGTTAAAAGAAAAAAAAGTAAGGCTACATACTGAAGTAATTAATAATGTCCACTGGGTGTAAAGCATAATTAGCTCTATGAATTTGCTCTATGAACTTTATAGCATGCCCATGAATAACCCTGTTAAGCCTAAATTCACTTCATCTAATTTAGTGTAGCTCAGGTGTCCAAGCTTGGAGTCCAGTTACTAACTGTATTGAGAGATGTCTTTTCTATTTTTTGAGAACAGAGCCGTGACGTTTCTAAGCAACCCTAATAAAAGATGTGAATCTCCTACAGATTCACAGAAAACTGTGATAAATACGAGACATTGAGCTACTAGATAGTTTCTTTGCTCCTACAAGGCATTTCAGAGGGGGACATTGTTCAATTAATGGGAAATAATACAATGAAAATTACAAGCTACCAAAGAAAAAGAGAAGTTAAGTACCTGAAAGTTGTACTTAAAGTAATAATAATGTTATATCGTGATAAATATTATATTAACTACTAAATAAAAAAGAGAAGATTCAAGTGAAGAATAGAAGGGAATGTTGCAACTAGTTTTTCAAACTATGGCTGCTCCACTTTAACAAACAGTTTTTCTGCTGTATCTACTTGTTGAATGCTCTTGTTAATGTTGCCTCAAAACTTCAGTTTGCCCTTTGTTTAAAGACTGTGGTAGAAGGTCAGCTAGCCTCTGAAACCTCAGTACAGGGTTTTGTCCTGATGTGGCCCTGTCTATGAACTGGGCTTTAAAAACAAGGGATAAGCAAGAACTTCAACTCTGCTTCTTTCATGGATTTAATATAAATAAGAATATAGGCAGGTCTGGACCAACTCAAGTATAAGTAAGCTTGTCACGTACAAGTTAGAACATCTTCTAAGTCATGCAGTTTTACCCCAGCCATGATACAAATGCCCTGTCCAACATAAATTCACACTTTTGATGGGGAATACTTTTTGATTTGATATACATTGATGAAATTCAAATGATATTGTCTCCTGGTTTTAAACAAAAAAAAAAAAAAAAAAAAGCAAATAAGTAAATATTTCTCCACATAAAGGAATGTTCAGGCACTAAAAAATGACCCAAGATTCTACACAGATTTTACTTCTGGTTCCCAAATGAGCTCAGCTAATAATCAGTGTCTTATTAGAAAGCATTAAGAAAAAGCACGATTTTTCAAACTGCCTACAACATCAAAAAATGTCAGAAGGATTTAATACAAGTACACGTGCCTTTTTTTTTTTAATACAATGTTAACAGTTTGATGAGAATATCAATTAAACATGACTGTGTAGTTAAGATTTCATTTCTAAATGCAGCTGCAGCAAGTAACTGGATTACTAATCAAAGCAGTGTTATAATTTAGCACTGATGAGGAAAGCAGTAGCCATCAGAAGGGAATGACAGAAAGGAGGCAGCTGCTTTCATATCATTTTAGTGTCCATTTCTTTAATGAGCCTGAGGAGACAATTCCCTGCTGACTACTCATTAATTAATGGAATTTATGAGAGAAGAGGAGCTATCAGCATGCAAACAAGCACAGAACAGGTGATGACAGACTTCTGTTTGCAGAGGATTAACATATTGAGGAAAGGAGGCTTTTCAATAAAAGTAAATTATCTGAAAGGGGTATTTAACAAAAGTACAAGTACTCAGTTCATGAATTGGGCAGCACTGAAGTATGGCTTACAGCTTAACTGAGAATTGTTAAACTGGACTTCTTAAATATCTGCAGTCAGATCAGAAAGAAAGATAAATGCAACTTGGGGGATTCAGTAGGTAAATCTTTCCCATTCTTTGTGAATACCCTGACTTGACGTTTTGTCCCAGCATGACTGCACTAATACACAATCAGATAGATCCTGCAAGGAAATGTTATCACCTTCCTCTGTGTCCCTTCAGAGTTATTTCCATGGTTTTCCCTCTGCTTGGGAAGTCTGAGATTTCTTGAATGAGTTTTGCAAGACAAGTCCAACTCTATCTCAACAGGCGAGACCTCACAGTATAGGGTAGATTGTGCCAAAATCAACCTGCAGAGATTATTAAAGAGAAGACAATACCACAGCACAGGGCATCAGCCACCCTTTTGTGAGGCTGGTGACCCTTTGCATATATATAGCATCGTGGGATGGGTATGATTGCACAGTTGGTTGTAGTCTCATGGTATCTGTTCACAAAGAAGTTCTTTGACCTTCTTTGTATGACGTGAATTCATGTAATATTAAACACCCTTCGGCCAGATTTCAATTCTTTCCTTTTGTTCCGATCAGAAAGTATAAAGTAGCTGGGTTTAGACACAGTAGTACTGAAGAAAACTCTAGATAATGCTCATTCTGTCCTTTTCTTATAGGAGGCATTTTGTGTAGGATGTGTGAGCAACATAATGAAGCTCAGTTCTGCAAGTGCAAGCTCCTTAAAGACTTAATGTTAGCAACATATGTTAAAGCAGCCGTGACTCTGCTGTAAACAGGATGGGCTGAGGTGGCAAAAGACTGGACATGTGAGATAAACAGCCATAAAATCTCCAGACAATATCCCATCATGTTCTGGGTGCTTACATCAGAAAGGGCATAATGACAATCACACTCATACAATATGCCACTCTTAGAAGTCTGTTCCACAAAATCTTGCATATAAGATTTCATTCTTAGCACTGCATACCACATGCAAACTGCTCTGCATATGTTCTCAAGTTTGCTATAGCACATGCTCTTCCAACTAAAGTTTTTAAATGTCAGAGACACTACACATTTATCTCAATGGCTCTTCCATCGGGTAAGTGATGGAGAAACAAACACAAACAAGGAGTGGAACAAAGTCAAAGGCAGTGAAAATATGAAATATATTTGGCATAAGTTATTATAAGGAAAATGAAAGAAAAAAAAGAAAAAAAGAAAAACAAAAAAACTAGTATGACAAAATGTGGAGTATAGAAAACAGCCCACCCTTTGTATCATGTGTGTACTCAGCAAATGTGTATTATTTCAGAGTAAAGGACTTAGAGAGGTTTCAGTAATATCTTTGAGGCTTGGCTAACCAGGTGTAAGGTACAGATAACAAATAAATACGGTCCTATGAAGGTATATGACATTAGATTTAAATCTGTCCATTAAGTATTCTTAATTTTAGAGCACCGTTCACATCTGTTTTTTTTTAAAGAAGCTTTTTACTTTTGTGAGTCTGATGTAATGCAAATTTCTAAATTCTAAGAAGGTAATTTATTTTTCTTTAAAAGAACAACAACAACAAAATAGAGATGTTAAAAATACGTATTTTAAAACATTGTCTTCATCTTTCAGCCAGTCTTTAGATTTGTGTCTGATATCCTTTGAATTGAAAAAGGAATTTGCTTGATACCTCTTTCTGATTTCCTGGGAACGTCAGTGCCATTTTTCTGTGGTCTGAAGTTATACAGTACCTTCTGTCTGAGTATAATGTGAGTATAATGCACTCATTGGCTCTATTCTGTTTCAAGACTCAGGGATAACAACAGTAAAAACATGAAAGTAAATTACAATAGTTACTTTCTCAGTACATCCATGCAAGACTTTGTGGTAGGGAATGGAAGTCTCTTCTTGCAAAATATTTTTTTTATGGCATTCTCTTGATAAGATGCAATTTACTTGAACCAACCATTTCTTCAATGGAAATAAACTGTAATAACCCCTGAGATTGAACCACTTGCTGCTAACTGCAAACACACATTCAGATTGGAACTCTGCCCTCTGTACTTCACTGAACAACGCTGAAAATTTCAAGAATGTATTTGTTTTCATGGCTAGCAATATGTCACCTTTAATCAAGCCACCGATGAAAAAATATCATACAAAGGAATTCATATATCTTGCAAATTAGCTGACATGAATGTTGCAGCAATGCTGTCTCTGAGAAAAAACAAGTAATTGAATACAGGTGGATTACACAGCACAGCACACATCAGACCTGGTGCCTGGTTAACAAATTCTTAGGAAGATTTCCCCATACTGAAATGACAAAACTCACACTTCATCAGAGTGATGATTTCCAAAGGAGGTAGACAAGAAACAAATCCATACATAACTCAAAAACTTCTGACACCCAAGATTATAACAAAATATATATGTTGGACACCTCCAGTCCTGGTCAAGACAATGGAGTTGGAGCAGGTACCAAAAATACAAAGTGTGATGGATGCAGAACCCTTGTCTTTCTCTCCACCACACTTAATGAGTGTGTAGAGTACAAATACCCCTAAGCCTTCCTCAATAGTCATAGTGCAGCTAATATTGACTATGACATCCAAAACCAGGTCAACAATTTACACTCTGCACTCAAAACATAAAATTAATTGCTCTATCCATTTCTTTCATTCTACAGCACTTTTTTCCTCTGACACAACCTGCTTCTCTCACTCAGCAAAGCCTCCAGCATCAACCCTAGAACATAGATTCTCAATTGACTTTACACTTGTTGGTTACAAGAATTTCTTAAAATGTTCACATTTAACACTCTTACCTTAGTAACAGCAGCAGGATGTCTGAACAAATTTCAGTGAAAATGTAGCAAACTTCCTAAGAAACAGAAAAAATAAAATAAAATAAGCACATCTATAGAATAAAAGCTATTATCAGAATCACAACAGTAACATATATAAACATATACAGGCTGATGCAAACTGTATTTTAGCAATTCTTGAAGATATACAACTTTTTTGTTGTTGTTGTTGTTTTTTTTGTTGTTGAATATGGGTGAAAGTTTAAACATGTCTGCTGCTAATATTAATTTTCTGATTCCATGACTAGTACCTATTTATTGCATCATAAGTGATAGTGGAAATTGATAATGATTTAAATACTCTCTAGTCTCATCTTTTATGATATGAGCAATAGAATAATCTATTTCAAAACAGAAGCTGAATCCTCTCTCTGGATTTTTAGTAAATGTTTATTTTTAACTTCACATCATCATTTCCAGGGGTTGTCATTATTTTCTTTTTGCATTTATTGAAGATATAAGAATAATAAAACTAAAAATTCCATGGTCTTAAGGCTAAAGAAAAAATTACTAATTGTATCTGCTAAAATGTAAAAAAAAAAAAGATATTATATTTGTGTTCTTCATTCAATTTTAAGAGAATCAATAAAGATGTTGAAGTACATAATCTCATAAGTGATGAAAAGATGAAGCTGTTGACATTCTCTATTTCCCATCTCAGTCAGTGCAGACAGAATATGTACCTAAGAAATATCACTCATTTTAAGAAGGATTTAGATTTTTTTTATCCTGTAAACTTAACCAACAACAAGATATGAATTTCAACCTAGATCCTGATTCTCAGGTTTACCTGCTACAGAGATCTCTTTGTTTCAAATCTGAATTCCTGCCTTCTCTTTTGTGCCTCCTTTAGCATTAACTTGATTGCATAATTCAGAAATATCCCTGCAGATCCTTCTTTCAGAGCTGAAGACTCCAGTGAAAAGATTTCTCCACAGATACCAAGTTCCTGTTTTTGCAAGCTTCTAATTCTTGCTTCCCAGTCACAGAGTGTAAATGTGTTAAAGCAAAATGAAGACAGTGACTTCTGCCAACAATACCATGGAGAAGCAGAATTTAAGGGGAACATCAGCAAGAGGAGATTAAAACTAGAACTGGAAACCACAGAATATCTTGAGGAAGGAAATTTATAGCTATTAGGTTTGCTGAAAGCTGTGGAAATATTTGACTTCCATCAAGAATGTTTCTCCAGTTGTACTAGCTACAGGAAGAGAAAAAGAAGAAATGGGTGGGGTCTTTAAAAAGTTTTAGATGGGACAGAAGCTCTAAATCCAGGTTTTTATTAAGTAAATGAAGGATTGACCATTTTTAATATATTTTATTCAAGAGTGTTTGCATTTTTTGTTTTGTCTTCAAGTTTCTGTATTATTCCATTTTCAGTTCCTAAGCAAAGATACGAGGCTGTCAAGCAAACAAGCAAACAATATGCCTTTTCTGTTTGCTCCTTTTTAAAATTCCTGTTATTAGAATTGTAAATCCCAGAGGTCCATTCACTCATAACAAGGGATCAGCAGGTGTTTTATATATGAAATTTGCAAAGCTTTTGTTTGATTTTCAGCATAAAAAAAAAAAGTAATTTAGTTTAGATTACAGAGTTAATAGAGATGAAAAGTAGTCCAATCCAATTCTCCAGTGCTGCAGATTGAATAATCAGGTGCTTCAAACTCAGAGTAGAGTTTACAAGTTACACAAGGTTGTAAATTCTAGTTTTCTCCTCTCACTCACCCTCATTTTCATAAGATTTGTACTAATTTGGCAATAGCATTGTGATGACAATGGCAAAGTAAATTCAGAATTTACATGGCATATGTGAATTCAATTTAAGTATCCCATTTGGGATGCAGCAAGCATGATCATAGTGCTCTTCCATTTTTTTCCCCAAATGCTGAGGTCTTTTCGCCCTGTCCTCTTGATGGCAAAAAACAGGCCAGTCCTACCCAGAAAAGCTGATTTCTATCACTGTCCCTGATTGACACATGTTTATACATATTTTAATCAACTCAGAATAACATCTAGTATGCCTGATGGTCCTTTAATTTACCTCAGCTTTATACTGGTGTGTTTATTGATTTAGGTTGTCCATACATCATGTCACCTTGGAACTGGAAGAAGGTCACCATCATGGTTTTTATAATAGTTTGGGATCTTATCAAATACATGTGAAACAAAACACTGTTGTTAGCAATTGGACATAATTTATGCCAGATATTATTATTTTGCTTTATTTTCCATCAATTACAAAAAGTGCATGACTTTTTGGAGATGTTGGCTTTCACGAAGAAAAAAATTCATACATTCCACTGAGTAACAAACTATTTTAAGTGGTTATATATTTGAGTAGCTCATAAATATGCCTGATTTTAGCACTGAGTTTACTATATTTTTAATTTTCCAGCAGATTGGACATAGTTTTAAATGTTCCATCTGAAACCTTAAATAGACCGTATGGTCTATTTAAAGGGCACAATGTACTTAGCTATTCAAAAAGGCACTTGATCCTATGAATGCACTTTTGTGGTAATAGGATAGTCATTTTCCAGGCCAGTAAAAATCTATTACTCATTGGAACACAAACAGATTGTGAGAAGGAACGCTCATGCCGATTCCTGGAAGCCTGACAAAGGGAAATGGGAAATGTGGCCCTTCCCTGAATTAAGCTGCATTGACTCTGTGTGTTCCAAGCATTTACCTCTACTTCTTTCTTCTCATGATACTTATGACAATAATAAGGTAACGGATTTATGTCACAAAGGCACTGACCTTTGTCAGAGGGAACATTTTGACAAGAAAAATGTGATATGCTGTTACACCCTACAATTCTGACAATGAATGACAGTCTGGCTGTATGTCAGCATAGTAAAATTTATACTTATGTTTCTATATTGTCATCCTCAGCTTATCTCTTGGAGTTTTTTTAGCATCTTTTATTGCATAAACCTTTTCTAATGAAATTTCTAGATGGAGCCAGATCATACTGCTAGGAAGCCTGAGGTCACCTCTCACCCAGAGGAGTAACTTCTGTTCTAGAGAAAGACTTATGTAAGATCACAGGTAATCCTAGTGAGCACTGATGATATTTCTGTTTTTATAGTCCATGTTGAAGATACTCACAATTTAAGGACAAATAAACTATATTGCCTGTTTTGTTAATAAATGTATAACATTTCATTCAGCCAAGGTTTTTCCTATTAAAGAAGTCATCTTAGTGAAAGTGTGCAAGCTCAAACTGTGAGAGAAGAGATGCTATCCTGTGGAATCTAAATATTTAGGTTATAATTAATTACATGGATAAAACAGTTTGTCTTCAAGTTTACTGAGTAGAGATATTTCTTTACCATAGTATCAAAGATTCTCATTCATAAAGGAAATCCATATATCCAGGTAGTTAAACAATGTGAAAGTAAAAAGAGGAACAGAGAAAGCCATTTGTCCAAAAACACAGTGTAAATATTCAGTATCAGCAATTATTTAAAATTCAGAATGATGACTTCTTTAATCAAACTGAACTTTTTGTATTTAACTGTTTTTCCTACTGAAATAATGACTTAACAGTTTGAGGGGATAACAGTAACAAGGTGGTATGGCATGCCATGTTGAAGCTCTTTTTTTTTCGGTATAGGAGGAAGAATGTCCTCAATACTGTGCATTGCAAACAAAATTGACAGCCTCTGCCCTGGAGTATCCCATCCTGCAAACTCTTACACATGAGTAATTTAATTCACTTGGTATTTATTTCTATTCCCAGTGAAATAATAGGTAAAATTCCCAGTAACTCCAGCAGAGATCAAGGAGAATATCAAGTCTGACTTACATGAGAGCTCTTAGAGAATTACTCAAACCAGAATGATATCAAAGCAATGGAATCTTGTTTCCTGTCTTTCACCTTCCACGACTGAGGTATAAAATTGCCTAGATGTAGCATCACTTTTCATTCAGCTCTCCAAGTGGCATAGAATGAGGTTTCATTGTTCACTATGCCATCTTGACAAATATTGTGCTTCCATTGCTCCTAAAAGTGACTATACAACTTGTCCTCACTCCAGAAACACAAAGCAACTATAGTGAAAATCCAGATGAATAATGTATGAAACACGAGAAGGGAAGCAAATTTTAATTAATTTCAAAAGGGGTCAAAATCAGGACAATTTGGTTGGTAACAAGCGAAGTAACTTTTCTAAAATATTGCCCAACTATGTCTCTTCTGCTCGATTAACTTGTAGAGAAGAAATATTTTCCAAGCAGATGGGGAATTTCCAAAACAGAGGAGAATTCAACTTATACACGGAAGATATAATGAGAACTAATAAATTAGGCAATGTTCCTGTTTACCTAAGCTGAAACATTAATGGCCAAGCCCATGAGAATTCTAATGCTTGTATTTTATTTTTTTCTTTCTTTTTTATTTTTTATTTTTGAGTGTCTTAAAATTTAAAGCACAGTAACACACGTTGTGATAGATCTATATATCATGGATATGGTAACATTAGAAAAGACACCAGTTGCAGAATACAAATGTAGCTGAATAATTTCAGTTTCTTCCACATAGATTTTACTGTTATCAGCTAAAATGAAGTAGGATGTAAAGAAGTACAGAAGAAAAACTGTATGGCTTGAAGCACTGATATCGAATCATAGAATCATTTGTGTTTCAGGGGACCTTTAAATGCTATCTAGTTCATCTTCTATCCAATGAACAGGGTCAACTACAGCTCAGTCTTCATTGTCTCCAAAGGTAAGGCATCCACTCTCCCTCTGGGGAATCTGTTCAAGTACCTCACCTTTCTGTAAAAAACTTATTCCTTATATCCAGTCTAAACCTCCCTTAATGATTAATAGATCTTTTCATTTTATATTTACCATGACTAGAAGCTTATATGTGAGTTATGTGATATGATCTGGTGGTATTCATCCATTTCCCAGATTGTTACAACATATGGCTCCTTCATATGCCCATCTAATCCAGGGAATAGGATTGTAACAAGCATTTGGAAACCGGAGGGACTATGTGACTGCTTTAATATCTCATTAGGAGAACAGAAGTGATCCATGTAATTAAGGGACTTTAAATTTTGAAGAAAGCATTATGAAGAAGTTAATAATATTATATCATAACTATGATATGACTGATTGTATTGTTTGTAAAACAGGAATCAGAGTATGGAGATAGACGGATATGCATAAGGAACATGGAAGGATGAACAGGATATGAATAGATAACACATATTAAATCCTCCAAAGGAAGAGGCAAAAATCCTGTAAAGTATGTTAAGGGCCAGGATCAGAGTGAAGCAATCAGGAGCAAACAATTATATTATGTCAAGAACCTGCTAAACTGCCTTCATCAGAAAGAGACCATAGATGAAATTTTCTTCAAGTCTCCTGATCACTGGTCTTGGTTCAGAGGGCATTTGTTAGGAGGGTCACACAGAAGGGCACAAGCAATCCCATACATTTCCAGATTGTTTTCATACAGATGCTGGTAGCCTGTATCGGGTAGCTTTAACTAAAAATGACTGCAGGTAGCATGTAAAGTAAGTGGGATCTGTGCCTGTTACTCATAAATGTAATACTGATGAATACTATTCAGTAATGTGATAGCTGGCTGCAATGATATTGAGATCATAGATTATAAACCTCTGAGAGAAGTGAAGAAGGTGAGTCACAAAATAAAGGGGTTGTCCTCTGGACTTGAGAAAATCTGTTAGTTGGGATTCATAGGTTCATAGGTTCATTAGGTTGGAAAGGACCTACAAGATCATCTAGTCCAACCTATCCTCCTATCACCATCCCTACCCAACTACTAAATCAAATCCCTTAGCACCTCATCTAAACGCTTCTTGAACAGCGCTAGGGATGGTGCCTCAACCACCTCCCTAGGCAGGCCATTCCAG